>NC_044392.1:53305911-53619931 GCF_006542625.1 Nomascus leucogenys
ATGACCCATTAATTACAGTCTTTAAAAGTGTACATGTATTGTTACTGAAAGCCCAGGAGTTCGGTCTAGGCCCTGCTGCTCAGCTCTCAGAAAGCCAATCACTGAGACATTGAGTATTGCTGAGGAAGAAGGCTTTAATTGGGTGCTGCAGCTGAGGAGATGGGAGATCAGTCTCAAATCAATCTCCCTGATCAACTAAAGTGAGGGGTTTATGTAGCAAGGAAGAAATGTAATTGTGGGTGGGAAAAGAGGAACTAGGGAAGGGTGAGGAAGCACTCATGATGAGTGAGGGGACTGGCGTCTCATTGTCTGGAGGCTGTGATCTGCTGAGTTTCAGGTCTATGATGCTTTTTGAGAGGCCTGAGAGGCCTTTGCTGAGGAAGGAACTCAGATAAAACAAATGTAAGTTTCAAGCTTTAAGACCAGAAGGGCCCATTTCTATGTCTATCCAAAAACACTGTCTGTGGGACTCTTGGGTCGATTTCAGTCCCCATTTTCTATTTGTCAGTTCCTCAATCATGGGGAATCTGGTCATCCATCTTTCTGGCTGCGTCATGTGGAGAAGGGGCATCCTGAGCAGCTTCACACCATGGGTGACTGCATGGCCACCCAGGAATCAAACATTCATCTAATACTGTAGTTTGTCCTGAAACACAATCTTCCTCTCTCCAGTCCCCCGCTTCCATTAAAGACAAAACACAGCAGGACCAACCTACCTGCAAAGGAAGCTTCAGTCCCATATACTTGGCCTGATTACCCACACAAAGTGCAGCAAGAATCCTTATTCATATAGGCTCTCCGAAATAGGCTTTGCTGGAATATTTCACAATGCCATTTCAGGCAAAGCCCTGGGAAAATTACCAATTCCTCCACTTGTGTCCCATTATAAAAGAAAACAGAATCTTATTGAACTTATGCAAACAAACACATTGTCATGAGTTAAGAATATTCAGTTTACAAATTCGGGAGAAATTTGGCAGAGAGAGAAAAATAAGCCTCAAATTCTATTTAGAAGACTATTCTACTCAATTGTTGCAGGCTATAAATAGCTCAAAAGGAAACAAGTTCTCCAGACTCTGAAGAATCAACAATGTTTGAAACAAACAAAGGCCATAAAAACTTATTTCAGTCCTCTATTAGTTCAATCCATGCAATCAACTCCTGCTCTGCGTCACATTGGGCTAGCAATCTCCATGAACACATCAGTCTTTCTATTAACGACCTGGAAAATTTCTCTTTACCTCAATGGCACGAGCTCCAAAGTAATCAGAAGAGTCCTGCATCCAAGAGTCCTTTTCATGGACTTCCCCAAAGAAGCAAGGCCTGGACTGTAACTGATTATAAGTCACTTTTTGAGAAGAATCAAAGCAAAACAACAATTGTGGATGACAAAAGCCTTAAGACAGCCATAGTTATAGATACAGTTGACAAGGGAATTCGGTTGTTTCTGTGGCACACAACAATTTAACATAATAATCATAACTATTACTGACAGCATATCAGAACTCTAGGAATCTCATGCAATCCTGGAACGCACATTAACAACACATCTGTGTCAACAGAACCCAAAGGAAGTGAAACACCACCTCAGATTTGACAATGCTTCGTGCATAATTCTATATAACAAATAAACCTAAGAAGCCTAATATAGCTCTCTTGGACCTCAAGAACCTAGTATCCAAAAAGTTAATTTGAGGCCCAAATGGCTGAATTTAGAAACTTTACTCTTAGAAAGTTTGCCAGATATCGAAGTTTTGAGACACTTGACATCACAAAATAGGATCACAGGTCACCTTAGAATAGTCAATCATTTAGCCAAAATGATAAAACAAAAATGTTCACGCTTTGCTAGAAAAGAGGCTGAGTTTTCTAAACGGTAAGAGCTAACAAAGACAACATGAGGCCATGTGTATCTGTCTCTCCCTTCTTTTGCCCTGCAGTTTACTTTGAAAGTAAACAAAAATATTTTATCTATTATTAATACTACACAAACATTTTGATCAAAAGAGAAAACCAAATTTTACCTTTGTGTGGTGTATTAAAATGTTAAAGCTAATTTTAATAAAACCTTATACACACGTTTAATTATAATCAGTTTGACCAGAGCTCGGATTTTAAGGCAGTAGTTTGCCAATGCTCCCAGCTGAATAAAGCCCTTCCTTCTGCAACTGGGTGTCTGAGAAGTTTTGTTTGCGACTCGTCCTGCTGCATTTCTTGGTTCCCTTACCTGGAAGCGAGGTGACTGACAGAGGCAGCCCCTTAGGTGACTGACAGAGGGCCGAGGCAGCCCCTTAGGCGGCTTAAGCCTGCGCTGTGCAGCGTCTCTGCAGGAGACTCCGGCCAGCCTGAGTGACCTGATCCAAAGAGCGCTCCAGCCTAGGCAATTGCCCTGGTGGAAAGCCTCGCCAGAGCAACGGGTAGCAGGCCGCCGCGGAGGATTAACATAGTGGCTGAACACAGGGAAGGAACTGGCACTTGGAGTCCAGACATCTGAAACTTGGTAAGACTAGTCTTTGGAACTTGCCCACTCCATTTGAGTGGAAGTGTGGCCTGATCACCCACGGCGTGCCTTTATCAGCACTTTGGATGTGGTTTTGACTTGGTTTCAATTGCTTGACAGGACTGGTCTTGGGAACTTGCGCACTCCATTTGAGTGGAAGCGTGGCCTGATCGCCCACGGCGTGCCTGTACCGGCACTTAGGTTTTTGTTTTTGACTTGACTTAGATTGCGTGATACTTTGGTTTTGGTTTTGACCTGGCTTGGATTTCTGGATACTTTGATTTTGGTTTTGATTTTGGTTTGGTGTAAACTGCAGAAGTGTGTGTGTGCCCTTTTTACCTGTTTTTTGTTTTGTGGTGTGCGGCGTGTGGTGTGAGCGTGGTGTTTTGTCTTGAAGAAACGTGGGTCAGGCACAAATAAGCCCACCCCACTAGGAACTATGTTAAAAAATTTCAAGAAAGGATTCAATGGAGACTGTGGAGTCACTATGACTCCAGGAAAACTTAGAACTTCATGTGAAATAGACTGGCCAGCATTAGATGTAGGTTAGCCACCAGAAGGAAGCCTGGACCGGTCCCTTGTTTCAAAGGTATGGCACAAGGTAACCTCTAAGCCAAGGCACCGAGACCAGTTTCCGTAGGTAGACAGTTACAGCTGGTTTTAGACCCCCTTTCCCCGCCCACAGTAGTTAAGAGAACAGCAGCATAAGCAGCTGGCAGAGGCAAGGAAAGACCAGCAGAGAGAAAAAGAGGCCATCTATACCAATTCTGAGTTAATTTAGACTAAACAAGGTCTTATTAATAGCAAAGGACAATTGAAATCCCAAACTTACGAAGTTTTCAACAAAAGTGAAATTTGCTAAAAGTTAACAGTGTAACATGTATTATGGTAACTTCGAATCTTGTGGCCTTAGACAGTCTAGTCCAAAGACACAAAGAAAGTTCGCTTTAAAAAAGGAAAAAAAAGGGGGAGGCGGAATTTATACAAAAAAAAAATGTTATATGGTAAATTCTTGTCCTGAAATAAATTAACTGGTTGTTTAAAGAAAAAAGTGTTTGTAACAAGTCAGAAAATTGAGACATGTTGAAAAATTGTCTGCGGAAGTCGTGAAAGAAAAAAAGTTATAAAACATTTTATGCAAAAAAAGTTGTATAATTTAAAAGTAATAAGGCCTCCTGAGTACTATTAAAGAAACAGTTTATGTGCAAGGTGTATAAGAAAAGTAAAATATACCTTTGGTAAACAGATTATAAGGAGGCATAAAAAAAAAAGTCAGTTTGACCGTGAGGTAAGAGTTCCAAAAACCTTTCATAACCTTTTATGCTTTTGTATTAAGGAGTAGATAAATGCTCTAGAAAACCCTGATATTGCAATACACGGGCCCAGATGCTGGCCTTGCATCAGTGTGCTCCTGAGCGTAAAGTCTAATTTATAGAAAATCTCTGAATTTGAGAGGCCAGAGTGCGTGGATCACTTGAACTTAGGAGTTTGAGTCTAGCCTGGGCAATATGGCGAAACATTGTGTCTACCAAAACACACACACACACACACACACAAAGAAAGGAAAGAAAGAAAGAAGAAAGAAAAAAGAAAAGAAAAGAAAGAAAGGGAAAGAAAAGACAGTCTCTGAACTAAACTTATCCCTCAAACTCCAGCCTTACAATTCTCACGTGCCCACCTCTTCTGTCTAGAGGAAGAGGGGGCATGAGGTGGAAAACGGGACATGTGGGACTGTTGGACCTAAAGGGATTGAATGGTTTCAACTTCTGGTTCTGTGTCTCATGAAAGTAGTTCATTTTGTTTGTCATCCTCCCCAGGGTCTGAAGACAAGGCATTAATTGGTGTCAATATTCAAGATATAGCAGGAGAAGGGGCCTTTTTCAGACCCAGGAGTCAAAGCCCTGGAAGCTAATAGCATAAGGATTAGTTAATAGGACATTTGTACTGCAGAAAGTTCTATTTCTCTCTAACGTGTCACCAATAAAAACACTATGATCTGCTGTCCAGTAGTTACTGCCTGCAGCACTTCAAACCATTGTATTAAAGTGGTTAGGATACTCCTTGCATGTAACTAATTGTCAGCATTCTAATGACAGAACTGTGACCGAAAGCATAAAAAATGTGACAGAACCCATGCCAAACTTTTCAAAGTAAGACAATTAAATTTTCTCTCCATCATTTAACAAAATACTAAATGCAAATATCAGTTTTGGAAATTCAGTATGAGGATAAATAATCTCCTTTTATTTAAATACTATACAACAAAACAAGAACAAAGTGAGAATAAACACACAGTCATTTTTTTTCGGCTATTTTATTTATTTATTTTGAGACAGAATCTCCCTCTGTCACCCAGGTTGGGGTACAGTGGCAGGATCTCAGCTCACTGCAACCTCTGCCTTCGAGTCCCGGGTTCAAGGGATTCTCCTGCCTCAGCCTCCTGAGTAACTGGAATTACAGGTATGCACCACCATGCCCAGCTGATTTTTGTATTTTTAGTAAAGACAGGGTTTCGCCATGTTGGCCAGGCTTCTGGCCTTGAACTCCTGGCCTTCAGTGATCTGCCCGACTCGGCCTCCCAAAGTGCTGAAATTATAGGAATAAGCCACCACACCCGGCCTTCTTTTCAGCTATTTTAAAAGAGCATAATCACATATTTCCGAGATTGGTTTCTCGATATGGTACTGACTACTGATTAGGTTGCTTTCACCATTAAAATCTTCAAACCAGTGCAACAATTGTACATGTTTTGTTTTCAAGTACACACATGAAGGCCCAACAGTGATACAAGGCTTGGGATCAAAAATCACTAGAAATTCTCACAGCTTGTTTTCATTACCACTTCATCCAAGTGAATGTCACTTAATTTTAATAATGCTAAACACAACTAAAGGAGGTTGAGAGAAATCCAATCAATATCATATCCTTAAGGACAAGGCCAATCTTTCTGGATGTTGGAACTTTGTACCCACATCACAGTTTTTCCTCATTAAAGGAAAGGGTCTGCAACCAACTCAAATGATTGATTGAAACCAACTCATATTACTGATTGCATTGAATGTGTACCAAACCTCAGGCCATGGGTCCCTGAATCCTAGTGTTCCTGTGACATCCCCTTGGGGTAGTGGAACACTACCTTTCAATGATGGGAAGTCTTGGGCAGGAGCGAGTCTCCTTCCCTTGTCCAGTATAGACAGCTTTTGTGTCTAACTCTACCTCAGCAGCTGGCTATACCTGGGGCCAAGGGTTGGAAGGGTTCCTTCCTCCAACATCAATGGTAGATGCCTTTTGTTTCATGTGAGAGAAGTGACCAGGTATTGTGCCTGTACTCTGGTGGTGGCCAATCATGGCCTATATGCCTCCACCACTGCGGCAAGCTCAAGAAATTCTCTTTCCCTGCCACATGTGTCTTTTCAGCACTTTGGATGTGAGAGGAAAGACCCAGCGAATGGGCAAAAAACATGCTATGTATCTGGAACTCTCAGACTAAGCTGTCACAATAGTTCACACTTGGCCTTTAAGAAACGATAAAAACTTCAGTGTTTGGTTTCCTGTTTCTGTGTTAGCTTGCTAAAGATAATGTGCACTGCTTTGGACCTGGCGCAGTCGTTCACATCTGTAATCTCAGCACTTTGGGAGGCTGAGGTGGTGGATCACGAGGTCAAGAGTTCGAGACCAGCCTGGCCAATATAGTGAAACCCTGTCTCTACTAAAAATACAAAAATTAGCTGGGCATGGTGGCGCATGACTGTAGTCCCAGCAACTTGGGAGGCTGAGGCAGAAGAATCGCTTGAATCTAGGAGTTGGAGGTTGCAGTGAGCTGAAATTGTGCCACTGCACTCCAGCCTGGTGACAGAGCTAGACTGCGTCTCAAAAAAAAAAATTATATATATATATATATAAAACAATGTGCACTTCTTTGAATATTTAACCCTTTTCTGCCCATTAAACCATTAGAGCTGGCGTTTCCTTTTCTATCCCATCTGAGAGACTTAAATGCATTGTAATTCGCAGCAATTAGTATTATACTGGAGATGACAGCATAGTTAGTCTCATTCCCACCACCTCATTGTATGATTTCTGCATTTTTGCTTTGTTTATAAAATCTCTTCCTGCCTTTCTTAACTAGACTGGTCTGTCCGGGTGAATTTTCTGTTTTCCTGTAGTGTTTTTGAAATTCCATGTCCCTGATTAGTTAATATATTTTCTTAGATCTCAGGTGCACAGGGAGAAGGTAATCATGTACCTTAGCTCAGGGCACATTATGGTGGCTGCTCTCAGCAAGGCCCTTACTGTCTTTCCTTCTTTTCTCTGTTTATCCCACTCCCATTTCCCTGTCCACTTCCAGAAACACTTTCTGAAGAGTTTAATATATGCTCTTTTATCTCACACTTTCTCTGCATAACAATAAGGGTATGTGTTTGGAAAACATACATTGATCTTTAGGGATGGAGGATGTTAAAACAACTTTAAAGTGTGAATTGGTTTCCAAAAACCCATTCCATCCTCTTTACTCCATTCTGTGTACTATCTTCTCAACTTTTCTATTCAAATAGAAAAGTTTGTGTATAAATGTGGGGAGGAAGAAAAGAGTCAAGCCAATGTAAAATGGGCAAAACACTTGAACAGTGTTTGTTTACCAAAGAGAATTTCTTAATGGCCAAATGGCATAAGAAAGAATTCTTGGCATCATTACTCATTCAGGAAACACAAATTTAAAATGCCATGATATACCATTATACACCCATCAGAATGGGTAACATTTAAGAGACAGGGGAAACCACTAGCTTATAAAAACGCAGAGCAACTGTAACTCTTGTTGCTGGCAAGAGAATACAATAGTATGGGTGGGAGTGGTGACTCATGCCTGTAATCCCAGCACTTTGGGAGGCCGAGCTAGGTGGATCACTTGAGGTCAGGAGTTTGAGATCAGCCTGGCCAATGTGGTGCAACCCCATCTCTACTAAAAGATACAAAAATTAGCTGGGCGTGGTGATGGGCACCTGTAATCCCAGTTACTTGGGAGGTTGAGGTTGAAGTAGGAGAATTGCTTGAACCCGGGAGGCAGAGGTTGTAGTGAGCAGAGATCGTACAATTGCACTCCAGCCTGGGTGACAAAGTGAGACTGTCTCAAAAATAAAATAAAATAAAATAAAGCAAATAAAATAAAAGAGAATACAATGGTGCCATCATTCTAAAATACTGTCTGATAGTTTCTAATACAGTTAAAAATACACCTACTTCATGACCCAGCCATTCCATTGCTCGGTTCATGCTCAACAGAATTGAAGGCACAGTACCATAAAAAGACCCATAGTAGAATATTTGTAAACACCTTATTCACAATAGCCCAAACTAGAAATATCGCAGTTGTCCATCAACTGTAGTATACTCACATGTTGGAATAACACTCATTAATAACAGCAAAGAGCTGAGATACATGCCATAAAATGGAAGCGTCTCATAACAATTGTTGTATTTAAAAAAAGAAAAACACAGGCAAAATCAGTGTAGTCCTTTACATGATTTCTACAAGAAGCAAAAGCATACCACAGAGATAGAAATCAAATAGTGATTGCCTAAGTGGGGATGGGGTGAAGATTGACTGAAAAGGGGCTCTCACGACTTTTTGGTCTGTTGAAAATGTCCTGTAACTTGATCTAGGAGATGGTTTCTTTTGTCAAAATGTACTGGGCCATGCACTTAAGATTGGTGCACTTTGGTCTCTGTGGATTATTATTCAGTCATTTATTGGTAGCAAAAAATAAATAAATAAAAACAAAATTAAAAATTGGGGTTGGAGAATGTCATTAACTTTAGATTTTATTGTATTCGTTAGGTTTTACTTAAAATACCCAGTTGGAGTGCAAACTCTCATCTTCTCTTGTTCATTTCTGATTTGGCCTGAAAAGGCCCCACGGATTCTTGAAATATCAGAGTCAGAAAAGCGGGTACAGCCACATCATGTCAACAGTAAAAGATTCCAATAAGGCTGACTGAGAGGGAGCACCTCACCTTTTGGGTGTTGTACTTGCTCAGAGAGGAGGCAAAAGTCTTTCAAGATAACCGGACCCCTAGGCGTGCAGGGTAGGGGTTCCTTCTATTCTCAACACTACCGGGAGTTCCTAAGCCACGGGAAAGTTGTGACCTCTCTAGCCGCAGGTCAGCGGCGCAGCCTAGGCTGAGATTGGAGGCAAAAGGGAAAGAAAAGCACTACACCCTAGAATGGATGTGGTCACGACTCGGATTCCAGCCAAGGCTGCTGTGGCCACAGCGCAGAGTACTAACAACAATACGATCACCGCAAGCCACAGGAGCTGAAGCGCGCCTTCGAGGCTCTTTTCTTTAAACTTAATGCAGGCCTGCTTCCATTTTGGAGACCTAAGGGTGCGCGTAGATTTCATTCGTTCTTGGTGTCTCTCCGTTTTTCCTCCCTTTCTTCCCCATTCTGCTACAATAAAAAAACACTTCTCATCTCTCCCTTGTGTACTCCTTACCGCTGCACAAAGCTACTGGAAAGTTTCGTCTCCTTGGTCCACGCCTCTACAGACTTCCTTGCCCTCCTCCTCCCAGTTCCCTGTTGGATTCACCCCTTGCCCGGCTCCGGCCTCCTGCGCAAGACAGGCACCCAAAAACAGCGCAGCTGAGTCCCCACAGCTCCCTGCCTAAGAGTGGCAAGAGAGGTCACTGGAGGCCTCGCCACTTGCGCGCCCCACAGATGCCCGATAAAGCAATCGGAATAAATGCTTTTTAAAAAGAACCTACTTCCCCTTCGTGACGAGCCTCGGCAACATGTCGAAATCCTGTCTCTACAAAAAATACAAAAATTAGCCGGGCGTGGTGGCGCGCGCCTGTCTTCTCAGCTACTTGGGGCTGAGGCAAGAAGATCACTTGGCCCCGGGAGGTCGAGGCTGCAGTGGGCCTTGTTTGCACCACTGCACTCCAGCCTGGGCGACCAAGTGAGACCCTGTCGCAAAACAAAACAAAACTTCCCCACAGAAAAATAGTTCATGATTTACATTCTCAGAACTCTTCAAAGGACTAAAAGTTAAAGGCGACAATGGATTCACTCGACGAGTCTTAGTCCTGCGCCCTGGTGAGTGGCAGACCCAGCTCCCCGCGAGGGGACCACGAGGAACTCTCACCACGATCCTTGCCCTGGTGGAGCCCCCCTGCGGACACAGGATCCGAAGATGGCAGCGGAAGCTCTGCAGAGGCCCCTAAAGCGACTGGGCAGGGTGGGCACAGGCTCCCTCACGGGGTGAAGGCGGCGCAAAGAACGGGAAGAGCCATCCTGGGAGCCCACCGGGCATTCAGCTTCCCATGGGCCCCCAGGCGGCTCGGGCCCGGGTCGCAGACTGGGGCGTTTCCGGGGACTTCTGAAGCAGGCGAGGGGCCAGGGCGGGCGAAGGCCATTCGACCGTCCTTCTGGCTCCAGAATCTCCCAACGGGCGGGTGTGCAACGTGATCAGCGTGACTCGCCGCTCTAATCTCTCTGGTTTTCCCTCCTGAGGGGCAGGCCCTCAGGACAAAAGGGATGGGGAGAGTTTGGTGAGTGTGCCCTGCATGTAGCGCCCGGTAGAATCAGTAGTAGTGGCCTCCGTGGCGCAATCAGTTAGTGCGTTTGGCTGTTAACAGAAAGGCTGGTGGTCCGAACCCAACCAGGGACGACGCCTCGCTTTGTTGTTTTAACCGGTTTCTGTTGATATACAATCAACTCCAGCGTAATCAGGAGACACACATATCCTCTTCCCCATCTTCTTAGGTCTGAGGCTTGGCAAGGGCCATGGTGCCTTGTACCTGTCAAACTCAAGAATCCCAGAGACCTTAGACAGGAACTCACTTCTGGTGTGATAAAAATGTTCTTTGCTCCCATGGAAGGCTTGGGGGAGTAAAGTGCCTCGAGCTTTTCGTGTTTAATAATAGGAGACCTGTTACAGTAGTATTCTGTCCCCGGATGTGCCTGGGTTTAGTAATTCCTCTATCAATAATGTGACCAGTGGACTCAGTCATCCTCATGGTGATCCTCGCCATTGTTTGTGAAAACAGCGTTTCTTCCTCTGTTTGTGCGTGATTTAACCCTTTTCAAGATGTTTTTGAAATGAGATGGGTTTCATGACTTTAGGATTACAAATGATGCTGCAATCTCCACTATTCTTGTACATATATCTTTGGACACTCGTGCAGATATTTCTATAGTGTAGAGAAGAGGACGTGCCATTTTTACATTACAGCATTTATTGAATGCTTCTAATTTAGTACATTCCGCAAATTTATCTTCCGTGGGAGCAGTAGCAAATCATACTCCAATTTGTTTCCCAGTTCCATCAATGTCCCTTTTGTCATTTACTTGCCGGCACAACAAACTTTCTACACATCGATGTATGATATTCCACTGAGAGGAGAGGTGTCCTCCTGTAACTGAGGCGGTGTACAACCGAAGGAAATGGTGGACATTACGCACAGATATTCTGTGGCATGGGATGAGCTGCTAAACTTCTAGGATGTTTTAAAGTCCTCCAACATCTGTAATTGTTTTCTGTGGTGACCAAGTCACGTGGGTCTGGAGAAGATGGGCCACAGTGACCTCTTTGTCAGCTTTCTGTCAAGTCGCTTATACAAGGGGAGCAAAATCACAAAGGTCCCAGATACATTTTTCTTCTCCCCTTTCCTCTTTTCTTCATAAACCTTGGTTTTGCTTTTGTTTGACCAAACCGATGTAATGCCTGTTCTCCCTCCTATACAATGGTAAATTAACGTGCAAATAGCTATCCCTTTATTATTCTTTGATAGATTTCTGCAGTGGCTATGTCCATAAAAATTAGCCCATTTGCGATACATCACTGGAACCAACAGAACCCTGCACCCAACAGGCACCTTGTGCAGACCTGGACCCTTAGAGGTATTGGCTCATGTTCCTTCGGTTCTTCTACTGAATATCATGAGTAGAAACTGAGCTCTTTGGCTTTTACCCACTACTATGGCTATAGTACATTTTTTCTCTCTCGTCTCTCTCATTTTTGTATCATGATTTTCTGCCGTCAGTGGCATCAGTGTGGATTTCTGGTTTTGATGTTATCGAGTGAACTTCTGGGATTGTTTTATGACTATATAACCGTCAGTATTAAATCCTTCTGTTGATGAAGATTTGTGTTATTCCCAGTTTTTCCTTAGCATAAAAATGAGGTTAATAAGAACATTTTTGGTAGAACCCTTGTTGGATGTATTGTTCATTTAATGGGGGTAATCAATAAAAGTAAGTGTGCTTCCTTTTCAGGTAGGCTTAACTAGATGAAAAACTGCCAATTATTAGAAAAGCTGTTGTGCTAAATTGCAGTCCAACTAACATCACCCAGCAATATCATACACACTCTGTATGAGGAAGCAGGAGAGGCAACAACTTTCAAAATCAGTTTTTCTGTTTCCTTTCATTTTATAGTGAACCCTTAATGGCATCCTTGAAGGTGGCTGTGGTCACACCAAGTGTCACCACCAGCCTATTCAAGTCCTGCCGCAGAGCCATGGAGTGATACCCCAGGGCATCCCAGCCAAGTCTCAGGCTCATAAACACCAGGCAGGAATAGATGCCTATGAAAGGAGAAGGGTCAGATGATTCCTCCCTCTCCCACCATGTCTGTGCCTCTCTTTGCAGCTGCTGTGCCGCTAAAAAAAATTGCTCACACTTATTTTGTCAAAGATAAAGTCAGACATTAGTCAAAGCTGTGAAAGCAGATTTTATTCAGTAACTACTGATCGTGGAGGAAGGGGCTGAGCTCCATCGCATTTGTGCAGAGGTGATGGCATTCTAATCAGAGAGTGAGGCAGGGGAGAGGGCACAGCACAAGTGAAACATTACAAAAGATTGGTCATTGTAAGCTTCTGCCTCATCAAGACAGCTGTGTCTGCCAGCTGGCAATATTAGACGTTAGGATTCTAACGTCCCACAGAGACCGGAAGACAGAGACTCAGTCCTTCCTGAGGACTATACCTCAAAGGAATGGCTTTCAGATCCTGGGGAAAGACACACTGGAGTCCCTAGGAGATACACACATATCTCAAAGGGGTGGAGGAAGGATTCCCTTCTTAGTAAGTGCTATAAGAAAGAACCTACCATCAGCAGCAGGTATTGGCTAGAACTAAAGTAAGTTCCCCTGGCAGCCTTGAGCTTTCTTAGGCAGGCATTGCCGTGGGAGCCTAGGGTCATCCACGGGATATGGTCTTATGCTATTAGAAGTCATGATAGAGTCTGATCATCTCTTAGCACAGAGGTTTAAACTGAGTCTTTGTGTGCTGAGTTTGGTGGTTCTCATTTTCCACTCCCCTATTCCATGGTCAAGATTTTACTGGACTCTGATAGATGGACAAGGCCACGGGCCATTTTCAGTGACATTCCAGCAGCCTAGGCATATCTATTGAGATCTAAATGAAAACAAAGAAAACCATGAGATTGAGAGTGGGCCCCACAATAGGTGCGCATTACCAATATTCAGGAGATAAAAATGTATCTAGGCTTTGTCAAAATGGAAAGTGACTTATGCAGCCAGGATGAAATTCAAACTTACATTGTCAAAGTATACAGCCTATTGATATTTTGTATAAGAAAGCCATGGCAAAATGACAATCCACAAGTGGCAATGGTATGTACGGGTAGGGAGAGACTTCACAAGGTAAAAATTATCCTCACTTTAAATGAAACTCCTATGTGTTGCTGCAGTAAGGGAACAGAAGCCAATGTTATGCTGGAATATATTAATTCTCATGGGATAAACAGGCAGGACATGATGCTACATTTATTAGTCACTTCTATTGAGAGTTTTTGTGAAGGTTAATTTTTGTGGCAATTTTACTGGGCCAGAGGGTGCCCAGATATTTGGTTAGACACGATTTCTCACTATGTCTCTGAGGGTGTTTCTGGAAGAGATTGACATTTGAATCAGTAAACTGAGTGAAGCAGATTGCCCTCCTGGGTGTGAGTGGGCCTCATCCAACCCATGGATGGCTTGAATAGGATGAAGGGTTAAGAAAGAAGTTTTTCTGCTCCACTGTCTTTGAGCTGGGACATCAGTCTTCTTCCTTAAGCCTTGGACTTGGTCTTGAACTGTATTTGACTCTCCTAGGTCTAGAGCTTACTCAGAGTAGAACTTGGGCTTCTCTGCTTCTGTGTGCGCGCGTGTGTGTGTGTGTGCGTGTGTGTGTGCGTGTGTGTGTGTGTGTGTGTGTGTGTGTGTGTGTGTGTGTGTGTTCATGCTCATTTCTTTCTTTGGAGAACTAAGACTAATATAGTATTATATGCCAGTTGCCAGTTTTTGTCTTTATTCTTTTGAAAGGTGTAAAATACATAAATAAAACAAAATCCTGGAGGGTTCTCAAAGAAGAACAGTAAGGATTACTAGAAGTTTTAAACTTCTAGGAAAAGCCCTAAGAACAGCTTTTGTTAAAACTGTCTTCAAGAAAATAAAGGGTGTTGGGAAAAATACTGTCGCCTTGATGTTTTTAAGCAAAGGCATGATCAGTTAAGGAGAAATATACTTAGGTTTTTTTAAGTTAATTTTTATGTTTTAATCACATACAATCTTAAGAACTCAGAGAGAAAAAGAGAGATCCCTTGTACCCTTTACTCGGTTTTCTCCAATGGTAACATCTTGGTAATATTTCCAAAATGGTAATTTTTGGAAATACTGCAAATGTATTGCAAATGCCACAGTACCAGGAGATTGACATTGATACAAGCAAGGTACAGAACATTTCCATCAACGCTGGGATTCATCATGTTGCCTTTTTATAGCCTTTTTATGAACCTGTCTCTTCAGTGCTGCTCCTCCTTCCCTCCTTAACCCCTGGCAACTACTAATCTATTCCCCATTCATATAATTTATTCATTTCAAGAGTGTTACGTAAGTGGAATCCTACATGTCACCTTTGGGATTACCCTTTGTCCGCTCAGCATAATTCTGTGGAGATTCATCCAGGTTATTGTGGGTATCAATAGTTTGTTGTTTTTTAAAATAATTATTGAGGACTATTCAATGCTATGGATATATAACACAATTTGTTTAATCATTCAACTCATGAAAGTCGTCTATACATTTTTTCCCCAATTTTGGCTATTAAAAACAAGGCTGCTATAAACTTTAAGTACATGGATTTTGTGTGAACATAAGATTCTATTCCTCTGTGATAAATGCAGGGAATACAATTCTTAGGTGGTATGGTAGTTGCACATATAGTTTTAAAAGTAAAAACTATACAGATATTCTCCAGAGTGGGCTGTAACCTTTTACATTTCCACCAGCAATGTATGAGTGATCCAGCTTTCTCTGAATCCTTGACAGCACTTGATGTGGTTACGCTTTTCTTTTGGTCATTCTGATAGGTATGTAGCAATTTCTCATTGTGATTTTAATTAGTATATCACTAGTTGCTACGAATATTCTGATTTTAACATATGAACTTGGGGGGGCTGGGCACAATGCATCCCATAACAATGTGTATTCTGGTGTGGTTGGGTGTTCTAAAATTGTCAATTGAAGTCCCGCTGGTTGATCATGCTGTTGGGTTCTTCTATATTCTTGTTGATTTTCTGTCTGGTCGTTGTATAAATTGTTGAGAAAGGGGGACATTGAAGCATATAGCTATATTTGTGGATTTGTCTAGTTCACTTTTCAGTACTTTCAGTTGTTGCATAGACATTTATGACTTTTGTCAGGGTAGGAGTTGGTGGATTGGTTGTTTCCTCATTATATATTGTCCCTCTCTGTCTCTGATTAGTTTTTTTATTCTGAAATATGCTATATCTGACATTAATATAACCAGTCTTGCTTTCCTTTGTCTAAGGTTTGCATGATACATCTTTTCCCATCCTCTTGATTTCAACTTGCCTGTATCATCATATTTGAAGGTCGTCTGTTTGTAGCCAGGATGTAGTTGTGTCATGTCCATTAACCTACTCTGCCAATCTGTGTCTTGTAATTGGTGTATTTAGGCCATTGATATCTAATAGGATGATTGATATGGTAGGGCTTAAGTCTGCCATTATATTTTTCCTTTTGTGTTTGTTCTCTCTGGTGTTGTTTTCTGGATATGCTGTATTTTTCTTACCTTCCTGTGGTGACTTGAGCATCTTTGAGAATGGTGTTTTGCCTTACCCATAGTGTTTTTGAGTATATCTGTTTGCATAGCCCTCTTGGTTTTTCCAGACATTCATATGTCTGTGCATCTCTATCTTACCACACAGTATACTGGTGTCATTGTTGTAACAGTTTGATGAATGACAGACGAATTACCTCCCTTATAGGTCTCTTTACCCTCCCGGTTTATGATTGTTTCAAAGATTTTTTTTTTTTTTGCAGAGAGTTAGAACCACATCGAATGATGGTAAGATTTCTTTCTGAAGCCGTGAATCATAGTTTAGAAAACTCAAGAGAAGAAGGAAGGCCTATTTTGCTTACTGTTTTTTGTTTTTTTTTTTTAATTTTCTTTCTGACATCTCAAGGTTCCTTCTTTAATCATTTCCTTTCTGTCTAGAGAAGTCCCTGTAGCCTTTCTTTTAAGGTAGAACTGCTGGTCAGAGATTCCCTTAGCTTTTCTTAATCTGAAACTGTTTTGATCTTCCCCTTAATCCCTGAAAGATGTTTCTGCTGGACAGAGGAGTCTGGGCTGATAATTGTTTTCTTTCACGGCTTGAAAAGTACCTGGCAACATCGTTCTGCCTCCATGGTTTCTCATGAGAAATCGATCATCCCCAGAATTGTTTTTCCTTTCTAGATAAGGTGTCACCTTTCTCTGTTGCTTTCAAGATATTTTCTTTGTCTTTCATTTCTAACATTTTATTTTTTCATGTGTCTTGCCATAGACCTCTTTGGGTTTTATCCTATTTGGGGTTCTCACAGCTTCTTGAACCTGTAGGTTTATGTCTCTTGCCAACTCGGGGAAGCTTTTAGCCATTTACTTCTTTATGTTTTCAGCCCTGTCCTCTTCCCCTTCCCCTTCCCGACATAAATAACAACATGAAAGTGAGACCTTCTGGGGTAGTTTCGTAGGTCCCTGAGGTTCTGCTTGCTTTCTCACCCAGTCTATTTTTTCCTTGTTAAGATTGTGTAATTTCTATTTTTTCATCTATAGTGGATGGATTTCTTTGCTCTGCACCATCCATTCTGCTGTCGAGCCTATGTGCTGGACTTTTTATTTTGGTGGTTGTATTTTTCCACTTCTAATACTTCCATTTGGTTCTCCTTTAAGTCTTGTATTTATTTGCTAAGGCTTTCTATTTGTCCATTTGTTTCAAATGTGCTCATAATTACTAAACCATTTTCATCAGGCTTGCTTGCTTTAAAATCTTTGTCAGACAATCCCAACACCTCTCTCATCTTATTGCCAGTGTGTATCGGCTATTTTCATTCAGCATAAGATTTTCCTGGTTCTTGGTATGATGCAAGATTTTCAGTTGAAACTTGGATTTTTGAGTATTACGTTATCAGACTCTCGATTTTATTGAAACCTTCTGTTTTAACTACCTTTTTCTAAGTCTGCTTCTGCAGGGGAAGGGGAGTGGCGCCATCTCATTGTAGCCAGGTGTGTGTAGAAATCCAGGTTTCTCACCTGACCTACCTCTGTTGACACCCTGAGTGGAGCGCCCTCGAGGAAAGAGCGCGCGGATGAGGCCCCTTGGCTTGGGGCCTCTTGGCTTGGCAGCCCTGGAGGGGCGGCGTCCACATTCCTGCGCACCCGGGACTCGGAAGCTCAAAACCCGCCGGCTGCTGCAGCTTCTGGGAGCCGGAGAGTGTCAGCCAGGCGAATCCTGCACGCGGGCGCTTAGTTCTGGAACTGGATACCACGCGGAAAGAATCGGGATCCTGTAGCCCGGTTATGGGTCTCCAGGGTCTTCATTTCGGGAGCAAGCGGGGAACCCTCAGCCCGGGCCTATTGCGATCCGCAGTCTTCTTACCTGAGGGATCGCAGGTGCTTCCCGGGGCCTTTTGCTAGCACTTTCCTGGGGCCGCGGGAATGTCGAGATGCAGTCGAATTTTATCTGTCATAGGCAGCAATACGCAGTTGCCCAAGGCGGCGCCTAAGATTTTCGTGGGTATGTCCTCAAGGGGCGGTGCTCGGGTCGTTTAGCTAGAGTAGGGTCAGCAGGTTCGCCTCGCACAGGAAAGGTGGCTTTCATAATGACCTTTTCTTTTTCTTTTTTTTTTAAGGGAGGGGAGGGGAGCTGAGGGGTGGGATGGGGGAACCTAGCTGCATCTTTGATCACAAGAAGCACGGGAGGAGTTCCATTACTACCTGAAACTCTTCGCTGAGCACTGGGAACGAGGCCTGGTTTGCCCGCCCTGAGCTGGATCTGAGACAAGGGCGCCGGATGACGTGGACTTCATGTTGGTTTTAGATCCAGAAATTTCCAGTCTTCCCATCTATCGCCGAAATCTTTCTGAAGATTTCAAGCTGTCAGCTACAATGTCTCTGAAACCAAGGCGGTCTTTCCTGTGAAGCCCACTTGGCTTCCTCGCGCCCCGAGCTCAGTTGCGGAACCGGTCGAATTGTGTGGCGGAACAAAAGAAAATGAACCTAAATCTGCACCTGGAGCTCGAGCCAAAGACCCATCCATTCAGAGTTTCATGCTCTACTAATTGAGCTAGTTGGGGGCGAAAGGGGACCCCTACACATGTCTTTATCGGTAGAGCCCCTTGAGCCAGTCCAGAGATCAGGAACCAGAAGGACTCGGCTCATCACCCTCTGAGTCACGTCTGCACTTTGGTGGCAAGGAAATTGAGGCTCGGAAAGAGAGCAAGTGCCTGGCTCTGCCTCACACCTTGCTACAGCTAGGCTAGAATGGAACACCTCTCAGTTTCCTTGTGGCCTGTCCCCAGTACAGCCCAAAGCAGCAGCCAGGCTGGCAGAGGTGAGAGGTGTTGAGCAGCTGGGCAGTGACGGCTTGGAGCCCTGCAGTCCCGCAGCCCGCTTGGGTCACAGAGAGCCACTTTCAGTGGGGCTCTCCTCCTCTTAGAAAGTTAATCTTTACCTTCTCTTTTTTCCTCTGACAAGGAGATTGCTGCGTCTGTCGGCTTCCCTGGTGGTCTAGTGGCTGGGATTCCGCGCTTTCACCGCTGCGGCCCGGGTCAGGGAATGCGTTTTGCAACATCCGCAAATTGTGTGCGAAGATTTGATAGTGAAACACACAGGTGATGATTAAAATGCAGAAAGATGTTCCCAGCAGCAATATTTGTAATAATAAATGTTCATCAGTTAGGAAATGTTATATGTTGCGATCCTTCCAGACCCTAAAAGGATATGCAATGATTTCAAAGATGGATGTAGATAATGATAATAAGCCGCGATGAGGCCACCGATGATAATGATAGTAATACTGGCTAATGCTCTTGGAGCATTTACTATGCATCAGGGCGTGGGTTCAATGTTTTACCGCCGTGTCTTATTTAAACTCTTGGAACAACCCATTCGGAAACGCATTCCTATTGGGCCCATTTTACAATATGGAAATGGAGGCACAGAAAACCTGAGTGACTTCAGAGTCACACCGCCACGGAATGAGGCTATTTGCTCACGTCTACAGCTTCATGGATAGAAGAGTCCAAGGTTCTCTTGTTCTTCTGCTAGGGATTGTCATCTTCTCAGAGACGTGCAGCCTGAAGAATCAGCGAAGGCCGGTGCGGCGAGGAGGGAGGGAGAGAAAGGAGGTGTGTATTGGGTTTGGGGTAGGTAGGTTCTGGAGCTCCAGAACTGAGCTTTTGCCTAAAATGCGCCTTTTGGGAACAACATTTATTTTTCTAACAAACCCTTAAGCCTTCAGGCAGGATTTTCATCATCTAACTTGAAGCAGATGGGCAACAAAGATCCCATATATCTGGACGTGGAAGAATGAAGGCCAGAAAAGAATAGTTACAAGGTTAACTACGCCTCTGCGTGGAACAGGATGAGTAGTCTTTAGTTATTTGCCGATGATTGCCCTGATTGCTCCACAAAGAGGCAAGTAGTGGCTCCTGGAAGTCTGATGACATCTGCCTCAGACACCTGTCTGTTATTAAATGTCCCCATCCCCAGGCTGCGCATCCTCACTCTTTGTGCCATTGCACCGGTTCTAGACGCCTGAGGGCGTGGTGACACGGAGGCCAGAAGTCGTCTGGTTGGCACGTTTCCGAGTTGACACCAGGCCGTGTGAGTGGGGGCAAGATGCAGGAATGCCAGATCCACGACATTCTCCCCAGCCCACACTCCCACCTGAGCTGCCGCTATCGGAAGCGGCCCCACTGCACATGACCACAGTGGCCTCTTGGTCTGAAGCCACCCACTTCCCCATCCTTCACTGTGTTTCATTTGTCATGCTCACTGCTCGTGTTCCCTGTGCCCGAACGGGGAAACGCTCGTGGGGAGGACACAAGCCGGTTGTGTTCCCACGGCCCAGTCTCTTCTTGAGGGCTCTAGATGTGGGCTCCCTAGGGCAGGATTTGCTCACCATGCAGCTACTCACCTAGAGCAAGGCTTCACACCTAGTGAGCGCCCAATATGTGCTCGATGAAGGCATTCCAATGCAGGTTTCTGAGAGACATCAAGAATTCTACTGGACTTCCCACTTTTAGTCCTTTGAATAATTCGGGTAATGGGAAGATAGAAAAAGCTTTTCAAACCTGGGTGTTCTTTGTAAGGTTTATTCCAAGTCTAGAGGGCACCTTCTGGAATGAGCTCCCCTCTCTGTAAGGGGACACCCCCTCAGCCTGGGGACTCTGCAGGCAGAGAGGAAGGTGAACCCTGAACATTGAAGAGGAGGAGAAGAAAGTGGTCAATACTGGGGGCAGCCCGGAGTATGAGAGACAGACAGACAGACACAGGCACACACACACAGATCGAGAGGTTGGAAAGGCAGGGCTGGGTCAAGGAGGAGTCGGGAAGCGAAAGGACCTATATGTCCAAGAGCCAGATTTAGGGTTTAAAAGTCGGAGTTCAGTTTTGCTGAAGAGAGTCCACAAAAGAACCAAGGCAAAGGGAGCCAATAACTCCAAGGATCTAGGTCTGCATAAGAAGCATGGTCAGGTGCAGGATCCTATGGCTCCAGAGATTTGTCTCCAGTGAGATAAGTTTTACAGAAAATCAAAACAAAACAAACACTATCAAGGAAGGAATAACACAGAGGCAGTTATTAGCATGCTAATTCACCCTTGTCTAGGAGGGAGAACAGCCCATAGATCGTTTGCATCCAACAAAAGCAGAATGCAATTCATAAAGAAATGAGAAGAAGAACAAATTCCTAGAATGGGCCAGTCTTTCCCCTCCTATTTGATAAGCCTCTTGACAGGAAGGAGCTCAGGGTCCCTCCAGCCAGTTTTCTCTGGACTTAGGTAGATCACCAGAGAAAACAATTACAATTATTGGAAGACTTTCTAAACATCTTGGAGGTTTAGCTGTGGAACACGTACCAGAGTATCTCTGGGCAGTGTCCATCATGTCTTTCTGCTGCGCCTCCTGCTTGGGTAAGTCAGTCAGGGCACCACCCCCCCTCTGGTGCATCAGACTGGTGTATGGAAACTTTGCTGAGCTGCCAAGAGCACGAAGGAAAAGGCTTTCTCAATGAGTTGGAAAAATATATTGGAAGATAAATTGGCACACCTCCTGTTGAAGTCAAACTAAGAACACGTAAACAGATGCCTTCAGCTCCCTGCAAAGTTCGAGTAACAGATGCCCTATTTACTCTCCTGCCTGAAATCTGCCCACTGCTCCTCTCCGTAAACAAACAGGCGCCTGTAATCCCAGCAGTTTGGGAGGCCAGGGTGGGCTGATCCCTTGAGCTCAGGAATTTCAGACCAGACTGGGCAACATGATGAAACCTCATCTCTACCAAAAAAATTCAAATAATTAGCCAGGAATGGTGGTGTGTGCCTGTAGTCCCAGCTACTCAGGAGGTTGCAGTGGGACGATCGTTTCACCCTGACAGGCAGAGGTTGCAGTGAGCCAAGATTACACCACTGAAGTCCAGCTTGGGTTACAGGGTGAGACCCTGTCTCATGGAAGGAAGGAAGGAAGGAAGGAAGGAAGGAAGGAAGGAAGGAAGGAAAGGAGAGAGAGAGGGAGGGAGGGTGGGTCTGGGTGTGGTGATTTACCACTGTAATCCCAGCATTTTGGGAGTCTGAGTCCGGTGGATCACAAAGTCAGGAGATGAAGATGATCCTGGCTAACACGGTGAAACTCCTGTCTCTACTCAAAATACAAAAAATTAGCCGAGTGTCGTGGCACATGCCTGTAGTCCCAGCTACTTGGGAGGCTGAAGCAGGAGACTCATTTTAACCCAGGAGGCAGAGGTTGCAGTGAGCCGATATCATGCCAAAACCACACTATCAGAGATGGTAAAGTCGCTGGATGGGATTAACAGCAGATTAGATGTTGCAGAAGAAATGATCAGGGAACATGGAACCATGAATAACTGAAAATATGCAAAATGAAACTCACAGAAAAAAGAGATTTTTTTAAATGAAAAGATTATCAGTGAACTGTAGGGCAGACTTAAGAGGTCTAATTTATGAGTAGTGGGAGTCCCTGAGAAGGAGCAGGGAGGAAAGGAAATATTTATTTTCTTTCTTTGTTATTTTTATTAGGAATGGGGTCTCAGTATGTTGCCCAGGCTGGTCTTGAATTTCAGGCCTCACTCAACACCTCCCGACTTGGCCTCCGGAAGGTGTGAGCCACTGTGCCCAGCCAATTTCTGAAGAAACAGTAGCTGAAAAGTTCCCAATCATAACAAAAATTATAAATCCAGTGACCCAAGGAGCTGAGGAAACAAAAGCACAAGAAACATGAAGAAAACCACTGCTAGATACCTCATAATAACATTGCTCAAATCCAGCCAGAAGAAAAAGACATTGTACATACACAGGAACAAAGATGAGGATTGCATCAGCTTCCTTTCTGCTCTTGCCGGCCTCTACCGGGAGCAGCAATGCACGCGAGCAGACAGAGAAGCAACATCTTTAAGGTACTGAGGGCAGGGCAAGTTAGCCTAGAATACTATGCCAGAAAAAATAAATTCCCAAAAGCGGAAGTGAAATAAGGACATTTAGAGATGTACAAAAGCTGACCGAATTAACTACCCGCCAACCCACACTACAAGAAACATCAAATGAGTCCTCCAGGCAGAAGGAATCCAATACCAGATGAAAATCCAGATCTCCACGAGGAAATGAAGAACACCAGAAATGGGTAACTAACTATACTAGGTATTTTTTTATTTTGTAAATTTCTTTTGTAAAAATTCGACCATTTAAACAAAAGCAATAACAATGGGTTGTGGGGTTTATAACATGCGTAAGAGCAAAGTGCATGTCAGCTACAGCATCAAGGCCAGAAGGCGAGGTATAATATCACTTGAAGGTTCACTGTGATAAGGTAAAAAGGTTTGCTCTAAGCCCTAAGGCAGTTACTAAAATAACAAAAGAAAGAGTTATAGCTAATAAGCCAACAGAGGAGAGAGATAGAATGATATAAAAACTGTATGAACAGTATGATAGAGTAATTGTTCTTCCTATAGTAATCGCACCTCTATCCTATAGAAATATTTAGACCAGTGGCTGAAAATGTCCCTACAAGAATGACTAGAGCATTATTTGTAATTGAAAAAAATCACAGAACCAATTTAGCCTCAAAAGCGTATGGAAAAGGCTAAATGAATGACAGTTAAAAAGAGAGAGGGAGAGAGAAAGAGAGGGAGAGAGAAAGAGAGAGAGAGAGAGAGCCAGGCGCGGTGGCTCACTCCTGTAATCCCAGCACTTTGGGAGGCTGAGGCGGGCGGGTCACGAGGTCAGGAGATTGAGACCACCCTGGCCAACATGGTGAAACCCCGTCTCTACCAAAAATACAAAAATTAGCTGGGCATGGTGGCGCATGCCTGTAATTCCAGCTACTCGGGAGTCTGAGGCAGGAGAATTGCTTGAACCAGAGAGTCGGAGGTTGCAGTGAGGCGAGATATCTTGCCACTGCACTCCAGCCTGGCCACAGAGGGAGACTCCGTCTCAAAAAAAAAAAAAAAAAAAAAAAAAAAAGAGAGAGAGAGAGAGAGCTCCCAGAATCCTAGCGGACCTTGATTTACGTCCTCATGTCGTACGCGACACACGGAGGAGAGGAGGGTAAAGTTAGTTTCCCTCTGCCTTTCCATGATACCATGTGCTGGATAGAAGAAAGTTGCCAACGGTTTAAGCATTTTTAAAATGCAAGAAATGCTCCATAGAACAGGCTCGAACCACCCACCTCCAGGCTTGGAAACAAGCACACCACCCGACTGAGACACACGGACAGACGACTCTCGCTCTGGTATCACCATGCAGAGCAAGCGCCCATCCGTCGTTAGGCGGAGCCACCGCCTTTTTTAGAACAGCTGTGCAGGCTCCAAAGCCTCGGAAAACCTGAGAGGCCCATCTTGCCGGCTACGGTTGAAACCCGTGCATTGGGTGATTCTGAAGCTGGAAGGGCAGCGGAATGGCCTTCGCGCCGTCCTGACCCTCGCAGGCGTCAGACCCAGCATCCCAGGAAACGCCCGGGTCCGCGACTCCCTGGGCCTGAGCCGCGTGGGTCCCAAGGAAAGCAAGCAGAACGCCCCGTGGGCTCCAGTGATGGCTCTTCTCGTTCTTGGCTCCGCCTTCACCCGACTCTCTACTGCTGCTTGCGCTCCCTTCGCTCACCTCGGCCTCGGTCGGTGGGGCGGGAGAGAGGAAGGGTGAAAAGCAGAAATAGGGAGAGGCCCGAGAGAAGCAGAGGAGGTGCGGACCACGACAGAGACACCTCCCGAGAGAGGCTGGTGCAGGGAGACCCAGGCTGCAGTGGAGGAGATGAGAATTGTTCTCATCACATATGAAGATTCGGAGGAAGCGAGGGAAAAGCAGAGCGGGCATGAAAGAAAGAAAAGCGCGAGTCCCCTGTGGCTGTCTGGGAACAAATCCGCCTAATAATCGAAATCTATTGACGTCAAAATGGCTAGAGCAAGCTCAGCCATCGCGGTTTGACCTGTGGCTCGCCGTGATCGTATAGTGGTTAGTACTCTGCGTTGTGGCCGCAGCAACCTCGGTTCGAATCCGAGTCACGGCAATGTCGTTAGTCTAGGCTGTCAGCTGTTGTGTTTTGCTCCCCGCAACCAGGCGCGTCAGGGGAAGGAAAAGAGATCTCACAGCTCACTAACCTGGCGAGGAATCCAAGGGAAACCCTGGACGTGCTCCGTCCTGTTTCTGAGCCTCACGCAGCAAATAACCCACTCAGCCCTGTTGGTGGCTTACACGAAGGCAATGGTGTGCTCAGAAACGTTTTTCCGGTCACTGGGGGCACGTCGGAGTAAGGAAAAGAGACCTCACAGCTCACTAACCTGGGGAGGAGTCCAAGGGAAACTCTGGACGTGCACCGTCCTGTCTCTGAGGCTCACGGAGCAAATAACCCAGTCAGCCCTGTTGGTGGTGGCTTACACGAAGGCAATGGTGTGCTCAGAACCTGTTTTCCAGTCACTGGGGCTGTTACACACGAAACGACAACAAGCTTTTAATGACTTTAAATTCCAAATTCTTTGTTCTGGCCTACAATGGCTTGTCTCCGTGCCCGTCGCCAAGTTTGTATGCCAACAGCAAAGTGTGGGGAAAGGCAATCTGGTGCCAGGGGTCTTTCCACCTCCACTCTGCCGGGTAGGTACGGACCTTGGGCCTGGAGCACTTCCTTCCCAAGAGATAAGGACTCCTCACAGCCTGTGCTGGACTCACCTCCTTGTGTGGGAGTATCTTTCCCCCGAATAAGACTTAGTGTGTACCCCTTTGTTCCGCTTAAGCATGTGCATCAACTGGCACCTGGCCAGCTGCTGTATCTGCCCCCCGCTGAGGGGAGGGGGCGGGGGCGGGGCCCTTTCTTCTGCTTCTCAAGAGGCTGTGTGTGCAGGCCAAATGGAGGGACCTGCTGGCCATGGGGGAGCAACGCCCACGACTGAAGGGGAGCCCAGGACAATGACAATGATTTTTATAATTCTAGTGATTACGTTATTGATTGAGTAGTCACTAAATCCAGGCACGTCTGACAATAGCAGTGTAAGGCAGAGTTCCCAAAGCGGCCCAACCTTCCACAGAAAAATGTTAAGGCACATAAAATTTAAGATACTTAACGAAGGTCAGGCAAGGGCTGACATAGATTTCCGACACAGAACCTGGGTTCTTGGACATAGAATAGACTGGACCTGTCCACTTCTGTGTTTCAGGTGTCTCTGGGATTCTCAGCTGCACCAGAGGAGAGACAGAAGCACAGAGATGGAGATGGTGGGAGAGAGGAGTAGGGAAGAAATGGAGGGAGGCACAGGGCCCGTAGCTGTCGAACAGCAGAGAAGTAACTCTTGCCAGTGTATTTACAGTATAGAGAAGTTTTCTGGCAATCAGGACATTAGCAGATGCTAAGTTTGCTGTGGTCAGGAGATGAATTCGATATGCCATAGATTTAGAAATTAAAACAAAACCCTAAAGTTATTGGAAGAGAATGTAGCAGAATACATTTCTGCCTTAAGAGATAACAGGAAAAAATAAAGCAAAGTAGAATTTCACCAAAGTTATCAACTTCTGCTCATCAAGAATCACCATGAAAAAGTGAGAAGGTGAGCCACAGACTGGGAGAAGATAATTGCACTGTGTTTACATGAAAAAAATGGCTCAAATTTTGAATATACAGAGTACTTTTTAGAAATCAGTAATAAAAAGCCAAGCCAATTGAATTAGGGAAAATTCTTCGATAGCCTGTCTTCGTAAAGAAGGATTGCTAAATGGTGAAAGGGCATTAGAAAATACGCTCAACAGCATTATTCATTAAAGGAAACCCAAATTGAAGCCACCATGTGGTACTGTTTTACATCCACCAGAACAGGTGTATTTAAAAGACAGTAAACACCACGTGCTGTCAAGGATGTTCAGCCAGTGGAACTCTCCTTGCTGGTGAGAAACCATTCTGGAAGAAACCATTTGGCCGTTTCTAATAAAGTTAATATTACACCTACCCTATGACCCAACAATTCCAGTACTTGGTATTCCTCAAGGGAAGCGAATGCACGTGTCCACAAAAAGACCCACACAAGAAGAATCTTCATTCATCTTGTCCACAAGTGGCATCTGTTTCCTATCAGCAGGAGTCTGAACACTTCTGGCCCCAGCCTCTTGGTATCAGAGTCGCCAAGGAAATACAACGCAGTCAAGCACTGGACGGAAGAACAACACATTATTCACACAAAGAGGAGACAGAGCAGGGTGTGGGCTCCCCTTCAGTCGTGGGCGTTGCTCCCCCATGGCCAGCAGGTCCCTCCATTTGGCCTGCACACACAGCCTCTTGAGAAGCAGAAGAAAGGGCCCCGCCCCCGCCCCCTCCCCTCAGCGGGGGGCAGATACAGCAGCTGGCCAGGTGCCAGTTGATGCACATGCTTAAGCGGAACAAAGGGGTACACACTAAGTCTTATTCGGGGGAAAGATACTCCCACACAAGGAGGTGAGTCCAGCACAGGCTGTGAGGAGTCCTTATCTCTTGGGAAGGAAGTGCTCCAGGCCCAAGGTCCGTACCTACCCGGCAGAGTGGAGGTGGAAAGACCCCTGGCACCAGATTGCCTTTCCCCACACTTTGCTGTTGGCATACAAACTTGGCGACGGGCACGGAGACAAGCCATTGTAGGCCAGAACAAAGAATTTGGAATTTAAAGTCATTAAAAGCTTGTTGTCGTTTCGTGTGTAACAGCCCCAGTGACTGGAAAACAGGTTCTGAGCACACCATTGCCTTCGTGTAAGCCACCACCAACAGGGCTGACTGGGTTATTTGCTCCGTGAGCCTCAGAGACAGGACGGTGCACGTCCAGAGTTTCCCTTGGACTCCTCCCCAGGTTAGTGAGCTGTGAGGTCTCTTTTCCTTACTCCGACGTGCCCCCAGTGACCGGAAAAACGTTTCTGAGCACACCATTGCCTTCGTGTAAGCCACCAACAGGGCTGAGTGGGTTATTTGCTGCGTGAGGCTCAGAAACAGGACGGAGCACGTCCAGGGTTTCCCTTGGATTCCTCGCCAGGTTAGTGAGCTGTGAGATCTCTTTTCCTTCCCCTGACGCGCCTGGTTGCGGGGAGCAAAACACAACAGCTGACAGCCTAGACTAACGACATTGCCGTGACTCGGATTCGAACCGAGGTTGCTGCGGCCACAACGCAGAGTACTAACCACTATACGATCACGGCGAGCCACAGGTCAAACCGCGATGGCTGAGCTTGCTCTAGCCATTTTGACGTCAATAGATTTCGATTATTAGGCGGATTTGTTCCCAGACAGCCACAGGGGACTCGCGCTTTTCTTTCTTTCATGCCCGCTCTGCTTTTCCCTCGCTTCCTCCGAATCTTCATATGTGATGAGAACAATTCTCATCTCCTCCACTGCAGCCTGGGTCTCCCTGCACCAGCCTCTCTCGGGAGGTGTCTCTGTCGTGGTCCGCACCTCCTCTGCTTCTCTCGGGCCTCTCCCTATTTCTGCTTTTCACCCTTCCTCTCTCCCGCCCCACCGACCGAGGCCGAGGTGAGCGAAGGGAGCGCAAGCAGCAGTAGAGAGTCGGGTGAAGGCGGAGCCAAGAACGAGAAGAGCCATCACTGGAGCCCACGGGGCGTTCTGCTTGCTTTCCTTGGGACCCACGCGGCTCAGGCCCAGGGAGTCGCGGACCCGGGCGTTTCCTGGGATGCTGGGTCTGACGCCTGCGAGGGTCAGGACGGCGCGAAGGCCATTCCGCTGCCCTTCCAGCTTCAGAATCACCCAATGCACGGGTTTCAACCGTAGCCGGCAAGATGGGCCTCTCAGGTTTTCCGAGGCTTTGGAGCCTGCACAGCTGTTCTAAAAAAGGCGGTGGCTCCGCCTAACGACGGATGGGCGCTTGCTCTGCATGGTGATACCAGAGCGAGAGTCGTCTGTCCGTGTGTCTCAGTCGGGTGGTGTGCTTGTTTCCAAGCCTGGAGGTGGGTGGTTCGAGCCTGTTCTATGGAGCATTTCTTGCATTTTAAAAATGCTTAAACCGTTGGCAACTTTCTTCTATCCAGCACATGGTATCATGGAAAGGCAGAGGGAAACTAACTTTACCCTCCTCTCCTCCGTGTGTCGCGTACGACATGAGGACGTAAATCAAGGTCCGCTAGGATTCTGGGAGCTCTCTCTCTCTCTCTCTTTTTTTTTTTTTTTTTTTTTTTTTTTTGAGACGGAGTCTCCCTCTGTGGCCAGGCTGGAGTGCAGTGGCAAGATATCTCGCCTCACTGCAACCTCCGACTCTCTGGTTCAAGCAATTCTCCTGCCTCAGACTCCCGAGTAGCTGGAATTACAGGCATGCGCCACCATGCCCAGCTAATTTTTGTATTTTTGGTAGAGACGGGGTTTCACCATGTTGGCCAGGGTGGTCTCAATCTCCTGACCTCGTGACCCGCCCGCCTCAGCCTCCCAAAGTGCTGGGATTACAGGAGTGAGCCACCGCGCCTGGCTCTCTCTCTCTCTCTCTTTCTCTCTCCCTCTCTTTCTCTCTCCCTCTCTCTTTTTAACTGTCATTCATTTAGCCTTTTCCATACGCTTTTGAGGCTAAATTGGTTCTGTGATTTTTTTCAATTACAAATAATGCTCTAGTCATTCTTGTAGGGACATTTTCAGCCACTGGTCTAAATATTTCTATAGGATAGAGGTGCGATTACTATAGGAAGAACAATTACTCTATCATACTGTTCATACAGTTTTTATATCATTCTATCTCTCTCCTCTGTTGGCTTATTAGCTATAACTCTTTCTTTTGTTATTTTAGTAACTGCCTTAGGGCTTAGAGCAAACCTTTTTACCTTATCACAGTGAACCTTCAAGTGATATTATACCTCGCCTTCTGGCCTTGATGCTGTAGCTGACATGCACTTTGCTCTTACGCATGTTATAAACCCCACAACCCATTGTTATTGCTTTTGTTTAAATGGTCGAATTTTTACAAAAGAAATTTACAAAATAAAAAAATACCTAGTATAGTTAGTTACCCATTTCTGGTGTTCTTCATTTCCTCGTGGAGATCTGGATTTTCATCTGGTATTGGATTCCTTCTGCCTGGAGGACTCATTTGATGTTTCTTGTAGTGTGGGTTGGCGGGTAGTTAATTCGGTCAGCTTTTGTACATCTCTAAATGTCCTTATTTCACTTCCGCTTTTGGGAATTTATTTTTTCTGGCATAGTATTCTAGGCTAACTTGCCCTGCCCTCAGTACCTTAAAGATGTTGCTTCTCTGTCTGCTCGCGTGCATTGCTGCTCCCGGTAGAGGCCGGCAAGAGCAGAAAGGAAGCTGATGCAATCCTCATCTTTGTTCCTGTGTATGTACAATGTCTTTTTCTTCTGGCTGGATTTGAGCAATGTTATTATGAGGTATCTAGCAGTGGTTTTCTTCATGTTTCTTGTGCTTTTGTTTCCTCAGCTCCTTGGGTCACTGGATTTATAATTTTTGTTATGATTGGGAACTTTTCAGCTACTGTTTCTTCAGAAATTGGCTGGGCACAGTGGCTCACACCTTCCGGAGGCCAAGTCGGGAGGTGTTGAGTGAGGCCTGAAATTCAAGACCAGCCTGGGCAACATACTGAGACCCCATTCCTAATAAAAATAACAAAGAAAGAAAATAAATATTTCCTTTCCTCCCTGCTCCTTCTCAGGGACTCCCACTACTCATAAATTAGACCTCTTAAGTCTGCCCTACAGTTCACTGATAATCTTTTCATTTAAAAAAATCTCTTTTTTCTGTGAGTTTCATTTTGCATATTTTCAGTTATTCATGGTTCCATGTTCCCTGATCATTTCTTCTGCAACATCTAATCTGCTGTTAATCCCATCCAGCGACTTTACCATCTCTGATAGTGTGGTTTTGGCATGATATCGGCTCACTGCAACCTCTGCCTCCTGGGTTAAAATGAGTCTCCTGCTTCAGCCTCCCAAGTAGCTGGGACTACAGGCATGTGCCACGACACTCGGCTAATTTTTTGTATTTTGAGTAGAGACAGGAGTTTCACCGTGTTAGCCAGGATCATCTTCATCTCCTGACTTTGTGATCCACCGGACTCAGACTCCCAAAATGCTGGGATTACAGTGGTAAATCACCACACCCAGACCCACCCTCCCTCCCTCTCTCTCTCCTTTCCTTCCTTCCTTCCTTCCTTCCTTCCTTCCTTCCTTCCTTCCTTCCATGAGACAGGGTCTCACCCTGTAACCCAAGCTGGACTTCAGTGGTGTAATCTTGGCTCACTGCAACCTCTGCCTGTCAGGGTGAAACGATCGTCCCACTGCAACCTCCTGAGTAGCTGGGACTACAGGCACACACCACCATTCCTGGCTAATTATTTGAATTTTTTTGGTAGAGATGAGGTTTCATCATGTTGCCCAGTCTGGTCTGAAATTCCTGAGCTCAAGGGATCAGCCCACCCTGGCCTCCCAAACTGCTGGGATTACAGGCGCCTGTTTGTTTACGGAGAGGAGCAGTGGGCAGATTTCAGGCAGGAGAGTAAATAGGGCATCTGTTACTCGAACTTTGCAGGGAGCTGAAGGCATCTGTTTACGTGTTCTTAGTTTGACTTCAACAGGAGGTGTGCCAATTTATCTTCCAATATATTTTTCCAACTCATTGAGAAAGCCTTTTCCTTCGTGCTCTTGGCAGCTCAGCAAAGTTTCCATACACCAGTCTGATGCACCAGAGGGGGGGTGGTGCCCTGACTGACTTACCCAAGCAGGAGGCGCAGCAGAAAGACATGATGGACACTGCCCAGAGATACTCTGGTACGTGTTCCACAGCTAAACCTCCAAGATGTTTAGAAAGTCTTCCAATAATTGTAATTGTTTTCTCTGGTGATCTACCTAAGTCCAGAGAAAACTGGCTGGAGGGACCCTGAGCTCCTTCCTGTCAAGAGGCTTATCAAATAGGAGGGGAAAGACTGGCCCATTCTAGGAATTTGTTCTTCTTCTCATTTCTTTATGAATTGCATTCTGCTTTTGTTGGATGCAAACGATCTATGGGCTGTTCTCCCTCCTAGACAAGGGTGAATTAGCATGCTAATAACTGCCTCTGTGTTATTCCTTCCTTGATAGTGTTTGTTTTGTTTTGATTTTCTGTAAAACTTATCTCACTGGAGACAAATCTCTGGAGCCATAGGATCCTGCACCTGACCATGCTTCTTATGCAGACCTAGATCCTTGGAGTTATTGGCTCCCTTTGCCTTGGTTCTTTTGTGGACTCTCTTCAGCAAAACTGAACTCCGACTTTTAAACCCTAAATCTGGCTCTTGGACATATAGGTCCTTTCGCTTCCCGACTCCTCCTTGACCCAGCCCTGCCTTTCCAACCTCTCGATCTGTGTGTGTGTGCCTGTGTCTGTCTGTCTGTCTCTCATACTCCGGGCTGCCCCCAGTATTGACCACTTTCTTCTCCTCCTCTTCAATGTTCAGGGTTCACCTTCCTCTCTGCCTGCAGAGTCCCCAGGCTGAGGGGGTGTCCCCTTACAGAGAGGGGAGCTCATTCCAGAAGGTGCCCTCTAGACTTGGAATAAACCTTACAAAGAACACCCAGGTTTGAAAAGCTTTTTCTATCTTCCCATTACCCGAATTATTCAAAGGACTAAAAGTGGGAAGTCCAGTAGAATTCTTGATGTCTCTCAGAAACCTGCATTGGAATGCCTTCATCGAGCACATATTGGGCGCTCACTAGGTGTGAAGCCTTGCTCTAGGTGAGTAGCTGCATGGTGAGCAAATCCTGCCCTAGGGAGCCCACATCTAGAGCCCTCAAGAAGAGACTGGGCCGTGGGAACACAACCGGCTTGTGTCCTCCCCACGAGCGTTTCCCCGTTCGGGCACAGGGAACACGAGCAGTGAGCATGACAAATGAAACACAGTGAAGGATGGGGAAGTGGGTGGCTTCAGACCAAGAGGCCACTGTGGTCATGTGCAGTGGGGCCGCTTCCGATAGCGGCAGCTCAGGTGGGAGTGTGGGCTGGGGAGAATGTCGTGGATCTGGCATTCCTGCATCTTGCCCCCACTCACACGGCCTGGTGTCAACTCGGAAACGTGCCAACCAGACGACTTCTGGCCTCCGTGTCACCACGCCCTCAGGCGTCTAGAACCGGTGCAATGGCACAAAGAAGTGAGGATGCGCAGCCTGGGGATGGGGACATTTAATAACAGACAGGTGTCTGAGGCAGATGTCATCAGACTTCCAGGAGCCACTACTTGCCTCTTTGTGGAGCAATCAGGGCAATCATCGGCAAATAACTAAAGACTACTCATCCTGTTCCACGCAGAGGCGTAGTTAACCTTGTAACTATTCTTTTCTGGCCTTCATTCTTCCACGTCCAGATATATGGGATCTTTGTTGCCCATCTGCTTCAAGTTAGATGATGAAAATCCTGCCTGAAGGCTTAAGGGTTTGTTAGAAAAATAAATGTTGTTCCCAAAAGGCGCATTTTAGGCAAAAGCTCAGTTCTGGAGCTCCAGAACCTACCTACCCCAAACCCAATACACACCTCCTTTCTCTCCCTCCCTCCTCGCCGCACCGGCCTTCGCTGATTCTTCAGGCTGCACGTCTCTGAGAAGATGACAATCCCTAGCAGAAGAACAAGAGAACCTTGGACTCTTCTATCCATGAAGCTGTAGACGTGAGCAAATAGCCTCATTCCGTGGCGGTGTGACTCTGAAGTCACTCAGGTTTTCTGTGCCTCCATTTCCATATTGTAAAATGGGCCCAATAGGAATGCGTTTCCGAATGGGTTGTTCCAAGAGTTTAAATAAGACACGGCGGTAAAACATTGAACCCACGCCCTGATGCATAGTAAATGCTCCAAGAGCATTAGCCAGTATTACTATCATTATCATCGGTGGCCTCATCGCGGCTTATTATCATTATCTACATCCATCTTTGAAATCATTGCATATCCTTTTAGGGTCTGGAAGGATCGCAACATATAACATTTCCTAACTGATGAACATTTATTATTACAAATATTGCTGCTGGGAACATCTTTCTGCATTTTAATCATCACCTGTGTGTTTCACTATCAAATCTTCGCACACAATTTGCGGATGTTGCAAAACGCATTCCCTGACCCGGGCCGCAGCGGTGAAAGCGCGGAATCCCAGCCACTAGACCACCAGGGAAGCCGACAGACGCAGCAATCTCCTTGTCAGAGGAAAAAAGAGAAGGTAAAGATTAACTTTCTAAGAGGAGGAGAGCCCCACTGAAAGTGGCTCTCTGTGACCCAAGCGGGCTGCGGGACTGCAGGGCTCCAAGCCGTCACTGCCCAGCTGCTCAACACCTCTCACCTCTGCCAGCCTGGCTGCTGCTTTGGGCTGTACTGGGGACAGGCCACAAGGAAACTGAGAGGTGTTCCATTCTAGCCTAGCTGTAGCAAGGTGTGAGGCAGAGCCAGGCACTTGCTCTCTTTCCGAGCCTCAATTTCCTTGCCACCAAAGTGCAGACGTGACTCAGAGGGTGATGAGCCGAGTCCTTCTGGTTCCTGATCTCTGGACTGGCTCAAGGGGCTCTACCGATAAAGACATGTGTAGGGGTCCCCTTTCGCCCCCCAACTAGCTCAATTAGTAGAGCATGAAACTCTGAATGGATGGGTCTTTGGCTCGAGCTCCAGGTGCAGATTTAGGTTCATTTTCTTTTGTTCCGCCACACAATTCGACCGGTTCCGCAACTGAGCTCGGGGCGCGAGGAAGCCAAGTGGGCTTCACAGGAAAGACCGCCTTGGTTTCAGAGACATTGTAGCTGACAGCTTGAAATCTTCAGAAAGATTTCGGCGATAGATGGGAAGACTGGAAATTTCTGGATCTAAAACCAACATGAAGTCCACGTCATCCGGCGCCCTTGTCTCAGATCCAGCTCAGGGCGGGCAAACCAGGCCTCGTTCCCAGTGCTCAGCGAAGAGTTTCAGGTAGTAATGGAACTCCTCCCGTGCTTCTTGTGATCAAAGATGCAGCTAGGTTCCCCCATCCCACCCCTCAGCTCCCCTCCCCTCCCTTAAAAAAAAAAGAAAAAGAAAAGGTCATTATGAAAGCCACCTTTCCTGTGCGAGGCGAACCTGCTGACCCTACTCTAGCTAAACGACCCGAGCACCGCCCCTTGAGGACATACCCACGAAAATCTTAGGCGCCGCCTTGGGCAACTGCGTATTGCTGCCTATGACAGATAAAATTCGACTGCATCTCGACATTCCCGCGGCCCCAGGAAAGTGCTAGCAAAAGGCCCCGGGAAGCACCTGCGATCCCTCAGGTAAGAAGACTGCGGATCGCAATAGGCCCGGGCTGAGGGTTCCCCGCTTGCTCCCGAAATGAAGACCCTGGAGACCCATAACCGGGCTACAGGATCCCGATTCTTTCCGCGTGGTATCCAGTTCCAGAACTAAGCGCCCGCGTGCAGGATTCGCCTGGCTGACACTCTCCGGCTCCCAGAAGCTGCAGCAGCCGGCGGGTTTTGAGCTTCCGAGTCCCGGGTGCGCAGGAATGTGGACGCCGCCCCTCCAGGGCTGCCAAGCCAAGAGGCCCCAAGCCAAGGGGCCTCATCCGCGCGCTCTTTCCTCGAGGGCGCTCCACTCAGGGTGTCAACAGAGGTAGGTCAGGTGAGAAACCTGGATTTCTACACACACCTGGCTACAATGAGATGGCGCCACTCCCCTTCCCCTGCAGAAGCAGACTTAGAAAAAGGTAGTTAAAACAGAAGGTTTCAATAAAATCGAGAGTCTGATAACGTAATACTCAAAAATCCAAGTTTCAACTGAAAATCTTGCATCATACCAAGAACCAGGAAAATCTTATGCTGAATGAAAATAGCCGATACACACTGGCAATAAGATGAGAGAGGTGTTGGGATTGTCTGACAAAGATTTTAAAGCAAGCAAGCCTGATGAAAATGGTTTAGTAATTATGAGCACATTTGAAACAAATGGACAAATAGAAAGCCTTAGCAAATAAATACAAGACTTAAAGGAGAACCAAATGGAAGTATTAGAAGTGGAAAAATACAACCACCAAAATAAAAAGTCCAGCACATAGGCTCGACAGCAGAATGGATGGTGCAGAGCAAAGAAATCCATCCACTATAGATGAAAAAATAGAAATTACACAATCTTAACAAGGAAAAAATAGACTGGGTGAGAAAGCAAGCAGAACCTCAGGGACCTACGAAACTACCCCAGAAGGTCTCACTTTCATGTTGTTATTTATGTCGGGAAGGGGAAGGGGAAGAGGACAGGGCTGAAAACATAAAGAAGTAAATGGCTAAAAGCTTCCCCGAGTTGGCAAGAGACATAAACCTACAGGTTCAAGAAGCTGTGAGAACCCCAAATAGGATAAAACCCAAAGAGGTCTATGGCAAGACACATGAAAAAATAAAATGTTAGAAATGAAAGACAAAGAAAATATCTTGAAAGCAACAGAGAAAGGTGACACCTTATCTAGAAAGGAAAAACAATTCTGGGGATGATCGATTTCTCATGAGAAACCATGGAGGCAGAACGATGTTGCCAGGTACTTTTCAAGCCGTGAAAGAAAACAATTATCAGCCCAGACTCCTCTGTCCAGCAGAAACATCTTTCAGGGATTAAGGGGAAGATCAAAACAGTTTCAGATTAAGAAAAGCTAAGGGAATCTCTGACCAGCAGTTCTACCTTAAAAGAAAGGCTACAGGGACTTCTCTAGACAGAAAGGAAATGATTAAAGAAGGAACCTTGAGATGTCAGAAAGAAAATTAAAAAAAAAAAACAAAAAACAGTAAGCAAAATAGGCCTTCCTTCTTCTCTTGAGTTTTCTAAACTATGATTCACGGCTTCAGAAAGAAATCTTACCATCATTCGATGTGGTTCTAACTCTCTGCAAAAAAAAAAAAAATCTTTGAAACAATCATAAACCGGGAGGGTAAAGAGACCTATAAGGGAGGTAATTCGTCTGTCATTCATCAAACTGTTACAACAATGACACCAGTATACTGTGTGGTAAGATAGAGATGCACAGACATATGAATGTCTGGAAAAACCAAGAGGGCTATGCAAACAGATATACTCAAAAACACTATGGGTAAGGCAAAACACCATTCTCAAAGATGCTCAAGTCACCACAGGAAGGTAAGAAAAATACAGCATATCCAGAAAACAACACCAGAGAGAACAAACACAAAAGGAAAAATATAATGGCAGACTTAAGCCCTACCATATCAATCATCCTATTAGATATCAATGGCCTAAATACACCAATTACAAGACACAGATTGGCAGAGTAGGTTAATGGACATGACACAACTACATCCTGGCTACAAACAGACGACCTTCAAATATGATGATACAGGCAAGTTGAAATCAAGAGGATGGGAAAAGATGTATCATGCAAACCTTAGACAAAGGAAAGCAAGACTGGTTATATTAATGTCAGATATAGCATATTTCAGAATAAAAAAACTAATCAGAGACAGAGAGGGACAATATATAATGAGGAAACAACCAATCCACCAACTCCTACCCTGACAAAAGTCATAAATGTCTATGCAACAACTGAAAGTACTGAAAAGTGAACTAGACAAATCCACAAATATAGCTATATGCTTCAATGTCCCCCTTTCTCAACAATTTATACAACGACCAGACAGAAAATCAACAAGAATATAGAAGAACCCAACAGCATGATCAACCAGCGGGACTTCAATTGACAATTTTAGAACACCCAACCACACCAGAATACACATTGTTATGGGATGCATTGTGCCCAGCCCCCCCCAAGTTCATATGTTAAAATCAGAATATTCGTAGCAACTAGTGATATACTAATTAAAATCACAATGAGAAATTGCTACATACCTATCAGAATGACCAAAAGAAAAGCGTAACCACATCAAGTGCTGTCAAGGATTCAGAGAAAGCTGGATCACTCATACATTGCTGGTGGAAATGTAAAAGGTTACAGCCCACTCTGGAGAATATCTGTATAGTTTTTACTTTTAAAACTATATGTGCAACTACCATACCACCTAAGAATTGTATTCCCTGCATTTATCACAGAGGAATAGAATCTTATGTTCACACAAAATCCATGTACTTAAAGTTTATAGCAGCCTTGTTTTTAATAGCCAAAATTGGGGAAAAAATGTATAGACGACTTTCATGAGTTGAATGATTAAACAAATTGTGTTATATATCCATAGCATTGAATAGTCCTCAATAATTATTTTAAAAAACAACAAACTATTGATACCCACAATAACCTGGATGAATCTCCACAGAATTATGCTGAGCGGACAAAGGGTAATCCCAAAGGTGACATGTAGGATTCCACTTACGTAACACTCTTGAAATGAATAAATTATATGAATGGGGAATAGATTAGTAGTTGCCAGGGGTTAAGGAGGGAAGGAGGAGCAGCACTGAAGAGACAGGTTCATAAAAAGGCTATAAAAAGGCAACATGATGAATCCCAGCGTTGATGGAAATGTTCTGTACCTTGCTTGTATCAATGTCAATCTCCTGGTACTGTGGCATTTGCAATACATTTGCAGTATTTCCAAAAATTACCATTTTGGAAATATTACCAAGATGTTACCATTGGAGAAAACCGAGTAAAGGGTACAAGGGATCTCTCTTTTTCTCTCTGAGTTCTTAAGATTGTATGTGATTAAAACATAAAAATTAACTTAAAAAAACCTAAGTATATTTCTCCTTAACTGATCATGCCTTTGCTTAAAAACATCAAGGCGACAGTATTTTTCCCAACACCCTTTATTTTCTTGAAGACAGTTTTAACAAAAGCTGTTCTTAGGGCTTTTCCTAGAAGTTTAAAACTTCTAGTAATCCTTACTGTTCTTCTTTGAGAACCCTCCAGGATTTTGTTTTATTTATGTATTTTACACCTTTCAAAAGAATAAAGACAAAAACTGGCAACTGGCATATAATACTATATTAGTCTTAGTTCTCCAAAGAAAGAAATGAGCATGATACACACACACACACACACACACACACACACACACACGCACACACACACGCACACACACACACACGCACGCACACAGAAGCAGAGAAGCCCAAGTTCTACTCTGAGTAAGCTCTAGACCTAGGAGAGTCAAATACAGTTCAAGACCAAGTCCAAGGCATAAGGAAGAAGACTGATGTCCCAGCTCAAAGACAGTGGAGCAGAAAAACTTCTTTCTTAACCCTTCATCCTATTCAAGCCATCCATGGGTTGGATGAGGCCCACTCACACCCAGGAGGGCAATCTGCTTCACTCAGTTTACTGATTCAAATGTCAATCTCTTCCAGAAACACCCTCAGAGACATAGTGAGAAATCGTGTCTAACCAAATATCTGGGCACCCTCTGGCCCAGTAAAATTGCCACAAAAATTAACCTTCACAAAAACTCTCAATAGAAGTGACTAATAAATGTAGCATCATGTCCTGCCTGTTTATCCCATGAGAATTAATATATTCCAGCATAACATTGGCTTCTGTTCCCTTACTGCAGCAACACATAGGAGTTTCATTTAAAGTGAGGATAATTTTTACCTTGTGAAGTCTCTCCCTACCCGTACATACCATTGCCACTTGTGGATTGTCATTTTGCCATGGCTTTCTTATACAAAATATCAATAGGCTGTATACTTTGACAATGTAAGTTTGAATTTCATCCTGGCTGCATAAGTCACTTTCCATTTTGACAAAGCCTAGATACATTTTTATCTCCTGAATATTGGTAATGCGCACCTATTGTGGGGCCCACTCTCAATCTCATGGTTTTCTTTGTTTTCATTTAGATCTCAATAGATATGCCTAGGCTGCTGGAATGTCACTGAAAATGGCCCGTGGCCTTGTCCATCTATCAGAGTCCAGTAAAATCTTGACCATGGAATAGGGGAGTGGAAAATGAGAACCACCAAACTCAGCACACAAAGACTCAGTTTAAACCTCTGTGCTAAGAGATGATCAGACTCTATCATGACTTCTAATAGCATAAGACCATATCCCGTGGATGACCCTAGGCTCCCACGGCAATGCCTGCCTAAGAAAGCTCAAGGCTGCCAGGGGAACTTACTTTAGTTCTAGCCAATACCTGCTGCTGATGGTAGGTTCTTTCTTATAGCACTTACTAAGAAGGGAATCCTTCCTCCACCCCTTTGAGATATGTGTGTATCTCCTAGGGACTCCAGTGTGTCTTTCCCCAGGATCTGAAAGCCATTCCTTTGAGGTATAGTCCTCAGGAAGGACTGAGTCTCTGTCTTCCGGTCTCTGTGGGACGTTAGAATCCTAACGTCTAATATTGCCAGCTGGCAGACACAGCTGTCTTGATGAGGCAGAAGCTTACAATGACCAATCTTTTGTAATGTTTCACTTGTGCTGTGCCCTCTCCCCTGCCTCACTCTCTGATTAGAATGCCATCACCTCTGCACAAATGCGATGGAGCTCAGCCCCTTCCTCCACGATCAGTAGTTACTGAATAAAATCTGCTTTCACAGCTTTGACTAATGTCTGACTTTATCTTTGACAAAATAAGTGTGAGCAATTTTTTTTAGCGGCACAGCAGCTGCAAAGAGAGGCACAGACATGGTGGGAGAGGGAGGAATCATCTGACCCTTCTCCTTTCATAGGCATCTATTCCTGCCTGGTGTTTATGAGCCTGAGACTTGGCTGGGATGCCCTGGGGTATCACTCCATGGCTCTGCGGCAGGACTTGAATAGGCTGGTGGTGACACTTGGTGTGACCACAGCCACCTTCAAGGATGCCATTAAGGGTTCACTATAAAATGAAAGGAAACAGAAAAACTGATTTTGAAAGTTGTTGCCTCTCCTGCTTCCTCATACAGAGTGTGTATGATATTGCTGGGTGATGTTAGTTGGACTGCAATTTAGCACAACAGCTTTTCTAATAATTGGCAGTTTTTCATCTAGTTAAGCCTACCTGAAAAGGAAGCACACTTACTTTTATTGATTACCCCCATTAAATGAACAATACATCCAACAAGGGTTCTACCAAAAATGTTCTTATTAACCTCATTTTTATGCTAAGGAAAAACTGGGAATAACACAAATCTTCATCAACAGAAGGATTTAATACTGACGGTTATATAGTCATAAAACAATCCCAGAAGTTCACTCGATAACATCAAAACCAGAAATCCACACTGATGCCACTGACGGCAGAAAATCATGATACAAAAATGAGAGAGACGAGAGAGAAAAAATGTACTATAGCCATAGTAGTGGGTAAAAGCCAAAGAGCTCAGTTTCTACTCATGATATTCAGTAGAAGAACCGAAGGAACATGAGCCAATACCTCTAAGGGTCCAGGTCTGCACAAGGTGCCTGTTGGGTGCAGGGTTCTGTTGGTTCCAGTGATGTATCGCAAATGGGCTAATTTTTATGGACATAGCCACTGCAGAAATCTATCAAAGAATAATAAAGGGATAGCTATTTGCACGTTAATTTACCATTGTATAGGAGGGAGAACAGGCATTACATCGGTTTGGTCAAACAAAAGCAAAACCAAGGTTTATGAAGAAAAGAGGAAAGGGGAGAAGAAAAATGTATCTGGGACCTTTGTGATTTTGCTCCCCTTGTATAAGCGACTTGACAGAAAGCTGACAAAGAGGTCACTGTGGCCCATCTTCTCCAGACCCACGTGACTTGGTCACCACAGAAAACAATTACAGATGTTGGAGGACTTTAAAACATCCTAGAAGTTTAGCAGCTCATCCCATGCCACAGAATATCTGTGCGTAATGTCCACCATTTCCTTCGGTTGTACACCGCCTCAGTTACAGGAGGACACCTCTCCTCTCAGTGGAATATCATACATCGATGTGTAGAAAGTTTGTTGTGCCGGCAAGTAAATGACAAAAGGGACATTGATGGAACTGGGAAACAAATTGGAGTATGATTTGCTACTGCTCCCACGGAAGATAAATTTGCGGAATGTACTAAATTAGAAGCATTCAATAAATGCTGTAATGTAAAAATGGCACGTCCTCTTCTCTACACTATAGAAATATCTGCACGAGTGTCCAAAGATATATGTACAAGAATAGTGGAGATTGCAGCATCATTTGTAATCCTAAAGTCATGAAACCCATCTCATTTCAAAAACATCTTGAAAAGGGTTAAATCACGCACAAACAGAGGAAGAAACGCTGTTTTCACAAACAATGGCGAGGATCACCATGAGGATGACTGAGTCCACTGGTCACATTATTGATAGAGGAATTACTAAACCCAGGCACATCCGGGGACAGAATACTACTGTAACAGGTCTCCTATTATTAAACACGAAAAGCTCGAGGCACTTTACTCCCCCAAGCCTTCCATGGGAGCAAAGAACATTTTTATCACACCAGAAGTGAGTTCCTGTCTAAGGTCTCTGGGATTCTTGAGTTTGACAGGTACAAGGCACCATGGCCCTTGCCAAGCCTCAGACCTAAGAAGATGGGGAAGAGGATATGTGTGTCTCCTGATTACGCTGGAGTTGATTGTATATCAACAGAAACCGGTTAAAACAACAAAGCGAGGCGTCGTCCCTGGTTGGGTTCGGACCACCAGCCTTTCTGTTAACAGCCAAACGCACTAACTGATTGCGCCACGGAGGCCACTACTACTGATTCTACCGGGCGCTACATGCAGGGCACACTCACCAAACTCTCCCCATCCCTTTTGTCCTGAGGGCCTGCCCCTCAGGAGGGAAAACCAGAGAGATTAGAGCGGCGAGTCACGCTGATCACGTTGCACACCCGCCCGTTGGGAGATTCTGGAGCCAGAAGGACGGTCGAATGGCCTTCGCCCGCCCTGGCCCCTCGCCTGCTTCAGAAGTCCCCGGAAACGCCCCAGTCTGCGACCCGGGCCCGAGCCGCCTGGGGGCCCATGGGAAGCTGAATGCCCGGTGGGCTCCCAGGATGGCTCTTCCCGTTCTTTGCGCCGCCTTCACCCCGTGAGGGAGCCTGTGCCCACCCTGCCCAGTCGCTTTAGGGGCCTCTGCAGAGCTTCCGCTGCCATCTTCGGATCCTGTGTCCGCAGGGGGGCTCCACCAGGGCAAGGATCGTGGTGAGAGTTCCTCGTGGTCCCCTCGCGGGGAGCTGGGTCTGCCACTCACCAGGGCGCAGGACTAAGACTCGTCGAGTGAATCCATTGTCGCCTTTAACTTTTAGTCCTTTGAAGAGTTCTGAGAATGTAAATCATGAACTATTTTTCTGTGGGGAAGTTTTGTTTTGTTTTGCGACAGGGTCTCACTTGGTCGCCCAGGCTGGAGTGCAGTGGTGCAAACAAGGCCCACTGCAGCCTCGACCTCCCGGGGCCAAGTGATCTTCTTGCCTCAGCCCCAAGTAGCTGAGAAGACAGGCGCGCGCCACCACGCCCGGCTAATTTTTGTATTTTTTGTAGAGACAGGATTTCGACATGTTGCCGAGGCTCGTCACGAAGGGGAAGTAGGTTCTTTTTAAAAAGCATTTATTCCGATTGCTTTATCGGGCATCTGTGGGGCGCGCAAGTGGCGAGGCCTCCAGTGACCTCTCTTGCCACTCTTAGGCAGGGAGCTGTGGGGACTCAGCTGCGCTGTTTTTGGGTGCCTGTCTTGCGCAGGAGGCCGGAGCCGGGCAAGGGGTGAATCCAACAGGGAACTGGGAGGAGGAGGGCAAGGAAGTCTGTAGAGGCGTGGACCAAGGAGACGAAACTTTCCAGTAGCTTTGTGCAGCGGTAAGGAGTACACAAGGGAGAGATGAGAAGTGTTTTTTTATTGTAGCAGAATGGGGAAGAAAGGGAGGAAAAACGGAGAGACACCAAGAACGAATGAAATCTACGCGCACCCTTAGGTCTCCAAAATGGAAGCAGGCCTGCATTAAGTTTAAAGAAAAGAGCCTCGAAGGCGCGCTTCAGCTCCTGTGGCTTGCGGTGATCGTATTGTTGTTAGTACTCTGCGCTGTGGCCACAGCAGCCTTGGCTGGAATCCGAGTCGTGACCACATCCATTCTAGGGTGTAGTGCTTTTCTTTCCCTTTTGCCTCCAATCTCAGCCTAGGCTGCGCCGCTGACCTGCGGCTAGAGAGGTCACAACTTTCCCGTGGCTTAGGAACTCCCGGTAGTGTTGAGAATAGAAGGAACCCCTACCCTGCACGCCTAGGGGTCCGGTTATCTTGAAAGACTTTTGCCTCCTCTCTGAGCAAGTACAACACCCAAAAGGTGAGGTGCTCCCTCTCAGTCAGCCTTATTGGAATCTTTTACTGTTGACATGATGTGGCTGTACCCGCTTTTCTGACTCTGATATTTCAAGAATCCGTGGGGCCTTTTCAGGCCAAATCAGAAATGAACAAGAGAAGATGAGAGTTTGCACTCCAACTGGGTATTTTAAGTAAAACCTAACGAATACAATAAAATCTAAAGTTAATGACATTCTCCAACCCCAATTTTTAATTTTGTTTTTATTTATTTATTTTTTGCTACCAATAAATGACTGAATAATAATCCACAGAGACCAAAGTGCACCAATCTTAAGTGCATGGCCCAGTACATTTTGACAAAAGAAACCATCTCCTAGATCAAGTTACAGGACATTTTCAACAGACCAAAAAGTCGTGAGAGCCCCTTTTCAGTCAATCTTCACCCCATCCCCACTTAGGCAATCACTATTTGATTTCTATCTCTGTGGTATGCTTTTGCTTCTTGTAGAAATCATGTAAAGGACTACACTGATTTTGCCTGTGTTTTTCTTTTTTTAAATACAACAATTGTTATGAGACGCTTCCATTTTATGGCATGTATCTCAGCTCTTTGCTGTTATTAATGAGTGTTATTCCAACATGTGAGTATACTACAGTTGATGGACAACTGCGATATTTCTAGTTTGGGCTATTGTGAATAAGGTGTTTACAAATATTCTACTATGGGTCTTTTTATGGTACTGTGCCTTCAATTCTGTTGAGCATGAACCGAGCAATGGAATGGCTGGGTCATGAAGTAGGTGTATTTTTAACTGTATTAGAAACTATCAGACAGTATTTTAGAATGATGGCACCATTGTATTCTCTTTTATTTTATTTTGCTTTATTTTATTTTATTTTATTTTTGAGACAGTCTCACTTTGTCACCCAGGCTGGAGTGCAATTGTACGATCTCTGCTCACTACAACCTCTGCCTCCCGGGTTCAAGCAATTCTCCTACTTCAACCTCAACCTCCCAAGTAACTGGGATTACAGGTGCCCATCACCACGCCCAGCTAATTTTTGTATCTTTTAGTAGAGATGGGGTTGCACCACATTGGCCAGGCTGATCTCAAACTCCTGACCTCAAGTGATCCACCTAGCTCGGCCTCCCAAAGTGCTGGGATTACAGGCATGAGTCACCACTCCCACCCATACTATTGTATTCTCTTGCCAGCAACAAGAGTTACAGTTGCTCTGCGTTTTTATAAGCTAGTGGTTTCCCCTGTCTCTTAAATGTTACCCATTCTGATGGGTGTATAATGGTATATCATGGCATTTTAAATTTGTGTTTCCTGAATGAGTAATGATGCCAAGAATTCTTTCTTATGCCATTTGGCCATTAAGAAATTCTCTTTGGTAAACAAACACTGTTCAAGTGTTTTGCCCATTTTACATTGGCTTGACTCTTTTCTTCCTCCCCACATTTATACACAAACTTTTCTATTTGAATAGAAAAGTTGAGAAGATAGTACACAGAATGGAGTAAAGAGGATGGAATGGGTTTTTGGAAACCAATTCACACTTTAAAGTTGTTTTAACATCCTCCATCCCTAAAGATCAATGTATGTTTTCCAAACACATACCCTTATTGTTATGCAGAGAAAGTGTGAGATAAAAGAGCATATATTAAACTCTTCAGAAAGTGTTTCTGGAAGTGGACAGGGAAATGGGAGTGGGATAAACAGAGAAAAGAAGGAAAGACAGTAAGGGCCTTGCTGAGAGCAGCCACCATAATGTGCCCTGAGCTAAGGTACATGATTACCTTCTCCCTGTGCACCTGAGATCTAAGAAAATATATTAACTAATCAGGGACATGGAATTTCAAAAACACTACAGGAAAACAGAAAATTCACCCGGACAGACCAGTCTAGTTAAGAAAGGCAGGAAGAGATTTTATAAACAAAGCAAAAATGCAGAAATCATACAATGAGGTGGTGGGAATGAGACTAACTATGCTGTCATCTCCAGTATAATACTAATTGCTGCGAATTACAATGCATTTAAGTCTCTCAGATGGGATAGAAAAGGAAACGCCAGCTCTAATGGTTTAATGGGCAGAAAAGGGTTAAATATTCAAAGAAGTGCACATTGTTTTATATATATATATATATAATTTTTTTTTTTGAGACGCAGTCTAGCTCTGTCACCAGGCTGGAGTGCAGTGGCACAATTTCAGCTCACTGCAACCTCCAACTCCTAGATTCAAGCGATTCTTCTGCCTCAGCCTCCCAAGTTGCTGGGACTACAGTCATGCGCCACCATGCCCAGCTAATTTTTGTATTTTTAGTAGAGACAGGGTTTCACTATATTGGCCAGGCTGGTCTCGAACTCTTGACCTCGTGATCCACCACCTCAGCCTCCCAAAGTGCTGAGATTACAGATGTGAACGACTGCGCCAGGTCCAAAGCAGTGCACATTATCTTTAGCAAGCTAACACAGAAACAGGAAACCAAACACTGAAGTTTTTATCGTTTCTTAAAGGCCAAGTGTGAACTATTGTGACAGCTTAGTCTGAGAGTTCCAGATACATAGCATGTTTTTTGCCCATTCGCTGGGTCTTTCCTCTCACATCCAAAGTGCTGAAAAGACACATGTGGCAGGGAAAGAGAATTTCTTGAGCTTGCCGCAGTGGTGGAGGCATATAGGCCATGATTGGCCACCACCAGAGTACAGGCACAATACCTGGTCACTTCTCTCACATGAAACAAAAGGCATCTACCATTGATGTTGGAGGAAGGAACCCTTCCAACCCTTGGCCCCAGGTATAGCCAGCTGCTGAGGTAGAGTTAGACACAAAAGCTGTCTATACTGGACAAGGGAAGGAGACTCGCTCCTGCCCAAGACTTCCCATCATTGAAAGGTAGTGTTCCACTACCCCAAGGGGATGTCACAGGAACACTAGGATTCAGGGACCCATGGCCTGAGGTTTGGTACACATTCAATGCAATCAGTAATATGAGTTGGTTTCAATCAATCATTTGAGTTGGTTGCAGACCCTTTCCTTTAATGAGGAAAAACTGTGATGTGGGTACAAAGTTCCAACATCCAGAAAGATTGGCCTTGTCCTTAAGGATATGATATTGATTGGATTTCTCTCAACCTCCTTTAGTTGTGTTTAGCATTATTAAAATTAAGTGACATTCACTTGGATGAAGTGGTAATGAAAACAAGCTGTGAGAATTTCTAGTGATTTTTGATCCCAAGCCTTGTATCACTGTTGGGCCTTCATGTGTGTACTTGAAAACAAAACATGTACAATTGTTGCACTGGTTTGAAGATTTTAATGGTGAAAGCAACCTAATCAGTAGTCAGTACCATATCGAGAAACCAATCTCGGAAATATGTGATTATGCTCTTTTAAAATAGCTGAAAAGAAGGCCGGGTGTGGTGGCTTATTCCTATAATTTCAGCACTTTGGGAGGCCGAGTCGGGCAGATCACTGAAGGCCAGGAGTTCAAGGCCAGAAGCCTGGCCAACATGGCGAAACCCTGTCTTTACTAAAAATACAAAAATCAGCTGGGCATGGTGGTGCATACCTGTAATTCCAGTTACTCAGGAGGCTGAGGCAGGAGAATCCCTTGAACCCGGGACTCGAAGGCAGAGGTTGCAGTGAGCTGAGATCCTGCCACTGTACCCCAACCTGGGTGACAGAGGGAGATTCTGTCTCAAAATAAATAAATAAAATAGCCGAAAAAAAATGACTGTGTGTTTATTCTCACTTTGTTCTTGTTTTGTTGTATAGTATTTAAATAAAAGGAGATTATTTATCCTCATACTGAATTTCCAAAACTGATATTTGCATTTAGTATTTTGTTAAATGATGGAGAGAAAATTTAATTGTCTTACTTTGAAAAGTTTGGCATGGGTTCTGTCACATTTTTTATGCTTTCGGTCACAGTTCTGTCATTAGAATGCTGACAATTAGTTACATGCAAGGAGTATCCTAACCACTTTAATACAATGGTTTGAAGTGCTGCAGGCAGTAACTACTGGACAGCAGATCATAGTGTTTTTATTGGTGACACGTTAGAGAGAAATAGAACTTTCTGCAGTACAAATGTCCTATTAACTAATCCTTATGCTATTAGCTTCCAGGGCTTTGACTCCTGGGTCTGAAAAAGGCCCCTTCTCCTGCTATATCTTGAATATTGACACCAATTAATGCCTTGTCTTCAGACCCTGGGGAGGATGACAAACAAAATGAACTACTTTCATGAGACACAGAACCAGAAGTTGAAACCATTCAATCCCTTTAGGTCCAACAGTCCCACATGTCCCGTTTTCCACCTCATGCCCCCTCTTCCTCTAGACAGAAGAGGTGGGCACGTGAGAATTGTAAGGCTGGAGTTTGAGGGATAAGTTTAGTTCAGAGACTGTCTTTTCTTTCCCTTTCTTTCTTTTCTTTTCTTTTTTCTTTCTTCTTTCTTTCTTTCCTTTCTTTGTGTGTGTGTGTGTGTGTGTGTTTTGGTAGACACAATGTTTCGCCATATTGCCCAGGCTAGACTCAAACTCCTAAGTTCAAGTGATCCACGCACTCTGGCCTCTCAAATTCAGAGATTTTCTATAAATTAGACTTTACGCTCAGGAGCACACTGATGCAAGGCCAGCATCTGGGCCCGTGTATTGCAATATCAGGGTTTTCTAGAGCATTTATCTACTCCTTAATACAAAAGCATAAAAGGTTATGAAAGGTTTTTGGAACTCTTACCTCACGGTCAAACTGACTTTTTTTTTTATGCCTCCTTATAATCTGTTTACCAAAGGTATATTTTACTTTTCTTATACACCTTGCACATAAACTGTTTCTTTAATAGTACTCAGGAGGCCTTATTACTTTTAAATTATACAACTTTTTTTGCATAAAATGTTTTATAACTTTTTTTCTTTCACGACTTCCGCAGACAATTTTTCAACATGTCTCAATTTTCTGACTTGTTACAAACACTTTTTTCTTTAAACAACCAGTTAATTTATTTCAGGACAAGAATTTACCATATAACATTTTTTTTTTGTATAAATTCCGCCTCCCCCTTTTTTTTCCTTTTTTAAAGCGAACTTTCTTTGTGTCTTTGGACTAGACTGTCTAAGGCCACAAGATTCGAAGTTACCATAATACATGTTACACTGTTAACTTTTAGCAAATTTCACTTTTGTTGAAAACTTCGTAAGTTTGGGATTTCAATTGTCCTTTGCTATTAATAAGACCTTGTTTAGTCTAAATTAACTCAGAATTGGTATAGATGGCCTCTTTTTCTCTCTGCTGGTCTTTCCTTGCCTCTGCCAGCTGCTTATGCTGCTGTTCTCTTAACTACTGTGGGCGGGGAAAGGGGGTCTAAAACCAGCTGTAACTGTCTACCTACGGAAACTGGTCTCGGTGCCTTGGCTTAGAGGTTACCTTGTGCCATACCTTTGAAACAAGGGACCGGTCCAGGCTTCCTTCTGGTGGCTAACCTACATCTAATGCTGGCCAGTCTATTTCACATGAAGTTCTAAGTTTTCCTGGAGTCATAGTGACTCCACAGTCTCCATTGAATCCTTTCTTGAAATTTTTTAACATAGTTCCTAGTGGGGTGGGCTTATTTGTGCCTGACCCACGTTTCTTCAAGACAAAACACCACGCTCACACCACACGCCGCACACCACAAAACAAAAAACAGGTAAAAAGGGCACACACACACTTCTGCAGTTTACACCAAACCAAAATCAAAACCAAAATCAAAGTATCCAGAAATCCAAGCCAGGTCAAAACCAAAACCAAAGTATCACGCAATCTAAGTCAAGTCAAAAACAAAAACCTAAGTGCCGGTACAGGCACGCCGTGGGCGATCAGGCCACGCTTCCACTCAAATGCAGTGCGCAAGTTCCCAAGACCAGTCCTGTCAAGCAATTGAAACCAAGTCAAAACCACATCCAAAGTGCTGATAAAGGCACGCCGTGGGCGATCAGGCCACGCTTCCACTCAAATGGAGTGCGCAAGTTCCCAAGACCAGTCCTGTCAAGCAATTGAAACCAAGTCAAAACCACATCCAAAGTGCTGATAAAGGCACGCCGTGGGCGATCAGGCCACGCTTCCACTCAAATGGAGTGCGCAAGTTCCCAAGACCAGTCCTGTCAAGCAATTGAAACCAAGTCAAAACCACATCCAAAGTGCTGATAAAGGCACGCCGTGGGCGATCAGGCCACACTTCCACTCAAATGGAGTGGGCAAGTTCCCAAGACCAGTCCTGTCAAGCAATTTAAACCAAGTCAAAACCACATCCAAAGTGCCGATAAAGGCACGCCGTGGGTGATCAGGCCACGCTTCCACTCAAATGGAGTGGGCAAGTTCCAAAGACCAGTCTTACCAAGTTTCAGATGTCTGGACTCCAAGTGCCAGTTCCTTCCCTGTGTTCAGCCACTATGTTAATCCTCCGCGGCGGCCTGCTACCCGTTGCTCTGGCGAGGCTTTCCACCAGGGCAATTGCCTACGCTGGAGCGCTCTTTGGATCAGGTCACTCAGGCTGGCCGGAGTCTCCTGCAGAGACGCTGCACAGCGCAGGCTTAAGCCGCCTAAGGGGCTGCCTCGGCCCTCTGTCAGTCACCTAAGGGGCTGCCTCTGTCAGTCACCTCGCTTCCAGGTAAGGGAACCAAGAAATGCAGCAGGACGAGTCGCAAACAAAACTTCTCAGACACCCAGTTGCAGAAGGAAGGGCTTTATTCAGCTGGGAGCATTGGCAAACTACTGCCTTAAAATCCGAGCTCTGGTCAAACTGATTATAATTAAACGTGTGTATAAGGTTTTATTAAAATTAGCTTTAACATTTTAATACACCACACAAAGGTAAAATTTGGTTTTCTCTTTTGATCAAAATGTTTGTGTAGTATTAATAATAGATAAAATATTTTTGTTTACTTTCAAAGTAAACTGCAGGGCAAAAGAAGGGAGAGACAGATACACATGGCCTCATGTTGTCTTTGTTAGCTCTTACCGTTTAGAAAACTCAGCCTCTTTTCTAGCAAAGGGTGAACATTTTTGTTTTATCATTTTGGCTAAATGATTGACTATTCTAAGGTGACCTGTGATCCTATTTTGTGATGTCAAGTGTCTCAAAACTTCGATATCTGGCAAACTTTCTAAGAGTAAAGTTTCTAAATTCAGCCATTTGGGCCTCAAATTAACTTTTTGGATACTAGGTTCTTGAGGTCCAAGAGAGCTATATTAGGCTTCTTAGGTTTATTTGTTATATAGAATTATGCACGAAGCATTGTCAAATCTGAGGTGGTGTTTCACTTCCTTTGGGTTCTGTTGACACAGATGTGTTGTTAATGTGCGTTCCAGGATTGCATGAGATTCCTAGAGTTCTGATATGCTGTCAGTAATAGTTATGATTATTATGTTAAATTGTTGTGTGCCACAGAAACAACCGAATTCCCTTGTCAACTGTATCTATAACTATGGCTGTCTTAAGGCTTTTGTCATCCACAATTGTTGTTTTGCTTTGATTCTTCTCAAAAAGTGACTTATAATCAGTTACAGTCCAGGCCTTGCTTCTTTGGGGAAGTCCATGAAAAGGACTCTTGGATGCAGGACTCTTCTGATTACTTTGGAGCTCGTGCCATTGAGGTAAAGAGAAATTTTCCAGGTCGTTAATAGAAAGACTGATGTGTTCATGGAGATTGCTAGCCCAATGTGACGCAGAGCAGGAGTTGATTGCATGGATTGAACTAATAGAGGACTGAAATAAGTTTTTATGGCCTTTGTTTGTTTCAAACATTGTTGATTCTTCAGAGTCTGGAGAACTTGTTTCCTTTTGAGCTATTTATAGCCTGCAACAATTGAGTAGAATAGTCTTCTAAATAGAATTTGAGGCTTATTTTTCTCTCTCTGCCAAATTTCTCCCGAATTTGTAAACTGAATACTCTTAACTCATGACAATGTGTTTGTTTGCATAAGTTCAATAAGATTCTGTTTTCTTTTATAATGGGACACAAGTGGAGGAATTGGTAATTTTCCCAGGGCTTTGCCTGAAATGGCATTGTGAAATATTCCAGCAAAGCCTATTTCGGAGAGCCTATATGAATAAGGATTCTTGCTGCACTTTGTGTGGGTAATCAGGCCAAGTATATGGGACTGAAGCTTCCTTTGCAGGTAGGTTGGTCCTGCTGTGTTTTGTCTTTAATGGAAGCGGGGGACTGGAGAGAGGAAGATTGTGTTTCAGGACAAACTACAGTATTAGATGAATGTTTGATTCCTGGGTGGCCATGCAGTCACCCATGGTGTGAAGCTGCTCAGGATGCCCCTTCTCCACATGACGCAGCCAGAAAGATGGATGACCAGATTCCCCATGATTGAGGAACTGACAAATAGAAAATGGGGACTGAAATCGACCCAAGAGTCCCACAGACAGTGTTTTTGGATAGACATAGAAATGGGCCCTTCTGGTCTTAAAGCTTGAAACTTACATTTGTTTTATCTGAGTTCCTTCCTCAGCAAAGGCCTCTCAGGCCTCTCAAAAAGCATCATAGACCTGAAACTCAGCAGATCACAGCCTCCAGACAATGAGATGCCAGTCCCCTCACTCATCATGAGTGCTTCCTCACCCTTCCCTAGTTCCTCTTTTCCCACCCACAATTACATTTCTTCCTTGCTACATAAACCCCTCACTTTAGTTGATCAGGGAGATTGATTTGAGACTGATCTCCCATCTCCTCAGCTGCAGCACCCAATTAAAGCCTTCTTCCTCAGCAATACTCAATGTCTCAGTGATTGGCTTTCTGAGAGCTGAGCAGCAGGGCCTAGACCGAACTCCTGGGCTTTCAGTAACAATACATGTACACTTTTAAAGACTGTAATTAATGGGTCATGATATATTGACAAATTGTAATGGTATCAACTTGGCCAATACTGAGAAAATACACTGTGCTTCAATGTCAGGGCCCTGCCTCCTGACCTCGACAGTATATGGCTGATTTTGAGTCACAGTAAGAGAGTATGGCCTGGTTTGAGTGCTTTATAGAAATGTAAACATGGCTGATTGCTTTTATTTTAAATCCAACAAATCTCCATTTCTGGTGAGAAAATTTTGTTAAAACCAACCACCAAACAAACATAGAAGAATATGAATAAAAAAGTAAAGGATTTCCTGCTTCCCAATCTCACTTGATTGCTGTCTTCTGTTATATACTACAGGGAGGAAGGGGGCAAGGTGCCCAGGAAGTCCCATGTCCTGTTTTGACAATCATCTGGCCTCCCTGGGCAAACGGAAAAGAGGGAAAGCATCAAGAAAATAACAGAAATTTTGCAGATATTTCATCTTCGGGCTGGGCGCGGTGGCTCACGCCTATTATCAGAGCACTTCGGGAGGCCAAGGCAGGCAAATCACTTGAGTTCAAGAGTTCAAGACCAGCCTGGCTAACATGGCGAAACCTCATCTCTATTAAATATACAAAAATTAGCTGGACATGGTGGCCCACACTTGTAATCCCAGCCACTGGGGATTACAGTCACTTGAACCCGACAGATGGAGGTTGCAGCGAGGGGAGATCGCCCACTGCCACTGCACTGCACTCCAGCCTGAACAACAGAAGGAGACTCTGTCTCAATGAAAAGAAAGAAAAAAAGAAAGAAAGAAAGAAGGAAGGAAGGAAGGAAGGAAGGAAGGAAGGAAGGAAGGTAGGAAAGAAAAGAAGAAAGAAAGAAGAAAGAAAGAAAGAAAGAAAGAAAGAAAGAAAGAAAGAAAGAAAGAAAAGGAAGGAAGGAAAGAAAGAAAGAAATTTCGTCTCGGCACAGGAAACTGCCACCGAGGCTTTGAGGAAAGAAAGAAAAGAAAGAAAGAGAGAGAGAGAGAGAAAGAAAGAAAGAAAGAAAGAGAAAGAAAGAAAGAAAGAGGGAGGGAGGGAAAGGAAGGAAGGAAGGAAGGAAGGAAGGAAGGAAGGAAGGAAGGAAGGAAGGAAGGAAGGAAGGGAGGGAAGGGAAGGAAGGAATTTCACCTCAAAACAGGACCGAGGCTGTGCCGGTCCTGAAGCCTCTATGACCGAGGCTTCAAGGGCTCTTCTCTGGCCCTAAATCCACAGTGGATTTTGCCTCATTTTCCGAGGTGCACATGAAATGATAGAAGTCGATCAAAGGAGAGGGCAGAGAGAAAGCAAGAGGGATGGCTCCTTCCTGCAGGTCCACCTTCCTCAAGTATTGCTTGTGAGATCAAAAGAAATGCCTTGACATGGGCGGGTGGGAACTATTGCTACTGATTAGGAATCCACACACCTCCAGCAAACTTGCGTTATGAGGTTCCATGGTGTAATGGTGAGCACTCTGGACTCTGAATCCAGCGATCCGAGTTCGAGTCTCGGTGGAACCTTTCTGTTTAATTGGGACGATAATGCTGTATTTTACTCCCTAAATGGAATGGGGATTCCGCTGACGTTCAGAAGCTCTGCGCTGCGGGCCTCCGTGTCCCTTCTGCTCCCGCTGTCTGAGCCTCGCGATGTCCCCCGCGCTGTTCGTCCCCTCTTCGTCTCCCTCTTGGGTGTTCCGGGTCCCAGAAACTGGGTTATCGCAGTGGCCCTGACCACAGGGAAATTGCCGAATCATCCAGTTGGGATCACCGAGTCTGCAGAGTCCCCTTCCTGGGCGAGCCTCCTGGCCCCGTGCTATCGGAGGCCCGGACACCCCCGCCAGGGACCCAGCGACCCAACAAGTCCCCACCACCTCTAAGGGCGACCTGGGCCTCGGGGTGAGAGGTCTCCTCCACTAAAAAGGCTGCCGCCCCTCAATCCTAGACCCCGAGATTCCTTTCACTCGGGAAATCTCGTAATGGCACCCATTATCATTTTGGTAAGTAAATGGTGGCGTGAGGAATTTTGATGGGGTTGGCTCAGTCATTGGAGATTGTGTCTCAGTTTAGGGTTGATGGTTCGAGACCTAACTTGGGAGTAGCACTGTTTTATTCAGATGGCCCATCCTATTCCGAATGTTAATTTATTCTGTTCTTCATATTCAGATTTGTATGCCGAATTTCTAGCTCCTACGTCTCAATTGCCGGTTCTAAAAGTCGCTGTTTCGCTAAGCTTTGGAACCCGACTCCGAGAAATCTATTCGTTCGTCCCAAGATCTCAGCCAGAAAGAGAAATCCGTGCGGCGGCCTCTTCTAGCTCGCGGGCTGGGAGGCCCCGTCCTGATCCTCGGTCGTCCAGGCCGACCTCCCTCAGGGCCACGGGGAAGAGGAACCTGAGCAGCTCTGAGGGTCGAGTCTCTGACGGTGGGGCTCCCCCTCCTCCTGCCAGGACCCTGCCCCAAGAAGAAGACGCCTTAGGACGCTACCAGAGTTAAAAAATGTTTTCTCCTGCTCTTCAGAGCACTTGGGATAAGGCTCCTGATGGGTCTTGGGAGCAAACTAACATGTCCCTCCAGGCGCTCAGGACCATCCCTCTGATTTTCATATTTTCAGGCTGAGAGCGTTTAGGAAGGACTGAAAAACACTGCAGTATTTGAGGCGCTAAGCTTGGAGGATGAGGGTGTGGGAGAGGACGCCTTCTTGGCTCCTTGGAGTGGACTGGCAGGTAAGGAAACACAGACTCCGTTTCCCCTTGCAGGCTGGACTGCAGGGCCTGGGATGGAAAACTGGACAGTCAAAGAGTAACAGTATTTATGTAGAGGTTGGCTGCATTCATTAAAAATTGTTATCCCTACAGATAAGTGTAGGAAGGGACCAGGGCACTGCTATTCACCACCAGCTTTGCAGCATATGTAACTTTGAAAACAGTGTATAGTGCATAAAAAATTCATTGCTGTTTACAAATAATTGATCACAACCAGTTACGGATTTCTTTGTTCCTTCTCCACTTCCACTGCTTCACTTGACTAGCCTTATAGGAAAAGAAGTTATTTGTAAATATGATATTGTTTCAGTTGATCTTCAGCCCACCCATTCCCCACCTGCTGAAAGTAGCTGGAACAACAGTTGTGCACCACGTGCTGGGCTCATTTTTGTATTTTTAGTAGAGAGGGGCTTTTGCCGTGTTGTCCAGGCAGTTCTCGAATGCCTGGACTCAAGTGATCCACCTGCCTGGGCCTCCCTACACCTCCCTGCTGGGATTACAGGCATGAGGCACCCCACTTGGCCGTCAATTGTATTTTGAATTTAAAGGTTTTGTAGTCATCACTCTTCAAAGATTCTGGGTTTTGTTGCATGTGCATGATGGGATTCAGGACATGCTACTCCAAAATATAACATCTTGGGGTATTGAATATTTTATGTTAAGGGAATTTGAATAAACAACAGAAGCAGGAAGGTCACTATCACCCTCCCCCTGCCCTTCTTTCCTGAAGTCGATTCTAAGACCCTTATGTGAGAGGTGCCCTCTCTGTACCCAGAGGAAAGGTGCATCCTGGAGTGTGACGACACAGGGACACAGAGAAGAGCCTGAACACAGAGGCCTGGCTACGTTTTCCCCAGTTTGTTACTGTTAGATCATACTTCTATTGTCTTATCATACTTCTCCATGACTATGCATTCTTCAATAAAACTACTCTTTAAAAACAAACAAACAAACAAAAAACTGAGGTTTAGCTGTTTCCACGGGCCTTCATTTCCTTTGGAAGGCCTTCCTGTCACGTAAAACTTACATTAAATATATACATCTGCTCTTCTCTAGTTTGTCTTTTGCTGCAAGGGTCTCATCAGTGAACCTAGGCTGGCTGAGGAAAAGTCATATTTCCTCTCTTACTTGTACAAATGTCTTCGACTGTAAAACTATAAAAATTTTATTGGGGCAGATTTGAAGCAAGAAACTGCATCATTATTCACCTTTGGATGAGCTGAACAGATGAGCTAATAAACTCCCAGTTCCCCCCAGATAGAAATACTTCTCTAGCTCATTCCCTGTAGCTCCTAGAGGGTCAAACCTGCTGGAGATTGAGGGGCCTTTCTGGGATCTCCCAGCCCAGGAGGTTACTGCTGGTGAGAGGATTGCTGCAGTCTCCCTGGGAGGGTGCACGGCCATTGGAAAGTATCACTGCTGCTCTTTGTGCATGCAGTCTTGCAGGCAAAATACAAGAGCTAACATGCACATGAGTAACATATGCACATCATCAACTGTGCCTGCAACACAAAGTGCCACATGTCAGGCACAGTTGATGAGTGTGCATATGTTTATTCATTTAGTCCTTACCTCAGGCCGAGGTCACACCATCACCTTCATCTTCCATATGAGAAAACTGAGATGCACAAAGACGTTAAGTGACCTGTCCAGGGTCACTCAGCCAGCAAAGAAGAATTTGAAAGCAGGAATTTGAAGTGAAGGCAGCCTGGCTCCAGAAGACATTCTCAGAACCACTGTGTTTCTACTGCTCCTAACGAAACCACCCTTGCAAAAATTATGACAGTGAGAAAAACTTGACATAGGAAAACTATGACTGTGAAAGAAATCTGACCTGAATGCATCTTGCTTCTAATCTCTGAGCTGCCCTTGTCCATTCCTGGGCATAGGCCAGGCTAACTATGAGAGGAGTTTAGTTTAGTCTAAGTCTGAAACAAAGATGATTGCCGCTTCCTGAGACACCTCCTTAGCAAAGCTAACAAATTAGGCACGAGATTGGAAATTATGGCTCAGGAGCCGTGCAGCCAGAAGCCACATGATTCCTAAGATCCCCAGTTGTGCCTATATATAATATTATTCGTGTCAAACCTAATATTGGTGTTTAAGATATTTTTCAGACCCTGCCTTGTGATGGACTAGCTGGTGCCACTCAGACTGGTAAACTGGCTCATCTGGTCCCCATCCAGGGACTGACTCAGTGCAAGTAAACAAGCTCTTATACCCTGTGATTTCCAACCAATCAGCTTTGCACATTCCCTAGCCCCCTGCCTGCCAAACTATCCTTAAAAAACAAAAAGCAGAAACAAAAACAAAAAACAAAAAAACCCAAAAACCCTAGTCTCTGAATTTTGAGGGAGGCAGATTTGAGTAATAATAAACCCCTGTTCTGGTCCATCAGCTGCCTCTGCATTTATTAAATTATTTCTCTATTATAGAAAACCTGCTGTTCTCAGCTCCATTGGCTTATCTGGGCAACGGGCAAAATAAACCTACCAGGCAGTTACACTAATAAGAGAGAAACACAAATTGTAAGCATGCTTGAAAAGAAATGTAAGTCTGTGTATTTCTTTTGAAGAAACACAAAAGGAGGAGGAATGATAAGACAGGTAATACACTGTCCTCTGTCCTAAATATTTTCGTGATTCTCCTGCCTCCTTCATTTCCTTCTTATCCCAACAACTTCTCCCCAGAAACCTTCAACTTAAACACGGTCCTGCCAGAACTGGGTTTGTCCTTCCCTTTACATTTTCCTCTCACCTGCCCCACACCCCTTCCAAATCTAATCTGTTCTTTCACTTCCAGGTCATTGAGGATTTTTCATTTAAAAATATAAAAAATTCATAAAGAGGAAGATAACTGGTCATCCATATTCACACCTCCTGGAATTAGCTACTGTTAACATATCTACATATTTTTCTTCCGAATCATTTTTAAGCTATTGTCTTTTTTTAAAAAAATTTATACATGCTAAGTATAGACCGTATTAACAGTAGAGAAAATGTAAACATATGTAAAATTTTTCATCACCTTAAGTTCAAAAATAACTTCTCATAACATTCGGGCAACACTGGAGTCATGGTGTTGTTATATCTACAGAGAGAAGAATGTATATTTTAGCTAGACTGTTCCCCCCAGGCCCCACAAAAGAAGAAAAAATAATAAAGAAGGATATATATACCTGAAAAAATTATAAAATAATAAAAATATATAAAATATATATTTAATAATATATAAAAATTATACATTATATATAATTCTATATTTAAAATATAAAAATATATAAAATCATATATATGTATGCTTTTATAAAATTGAGCTTAGACTCTATTTTTATTTTACAAATATTCCATTTAATAGTGCATGAACTTAACTGCAGACAAAGAGACAGAAACAGAAATGAAGGAATTCCTGAACTCCCTATAGCACAGTTAGAAAGACATTTTTCTAAACGACTCCTCTAAGGGTAAACATACATTGAATTAAGTAGAAGACATTAAGATTTGGAGTGGTTTTCTTGTTCCTTTTTACCATCAGGTTGATTAAGGTGTGAGTTGACTATGGTACAATGCATCCATTTCAAGTTTGATGATGTGTCTATTACTCTAAAAGGTCCTCTTGTGCCCTTTGCAGTCAGTCCCGCGCTCCCCCTACCCCAGCAATCAATGATGTATTTTCTGTCACTATACAGGTTAGTTTTACCTGTTCTAGAAATTCACCTTGATGGCGCCAAACAGGATGCACTCTTTTCATCACTTGGCATGATGTTTTGGAGATAATCCATGCCATCTCATGTTTCTGTAATGTGTCCCATTTTATTGCTGGGTAGTTCGGGTAGATCGCCCCACATTCTGCCGACAAGTGAGACTGCGGTTCTGACCTGAGGGCCTCGGTGAACATGAGCAACGGCACCTGGGCGCGGGGAGAGCCGTTCCCCTACAGAAAGCAAGCGTGTTGTGTCTACAACCAAACGGGGACACTGCTTTCGTCCCAAAGAACAGCACCAAAGGCCCTGCTTTCATCCCAAAGAACAGCACGCGTCTGCCTAGAGTTTCTACCTGGCTCTAGGAGGTGAGAACACACTCCCTGCTAGCACAGAAATCCTACAAACTTCTGTGGGGGCTGCGGTTAGAAGCACAGGCTGTGTGAAAGGTGACTCTGGGGGCTACGAAAAAACACGAAGGTTTTCACAGAGGGTGAGAACCCAAGACACTGGAGACAATGAAGCAATCTTGAAAAAGCAGCCCCACGTAGAAAGGGAAGAGAAAAAGACTGGGGCCACTTAGCTTGTGTTAAGCAAGCTCACGACAGGGGCGGAGAGGACGGTAACACAATACTTTCTCTTCCTTATGCTTGTGATCGTAAGGATAACACTTTCCATGATGACAAAGCAACTAACCCGCAGAAAGTTACGTAGAACCCACTTTTTGCACTACAAGATTTCAGCGGAAAGCACTAATGCAGTGCTCCCTTGCTATTACACAACCAAATTCCCCACATTTGGATTAATCGCAGGGTCACCACAGCTGTAATACAACGAGAGAAGAAAAGGGCGAAGAAAAAAAAGAAAAAGACGGGCTATGGAAACTCGCTTTCAGGGTGTCATCTGGGCTCCGGGATGATTACACATTCCTGCCTTTCCGCCCTGCTACTGTTCCACATGCCTCACCCTTTTAACACACACGGTCAGTTGCCCAGCGCACCCCCGGAGCCCTCCTAGCCTTGACACACAGCTGGGACTTTCATGTCCGAACAGCAGTCCTGGACTCGCTCCCACAGCACGGGAACTCCTTTGTAGCGAAGCAGCCGGTGGCGAAGCAGCAGCCCCTGCGCTGCCTCATCTACATAGAAGTCGCCCTATCCGCGATGTCACCGACAGCGCCTTTCCCGTCCGGCTCTACTTTTACCTCCCGTTTTTCGCCACTCAGCTGAACAACAGGCTACCAGAGCCTGCAAGGACAGTGACGTCTGCTTCTCCTTCCTTTCCTTCTATTCCCCGCTCCGATCTTAACAAAGAAGCACGTGTTTCTGTTGTAGTTTTTTGTTTTTAGCCGCAGTCTTGCTCTGTTGCCCAGGCTGGAGTGCAGTCGCATGGTCTCTGATTCCTGCAACCTGGGCCTCCAGGGTAGAAGCGATTCTCCTGCCTCCGGCTTCTGCATAGCTGGGATTGCAGGAGCACACCACCAATCCCTGCTAATTTTTGTATTTTTAGTACAGACGGGGTTTCACCATGTTGGCCAAGCTGATCTCGAACTCCTGACCTCAGGTGATCCGCCGGCCTCGGCCTCCCGAAGTGCTGGGATTACAGGCTGAGCCATCACGCCCGCCCAGAAGTCGGTTCTTAGCCTGTGTTGCCGAGGACCTCTTTGGCAGACAGCTGGAGCCTGTCCACCCTTCTTCAAAGAATGGCTTGTAATGCGCAGACTAAAACATGTAGGATTACACAAGAAACTGGTTCTCTTCCCATCGTTATCCTTGTGATGTAGCATTCTACTTGAAATTGGAAGCCGTTCAATATCAGAGAGAAACCATATCTGTGAAACTAGAGATGCTGCTCAGATGACTGCAAACCAGCCATCCTTACTTGTTTTACCATTAGTAGTGCTATAAAGATGGTGGTCCAATTTCATGAATCTTGTAGGGTTTTTTCAAATACAGCAATGTACAAATATGCTGCCCCAGCAGAGCACACTGGACACTCAGGCACGGTGCTGGAGTTTGTCATCTCTTCCACGACCTTCTCTAGACCTTAGCACTTAACCTCATGTTAGCACTTTATATTCTGCAAAGATAGAAACCAAGTGGTCCAAATTTGGAGAAAAAAAAAATTGGGAGGACATTTTATTTCAGGTGCTTAACTGATTAGTTTTAATCTGTAGAATACAACCCCAAACTCCACAATACTCCACAGACAATACTCCACAGACTCCAAATCTATCAGGCGAGTTTTTCCTGTCCTTTGCTTTCATATAAATCAAATCATAAAGTGTGTAGTGGGTTTTGCGGGAATATAACTGCCCAATGGGTTCCCGTTGCCTGCCGCCTAGACAGAACCAATTTATCAAGACAGGGGAATTGCAATAAAGAAAGTTATTTACCCAGAGCCGGCTGTGTGGGAGACCAGAGTTTTATTATTACTCAAATCAGTCTTCCTGAGCATTCTGGGACCAGAGTTTTTAAGGATAATTTGGCGGGTGGGGGACAGTGAGTTGGGAGTTCTGATTGGTCAGGTGAGAGATGAACTCATAGAGAGCTAAAGCATCCTCTTGAGCTGGGTCAGTTCCTGGGTGGGGGCCACAAGATCAGATGAGCTGGTTTATCCATCTGGGTGGTGCCAGCTGATGCATCGAGTGCAGGGCTACAAAATACCTCACGCACCGATCTTAGGTTTTACAATAGTGATGTGATCCCCAGGAACTATTTGGGGAGGTTTAGAATCTTGTAAGCAGGAGGCTGCATGATCCTAAACCATCATTTCTAATCTCGTGGCTAATTGTTTAGTCCTGCAAAGGCAGTCTAGTCCCCAGGCAGGAAGGGGGTTTGTTTTGGGAAAGAGCTGTTATCATCTTTGTTTCACAGCTAAACCATAAACTAAGTTCCTCTCAAAGTTATTTTGGCCTGTGCCCAGGAATGAACAAGGACAGCTTGGACATTGGAAAAAAGATGGAATCAGTTAGGTCAAATCTCGTTCGCTGTGATAATTCTCCCAGTTATAATTTTTGCAAAGTCGGTCTCAGGAGCAGAGGCATAGGTTTGACTTCTTTCACTCAGTCGTACATCTATGAATTTTTCATGTCATTCATGTGGTTATTTGTTTCTGTGTGTATTCCTTTGTATGAATATAGGCCAACTTATTTATTCTACCGTTGCTGAACATGTTGACCTAAAAGAAAGAGACTGAAACACAAACTCTAAAAAAATGTAGAGTTTACTTGAGCCAAAGTGAAGGCAGCTGCCTGGAAGACTCACACCCCAAGAACCTTGGATCTGAGCTACCTTTGGCCTTTGTCACAAGCAGGTTTTTAAAGGTCAAAAAAGGGGACACACAATGAGCTGACAGAAAGGTGGCTGTCAGGAATTCTCATTGGTTTTCAGAAATAGTGTTGATGAGAGCTTGGCTGTCCGTTGTTAAACGGTGTGGGATACAGTGTTTGGTGTGGCATTATTGGATTAATTTACAGCTACCTGGGGTGATAGCAAGCAGTTTCAACAGTTGAATACATAGCTCAAAAGGAAGGAAGCAGAAAGTGGTTGCTGTCTTGATTTAATGTCTCTCTGATCATGTGACGTGGTTCACATTCCTCAGATAAAAATTCTTTAAAAAATCTTTCTTCTTGAAAGCATTGATGATCAAAAGCTCAGCCAAGGTGTCCCTGTTTGCCAGGAAGGCTCATTCCCAGATAGTCTTTCCCACACTGAGGGCAGGGGAGGACAGTAGAAAGAGACTTCAGTTAAGTCTAAAGCTATCACTTGTTGAATCATCTTTAGTGTTCAGATACCATAAAATCAGTTTTCTCAGAAGTAAAACAGGAAATATATAACATTAATAATTTGAATAGTACACATATAATGCACACAACAATGAGAATCACAAAGAGAATCTGTATGCCAGAACAGTAAGGGAAGATATTCCATTAGGGAGCCAACTAAAAACATCAGGGAAAACATCACATACCAGTTCTTCCTTCATGATTTCTTGTAGTCAAATGACTTCTAATTTTTTCTAGATGAGGTTCTACATCATGGGAGTATTTATTTTTGTATACGCAACAAGAGGTTGTAAACACCACACATCCACCTCCCTGCTCAGCTAAATCTATCATCTAAAGTGCGCTGCAGAGGCTGCTGTTGCTGGGGCTCTCCCCTTGGTGTTCTGGGCTGCGTTGTACTAAGTGGAGAAGGTGGTTGTGGGCAAGTGTTGTGCAGAGATCACAACCAGGTGGGCAGGGGGCTGCTCTCTCCACACTATCAGTTGACAATGTACAATTCCTTTTATGAACTCTTGTACGTGCTGCTGTATTGTTTTTGTTTTGTTTTTATTTTTTTGAGACAGACTCTCTGTCTCCCAGGCTGGAGTGCAGTGGCACGATCTCGGCTTACTACAGCCTCTGCCTCCTGGGTTCAAGCGATTCTCCTGCCACAGCCTCTCAAGTTGCTAGGACTACAGGCACAAGCCACTGTGCCCAGCTAATTTTTGTATTTTTAGTAGAGATGGGGTTTCACCATGTTGGCCAGGATGGTCTCAAACTCCTGACCTCTAAAGAAGGATTTCTAACCATGGGAAGCAACATCCCATCAAAGCAAAAGCATGCTCCCCCGAAAATGTTTGGAGTTACTTTCTTAATGGACAGGCAGATAATTAGCAAATTTTCCCCCAACAGGATCTCCATCTATTACTAAAACAGAGTGGTGGGCATGCCTAATGAAAAGCTTGAGGACACTCATCCAATTTTTTGTTTGTTTGGTTGGTTGGTTGGTTGTATTTTTTTTTAGATGGAGTCTCACTCTGTCTCCTAGGCTGAAGTGCAGTGGCGTGATCTTGGCTCACTGCAACATCTGCCTCCTGGGTTCAAGTGATTCTCCTACCTCAGCCTCCTGAGTAGCTGGGAGTACATGTGAACACCACTATACCCAGATAATTTTTGTATTTTCAGTAGAGACGAGGTTTCACAATGTTGGCCAGGCTGATCTCGAACCCCTGACCACAGGTGATTCACCCGCCTTGGCCTCCTCACTCATCCAGTGTTGGATTTCTTCAGAGCTATATATATATAGGGGTGACCAAATATCCTAAAAGACATTGCACTTCATCATTCCATGCCTTCAGACATTTAAGGGCCATGGATGGTGATCTCCTCCAGAGACAAAATAAATGCTGGTGCATAACAGGTAAGTGTAGTATAATTTGCATACATCAGCTTTCGGCATTTAAACCATGGGTCACACATGTTAGAGCAAGAGGGCAGGTTGGATCCTGATAGCAGGAGGGAGTGTTTTCCTCTTAACTTTCCGATAGCATCATGGTATTTACCACTGTCATTTCAGAGTGAGGCAACAATTTTTTGTTTGGTTGGTTTTGTTTAGGATTTTTGTTTCTTTTCAGCCAGGGTCTCACTGTTGCCCACACTGGAGTGCTGTGGCAAGATCACAGGCCAGTACAGTCTTGACTTCTTGACCTTCAGGGCTCAATGAATCATCCTACCTCAGTTTCCCAAGTGCTGGAGTTACAGGGACACACCACCACCATGCCCAGCTTATTTATTTACTTTCTGAGACAGGGTCTCACTCTTTTGCCCAGTCCGGAGTGCAGTGGTGTCATCAGAATTCACTGCAGGCTCGAACTCCTGGGCTCCAGTCATCCTATCACCTCATACTCCTGAGTAGCTGGGACTAAAGGTGGGCACCGCCATACCCAGCTAATTTTTGTATATTTTGTAGAGACAGGGTTTCACCACTTTGCCCAGGCTAGTCTCAAACTCCTGGGCTCAAGTGATCCTCCTGCCTCGGCCTCCCAATGTGCTGAGATTACAGGCAGTTATTTTGACAGTACAATTGTGATGGGTTAAACTGAAACATGGGGCAGGAAGGTAAGGATGAGTCAGATAAATTCGATAAACAGATTTTGCTTGACGTGACCCTCGTTTGCATTGTCAGTGCAATCAGGGGCAGTAGGAAAAGGAGCCCTAACAGTGTACGTATTCCAGTCAATAGAAAAAGAGACCAACTCTTTCAGTTTCAGTAAGCACTGGAATTGTGAATAACTGCTTATACAGGCCGGTATGTTGGGCGAAAGTGGACCATAACAGATGTCAGCTAGTCGCCATCTTGGTTAGGAAGATTGCAGGTCACCTTTAAGTGAAAACCTCCACTGACAGATGTCCACTCTGGTAGGGTTGCCTTTTAAATATGAGAAACATGAATCTGTGTGTCAATGCCCTTATGTTTACTGCCACAGAGATTGGGAAATAATACCTGATGTGAGCCAGGTGCAGTGGCCCACACCTCTGGTCCCAGCTACTTGGGAGTTGGTAGGACTACGTTTGCCTGTAGTCCTAGCAACAGGCACTCCCAGCTACTTGGGAGACTGAGGCAGGAAGATGGCTTGATCCCCGGAGGTAAAGGCTACAGTGAGTTATAATCGCATCACTGCATTCTGGCCTGGGCAACACAGTGAGACCCCATCTCAAAAAAACAAAAATTAATATTAATAATACCTACGTGGGGCCCTCCAGTGGACTTGGAGGGAATATTTTATTTGATGTTATTTCCAGTATTTGATGTTGTCTCCAGTTTATAGGCATAATTTTTGATATTTTCATTTCCCAGCAGCTCATTATGAAAGGAATATTTTATTCATTTGGAGCTCTTGGTAAGAAGTTTTATGAGAACTTAGGAATAATGGAGAATGTTTCCTTTAAGAAGTGCAGGTTCATAAGCCCCTTCATCTAACCACTGCATGGGTCTTCCTGTTATAATTTCAACAGGAGGGAGTGGAAGTTTTCCAGAAACTGTGGGGGATCTTTGACCAGGGAAGGTTAGAAACTTCTGTTAGCTTTGTCAATTGAGTTTTTATTGTATCATTATTGAGTTGCACTAGTCCAGAGGATTAGGGGTGATAGGCAAAATGGAAATGTTGGGACGTAGGCCAAACGTTACAAATGGATTCAACTACCTGCCTGATAAAGTGTGTTCCTTGGTTGTTGTGGAGATCAGATGGCACTCCCCATGAGGAATGATTTTTTTTGAATCACAGTCTACCTGCTACTTGGCCTGTGGCTCATCAGTATGGAAATGCTTCACCCCAGTGAGAGCACATATAAATTAGCACCAGAAAGTGTGACCCTGAGATGGAGACAGCTGGATAAAGTCTAACTGCCATGTCTCAAAGGGTCCTAAAGGCAAAATGTCCCTGTGACCCATGAAGGGGTTTTCCAGGATTATGTTTGGGACAGAACAGATAGTACTACAAGAATAAACCTTTTGTGCAATCGTAGGAGATAGTTTTCAGTAGCACTGCTTTCCCCATGCTATCATTTAGTCTGAATTCCAATGAGTCAGCTTATGAACTACTTTAAAAAGGGTAATTGAAGCCTAAGGGGTGGATCAGCATATCATTGGGCCCATACCATACGCCTGTTTCTGAAGAAAAACTTGTTCCCTTTATCTTGCCAGAGATCTATCTCCTGCTTGGGAGATCCCATGTGTGCTTCTTCTAAAAACGTTTTCAATGGGTCATAAGTCAGCAAGGTCATTTGGAGAAGTTCTGTGTCTCTTGTCATCTTCAGAGCTGCATTCTTAGCTGCAGCATCAGCAAAATGGTTATTCTTGCTCTCCAGAGTATCTAATTTTTTTTTTTTTTTTTTGAGACGGAGTCTCGCTCTGTCGCCCAGGCTGGAGTGCAGTGGCGCAATCTTGGCTCACTGCAAGCTCCGCCTCCCGAGGTCACGCCATTCTCCTGCCTCAGCCTCTCCAAGTAGCAGAGTACCTAATTTTGAATGACAAGGAATTTTGATGATGGCCAAAGATTTGGGTTTTCAAATTGCTCCTAAGAGGTCAGAGACTTATTGGTCATTTTTGATGAGTTGACCTGGTGAAATAAGAAACCTAGGTTGCTTCTAAAGCATTCCAAAATCATCACCTTCTCCAAATGCACCTCCGTGGTCAGTGTAAATATTAGGCTGACGTGGGAGGATTGACTGAGCCCAGGAGTTCAAGACCAGCCTGGAAACCACTGTGAGACCTCCTCTCTATAAAAAGTCGAAGAATTAGCCAGGCATGGTGGCATGCACCTCTGGCCTCATCTACTCGGAGGCTGAGGTGGGAGGATTGCTAGAGCCCAGAAGTTTGAGGCTGTGGTGGGCCATAATGGAGCCACTGCACGCCAGCATGGGTGACAGAGTGAGACCGTGTTTCAATAAATAAATAAATAAATTGTTTTTAACCATTTAAAATATCAATGACAGATTTGTTTGGCCTTTTAAGTGCATTGCTGAATTCTCCTCCAATCTACATCTAAATCTAAAGCAGAGCCTGCTTTAGAAAGAGAAGAGGAAAATGCATTTCAATTTAGAAAAGGGAAGTCTTTCACAATATTCTTAATTCACATTATGGTGAAGCAGTATACACAATGGTAGGCTCCCCTCTTCCTGTGGGTTTTACCTTGAAAAGAACAGAAGTTTCAGGGAAGGGGTCAGAGCCCTGGGGACTTTCCTCAGGTGATGGTGATGGAAGAAGAGGCAAGGCAGGACCGGAGGGCTCAGGTAAGGGAGACTATGCAGGTGCAGGGGCAGTAGGAAAAGGAGCAGTTGGAGGCGAAAGAGACAAAGTCTCCTCAATATTTCTCAATTCGGAAAAAGCATCAGATATCCCCAGTTTAAATCCTCAGTGGAGGCAATTTTCTCAGTAGTTCTATTAGAAATTTCTAGGTATCATTGGAAGTAAGTCTCCCATTTAATTTGTCTGATTCTAAAACCAAATTTTTCAAATTGTGTGCCTTAATAAATTATTTTAGGCATTTCAAAAGATGGCCATTTTCTCCATTCTACTTATGAGTTTTTCTGGTTAGGTGGGTCAGGTTTCTTGGATATTTACAAGAGGATCCTTCATAACTGTTATACAGAAACCCAGCTGGTGGTTCTAAACGCTGCTGTTTCTTCAAAGTATGCTCAGATTTTGAAGCTTAATTTACCATAATTCAGGAGCTTTGCAAAGATGACCAAAGTCTGGGATGTGTTTTGGGTCACAGTGTCCTGCTTATGTAGTCACTCCTACAGATATCACCAGAGTTGTGTATCACTGTCTTAGTGGCTCCCACTGTTTCTAACCACCAAGTTGCCACAGAGTGCATCTGCTCTGGGGGACCCATCGCACATATACCTTCCCAGAAGAGCAGGAAAGGGGATTCATAAAGACGTTCTTCTGATGGGGAATGCTCTATGAGGCCGCCTTCACATGGTGAGTAGTGACCGTGACACCTCTGCAGCGTCCCTGGTCACTTGGAGCCCCTGAATGGGTCAGCGGGAGCAGATCACTTCTTTTCATCAGGGCTGGAGAAAGCACCTCTGTGCATTTTCCAGGTAAGAACTAACAGAGGCCGGGCACATTGGCTTACACCTGTAATCTCAGCCCTTTGGGAGGCCGAGGTGGGCAGATCACCTGAGGTCAGGAGTTTGAGACCAGCCTGAACAACATGGAGAAACCCTGTATCTACTAAAAACACAAAATTTTAGGTGTGGTGGCACGTTTGTAAAACCAGCTATTCGGGAGGCTGAGGCAGGAGAATCACTTGAACCTGGGAGGCAGAGGTTGTGATGAACCGAGATCCCACCATTGCACTCCATCCTGGGCAACAAGAGCAAAACTCTGTCTCAAAAGAAAAAAAAAAAAAGAACAAGAATTAGTCACAAGCGAAAACCTAAGTTCAAACTTTCATAAAAGCATGCTACAGAAAACAAAACCACCAGTGCCTACCTGCCAATATCTTGACCCAGACCTTTCTGATGAGGGACAGAGGCAGAAAAGGCAGAAGTTTTCCACACAGCCCTTTGCCTGACTGTGACCCAAACCTTCTGTCCTGAGGCAGAGGTGGAAAGAGCAGTTTTTTCCCCCTGAAACTCAAGTCTCTTAACCACAGGGTAAAGACAGAAAACCTCCATTGTAGAAAGGGACGGCTGGAAAGGACAACTCAAGCAAACTCCAGGCCTTCAAACAAGGAGTGGGAAGGTCCAGATTTCAGGAGGATTCACCACTTACTGCCCATCTGTTTCTCTGAGTCAGAATGTGAGGATTTCAAAGCTGGCCAGGCACCTAGTCCAGGAGGAATGTGGTCTGAGAGATGAAAATAGATGTCCCCTTGTAGACTAAGACAGACTCTTAGGTTAAGGAAACTAAAGTTACCTATGGGTCAAGGATTCGGGGCTGGACTGGCATAGCAACTTCCTAAATTTCTATGGCTATGAGAAAAACCACACTCTTGCTAAACTCCTCAACAACAGGAGCTAGCAGGCAAATTGTCAAAATCTTCCCAGCAATTCTCAACTGGATTTACAACCCAGATCACTAGACCTCTGATGGGACAGAGGAGTGCCTTTCCATTCTTTCCTGATAAGCAACTGCAGACCTCAAGCCAGTTTCAGCCATGTTACAGGGACTGCACACAAACCGACTTCATGTCCTGTAGTTCACCTTTTGACATAAAGAGCCGATTTCCACCTAATTTTAATGCTAAAATCTCTTCCCAATGTGAAGATAGGGTGCACCTTACATATATGTTTACCCATTTCACATGAGCTCAACACCCCTCAGAAATGGTGTTTCCCCAAATGTGCTGAATATGTATAACTCCATTGTGTGATACACACCCTGTGAGGCACAAAAACCAACCGCCGCCCCCCCCCCCCGAAGACAAAGCACCCTTCAAAGACACACACCGGAGACTGTCTCTTCCTGGACTGCAAGCTGATCTCACCAATAAAATTCTTACTACTATGTAGCCACCCTGGAGGCCTTTGAGAGAACAGTCAGATGGTCAGAGATGAGTTGCTCTGCATCCTGCTCACTGGGCCAAAAACGTCGACCTAGAAGGAAGGGGCTTAAGCACAAACACGATTTAAAGAGTTTGTTTGAGCCAATGTGAGGACACTTGCCCAGAAGACTCAGACCCAAGCAATCTTGGATATGGGCTCCATTTGCCCTTTGTTACAAGTGGGTTTCCAAAGACCAAAAAGGGGGACGGGAAGTTGGCTGGTACAAAATTTCTTGTCAGGAACTCCCTGAAGTTTACAGAAATAACACTGATTAATGATTAGCTATACATTGTTCAGCTACAGGGAGTGAGAGATGGTGTCCAGTGCAGCATATTTAGGTTGCTTTATAGCCACTTGTGATGATAGCAAGCAGTTTCAACAGATGAATACACGGCTTCAAAACAGGGAAGTAGGACGTTGCTGTCTCATTTTAATGCCTAACTCTGGGCTTGTTAATTTGAAAGCACTCACTTTCCTCACATAAAATTTCTTTTCTTTCCTCAGACATTTGAATTCTTTATAGTTTAGGAATATTTTGAATAAATATGAATTTGTTTTACATGTCTTTGGTAAACCATATTCACATGTTTCTCTAGAAATAGAAATTCCAATAGAACTATAATGCCAGGCATATATGTACTTTTAAATGTATTAGTAGACATGTTTTAAAAAGTAAAAAGGAAGAGGTGAAATTATTTTTTATAATATATATTCAACTAAGTATATTTAAGATATTATCATTACCCCATGTGACACTAGCAAGATTTCAAGTGTTCAATAGCTACCTGTGGTTTGTGGCTATCATATTGGAAAGCACAAGTCTACGGGGTAGAAAAGTTGAATTTCTGGGTCACAGCATATATGTATGTGTGTCTTACCATTAGAATATACTGCCAAACAATTTTCCAAAGTTTTTGAACTTACTTATACTCTTGCCAGAAATGAATAGAAGATTATAATGCTTCCGTTATGCCAAAATCTGGGAATGTCTTTTTTTTTTAAGTCAAGTTTACTGAGGTATAATTAAAACTCACCAGCATTACATGTTGTACATGGTTCTCAGTGATATATTCTCTTTGCAAAGCTGGCTTTTGGTTTGATTTAAAAGCTAATGCCACGTAAAAAAATTCAATACTTAGGGCTAGGCGAGGTGGCTCATGCCTGTAATTCCAGCACTTTGGAAGGATGAGGTGGACGGATCACTTGAGGTCAGGAGTTTGAGATCAGCCTGGCCAAAATGGTGAAACCCCATTTCTACTAAAAATGCAAAAATTAGCCAGGTGTGGTGGGGGGGAACCTATACTCTCAGCTACTTGGGAGGCTGAGGCAGGAGGATCATCTGAGCTCTGGAGGCTGAAGTTTCAGTGAGCTATCATTGCACCACTGCAGTCCAGCCTTGGTGACAGAGTGAGACTGTGTCTCAAAAACAGAAAAAAAATGGGTGTGTGTGTGTGTGTGTATATATATATATATATATATACTGTGTGTATATATATATATATATACTGTGTGTATATATATATATATATACTGTGTGTGTATATATATATATATATACACTGTGTGTGTATATATATATATACTGTGTGTATATATATATATACACACTGTGTATGTGTGTGTGTGTATATATATATATATATATATATATATATATACACACACACACATATATATGTTGTGAACTCAACAAGCAACACTATTCTCCAAGTAAAGTAATAGAGAATCTTAAGGCAATCAAAATTATTTATTATTTATTAACTATTTAATTTTAAGGCAATCAAAATTAATTATTGTTATTTATTAACTCTATTATTATCAACATTATTTATTAACTCCATTATTAACTCCATATAATCATTAATATTAGTCATGGATTTTAAAATTAACTACATATATTGAGCTGACATTTAATAGAGGATGATGGCATCATGTATTAGATGACATCTAAATATATTTACGAAGAAATTGTAAGTGGAATAATTCAGTCTCCTAGTTTCTAGAATTATCTCCTTTTAAAGATATTACCGCCGGGCGCGGTGGCTCACGCTTGTAATCCCAGCACTTTGGGAGGCCGAGGCGGGCGGATCACGAGGTCAGGAGATCGAGACCACGGTGAAACCCCGTCTCTACTAAAAATACAAAAAATTAGCCGGGCGTGGTGGCGGGCGCCTGTAGTCCCAGCTACTCGGAGAGGCTGAGGCAGGAGAATGGCGGGAACCCGGGAGGCGGAGCTTGCAGTGAGCCGAGATTGCGCCGCTGCACTCCAGCCTGGGAGACAGAGCAAGACTCCGTCTCAAAAAAAAAAAAAAAAAAAAAAAAAAAAAAAGATATTACCTACTGAATTAGTAAGTAACTGAGTCCAAATCTCACCCTACTTGCTGCATGACAGCTAAGAAGTCAGGAGACACAAGGTGTTGGGGCAGGGAAGGTGACTTTATTTCAGAGAGCTAGCAAACCAAGAAGATGGTGAACTAATGTCCTAACGAAACATCTCAAGTTAATAAAAATTTCTGGCTTCTTGTATGTTAGGGAAAGGGGAAAGAAGCAGGGGATTGAGGTCAAGAGGTGGCTGACACTCGCAGACATCCGGGCAGCAGTGAGGGCCCAAGGGGGCTTTGAAACTTCTTTCTCTTTGGTCAGGTCACCAGAATAAACACGGTTACTTGTGTGCATACATCCCTTAGCTCCTCAGGGGTTAATTTTGGGAAGGGACTATTACATTCTTGCATTATTATTATTATTATTGAGCCTGAGCTTCGTTTTTGTTGCCCAGGCTAGAGTTCAATGATGCGATTTCGGCTCACTGCAACCTCTGCCTCCCAGGTTCAAGCGATTTTCCTGTCTCAGCCTCCCAAGTAGCTGAGATTAACAGGCATGCGCCACCAGACCCAGCTAATTTTGTACTTTTAGTAGAGATGGGGTTTCGCTATGTTGGCCAGGCTGGTTTTGAATCCCTGACCTCAGGTGATCCACCCACCTTGGCATCCCAAAGTGCTGGGATTATAGGCGTGAGCCACTGCGCCTGGCTTAATTAGCAAATTTTTTGAAATTTGTAGAGACAGGAGTCTCACTATGTTGCTCAGGCTGGTATGGAACTCCTGGCCTCAATCGATCTTCCCTCCTCAGCTGCCTGAAGTGCTGAGATTACAGGTGTGAGCCACCACACCCTGCCTAATTTTCTTATTTTAATTTTATGTATGTGATTATTACTGTACTTAAGATAATCAGGCAGTAATTTCTTTAAAGTTTTAGAGACTTTATTTACCTATTCATTCCACTGAAAGAGTATGCCAATTGGTTTCATAAGAAAATATATTTATACATTAGAAAAATTCCTTCCACCAAACTAGGGGGCATTCGAAAGCAAATAATTGGATTACGTAACATCATTTAAGGTGAAAACAGAGGCAATGGTGTCTATTAACAATGCTTAACAGTGAGGGAAACAAACTGAAAAATTAACATCATTAGATCCTTGGAAAACCCTCACTGCTGAAAATCTGAGTAATTCTTTGATCCCCTTTTGAATCTGGCAGGACATTCTCCTTCCAGGCATGTAAAAGTGAATGAATAATTTCTTTTCATCCATTTTCATTAAAGGCTGAACTTCCTTACTGTTCTAGAGATTGTTAAATTTGATTTGTGTAGTTCTGAGAAGTGCTCAAATTGCTGATTCCATTGCTTACTTGTGATCATATCACTCTTTTTTTCTCCTTTCTGTAGTGTGATTTAAACTTAATCCTTAAAGGGCATATATTTGGATTTTTCAGCTGGTTAGAAACCCGAATATATGAATCAAAGAAAACTGTTCCTTACATGCTGCAGATTCAGTTTTCTTCCTGTGCTAGGATCTCCTTTAGGCCTATTAATTTGTTACAGCCAAGAGCTCCTACGGAATGAAATTCAGTTGGGGGTGAGAGGCATTGAGTAGTAAGATCATCTTTATAATAGAGATGCCACTCTTGCAGATAATGACAGCTACTGGGCCCATAAAATTTTTACCAAACATTGGAAAGCTGAGACATGAGCAACTTCCCATTTGCTGCAGTCTTAAGTATCAGGAAATACAATTATTCCCAGGACAATGAATAAACAGTCAAAAAAGACTCACAGACTAGATTAGCTGTCAGGTATCGCCAAACGGACTGGATTCTTGCCAAACACCACCCAACAGAGATTGTCCCGAGAAATTCACTCCATAACATTTACCAGAAATCTACACTGATGCCACTGATGGCAGAAAACAATGATGCAAGCATGAGAGAGAGAGAGAGAAGGAAAGGACTTGTCCAATGACCATACTTAGTATTTTAAAGGCAAAAGAGCTCAGTTTCTGCTCATGAAACCAGAAGAACTGTGGGAAAAAGAGCCAATACCTCTAAGGATCCAGGTCTGCACCAGGGGCCTGTTAGGTGCAGGATTCTGTTGGCTCCAATGATGGGTCTCAGATGGACTAATTTTTATAGACATAGCCTCTGAAAGAAATCTGTCAAAGAATCATATAGAGACACTTATCTGCATGCTCATTCTCCATTAATACAGAAGGGAGAACTGGCATTAGATTGTTTTCAGCAAATAAAAGTAAAATCAAGATTTATAAAGAAAAGAGGAAAGGGGAGGAGAAAAAAAATGTCTGGGACCATTGTGATTTTGCTTTCTTTGGATAAGCGACTTGGCAGAAAGCTATCAAAGAAGTCACTGTGATCTGTCTTCTCTGGACCCATATGACTTGATCACCACAGGAAACAATGACAAGCCAGGCACAGTGACTCATGACTGTAATACCAGCACTTTAGGAGGCTGAGGCAGGTGCATTGCTTGAGCTTAGTTGGAAAGCAGCCTGGTCAACATGATGAAACTCCATCTCTACAAAAAAAATACAAAAATTAGCCAGGCATGTTGGTGTATGCTGCTAGTCCCAGCTACTCAGGAGGCTGAGGTGGGAGGATCCCCTGAGCCCAGGGAGGTTGAGGCTGCAGTGAGCCATCATCATGCCACTACACTCCAGCCTGGGTGACAGAGTGAGGCCCTGTCCCAAAATAAATAAATTTTAAAAAGAAACAGGGCAGACCATGGTGGCTCATGCCAGTAATCTCAGCACAAAACTTTGGGAGGCTGAGGTAGGAGGATCACTTGAGCTCAGGAGTTGGAGACCAGCCTGGGCAACATAGTGAGATCACATCTCTACAGAATTATTATTATTTTTTAATAGCCAGCTATGATGGTGCATACCCATAGTCGCAGCTACTTGGAAGGCTGAGGCAGGAGGATCACTTGAGCCCAGGATTTTGAGGCTACAGTGAACTATGATCATGCCACTGCACTGCAGCCTGGACAACAGAGGAAGAACTTGTCTCAAAAAATAAAATAAAATAAAATAAAATACACATAAAATGTCTTAGAAGTTTAGCTGTCCATCCTATGCAACAGAATATCTGTGAGTAATGTCCACCATGTCCTTCTGTTGTATTGTCCCCTTAGTTAAGCCAGGAGGGAACCTGTTCCCTTATTAGAATATCATGGGCACATGGCCAACATGGTGGCTCATGCCTGAAATCCCAGCACTTTGGGAGGCCGAGGCAGATGGATCTCCTGAGCCCAGGGGTTGGAGACCAACCTCGGCAACATAGCAAGACCCTATCTCTAAAAAAAAAAAAAAAAAAAAAAAAAAAGGTGAATGTGGTGGTGCATGCCTGTAGATCCAGTTACTCTGGAGGCTGAGGTGGGAGGATCACTAGAGCCCAGGGGATGGAGGTTGTAGTGAGCTGAGATCAAGCCACTGCACTCCATCCTGGGTGACAGAGTGAGATCTAGTCTAAAATAAAGTGGAGTGGGGGAGGGTGGCAGACAAAGTTTGTTGTGCCAGCAAGTAAATGAAGAAAGGGGCAGTATTAGAGTTGAGAAATAAATTGGAATATGATTTGGTATCGCTCCCGCAGAGGGTAAATTTGCTAAATGTGCTGAAGTTAGAGGCATTATGTAAGGTCCATTGCAGTGGCTCATGCCTGTAAATCTTGGCACTTTGGGAGGCCTCGGAGCTGCTTGAGCCCAGGAGTTTGGAGACCAGCCTGCACAACATGGTGAAACCTCTTCTCTACAGAACATACAAAATTTAGCAGGGCATCATGGCCCACACCTCTAGTCCCAGCTACTGGGAAGGCTGAGAGATGGGAGGATCACTTGAGCCTGGGAAGACGAGGCTGCTGTGAGACATGGTTGGGCCACTGTGCTCCTGCCTGAGAGACAGAATGAGACCCTGTCATAAAAACTAAAAATAAAAATTAAAAAGCCTGTAATATAGCAGTGGCACATCAAGTTCTCTACACTATAGAAAAGTCAGTGGTCAAAGATATATGTAGAAGAATGATGGTTTCACGATTCTCTGTAATCCTAAAATCATGAAGCCAATCTCTTCAAACACATTTTGAAAAGGGTTAAGTAAATCATGCACAAACTGAGGGGGGAAATGCTGTTTTCAAAAATGATGGAGAGGATTATTATGATGATCAATGATTCCACTGATCACATTATTGATAGAGCAATCACTAAATCCAGGCCCATCATGGGGATAGGACACCTCTCTAGGCCTCCTGTTAAAAGTGAAAAAATGGAGTCCGGTCTATAACCCATCCAAGCCTATAAGGGACAGCATGAGGATTTTGTCGCACCAGAAGTGACTTGTTTGGTCTCTGACTCTTGCACTCAGGCACAAGACAACCTGACATTTCAGGAGATACTCTGTCCGAATTGGATCTCTGAGTGGGGTGGCTCTTGATAGGGATCCCTGTTAACTGTGACTAGAATCCTGAGAAGAGAAAAACCTTCCTGAAATGGGCATATCCCTGGCTGGCCTGGAACCAACCTTTCGGACTTAGGACTATGGGAAGAATAGGGGTAGATTCTCTAGTGATGATAATACATGAACGCTTTAAAAGCTAGAACAGGGACCAGGCGTCCCTGGGTGGGCTTGAACTACCCACCGTCCGGTTAATAGCCGAACGCGCTGACCGATTGCGCCACAGAGACATGTACTAGTGATTCCACTGGGCGCTATAGGCAGGGCGCACTCACCAAACTCCCCCATCCCTTCCAGCCTCGGGGCCCGCCTGGCAGGACTACTGAGCAAGGCCTTGGAAAACCGGAGCGATTAGAGCGGTGAGTCGCGCTGGTCACATTGGACACCTGCGGGTTGGGAGATTCTGGAGCCAGAAGGAGAGCCGAATGGCCTTCGCCCGCCCTGCCCCTCGTCCGCTTCAGAAACCCCCGGAAACGCCCCGGTCCGCGACCTGGGCCCAAGCAGCCAGGGGGCCCAAGGGAAGCTGAACGCCGGGTGAGCTACCGGGATGGCTCTTCCGGTTCTTTGTGCCGCCTTCACCCAGTGAGGGAGCCTGTGCCCCCCTGCTCAGTCGCTTTCGGGGCGCTGCGGAGCTTCCGCTGCCATCTTCGGATCCTGTGTCCCGCACGGAGGCTCCACCAGGGCAGGGATAGTGGTGAGGGTCGCTCGTGGATCCCCTCGCGGGGAGCAGGGGCTGGCACTCACCAGGGCGCAGGATTAGGACTTGTTGAATGAATCCATCGTGACCTTTATCTTTTTTTTTTTTTTTTTTTTTTGAGACGGAGTCTCGCTCTGTCACCCAGGCTGGAGTGCAGTGGCGCCATCTCGGCTCACTGCAAGCTCCGCCTCCCGGGTTCACGCCATTCTCCTGCCTCAGCCTCTCCGAGTAGCTGGGACTACAGGCGCCCGCCACCACGCCCGGCTAATTTTTTGTATTTTTAGTAGAGACGGGGTTTCACCGTGGTCTCGATCTCCTGACCTCGTGATCCGCCCGCCTCGGCCTCCCAAAGTGCTGGGATTACAAGCGTGAGCCACCGCGCCCGGCCTGTGACCTTTATCTTTTAGTCCTCTGAAGAGCGTTGGGAATGGAAATCATAAGATATTTTTCCATTAGGAAGTTCTTTTTACAAGGCGTTTATTCAGGTTGACTTCTCGGCACCCCGCGGGGCGGGCAACGGGCAGCGCCTCCGGTGCACCTTCTGCTCAGTGGAGCCGCGGGGGCTCAGCTGGGCGGTGGTCCGGTCGTGGGGCGGGAGGGCGGGAGCGGGGGAAGGGAAAAGCAAAAGTGGGGAAAGAAGCCGGGGAGCGGTGGACCAGACATCCAGACCTCCTGAAAGGCTCGTGCGGAGGCAGAGGCGGGATCTTCCGGAGGTGAGAATTGTTTTTTTATTGTAGCAGAATGGGAGGAATTGAGGGGAAAATGGAGATAGAACCTGAAAGAGCCCCAAACGCGAGAACGAGTAGCTCCCCAAGAATAAGATCTTCCTGAAGATCTAGACCGAAAACTAGGAGTCTGGGAACCCTGAAATCCTTGGAGGAGTGGCATCATCATGACCCTCTGTGTTCTCACTTATAAGTGGGAGCTGAATGAAGAGAATACATGGACCGATAGGGTGGTGGTGGCGACAACACACACTCGAGCCTGCCAGAGGGTAGAGCTGGGAGGAGGGAGAGCATCAGAAAGAGGAGCTAATGGATGCTGGGATTAGTACCCGGGTGGTGGGATGATCTGTGCAGCAAACCACCATGGCACAGGTTTACCTGTGGAACAAACCTGCACATCCTGCACATGTACCCCTGAACTTAAAGTAAAAATTGGAAATAAAACATTTAAAAAGAAAAGAAAATAACAACAATAAAAGAGTGGTGCAAATCTGTACCAGGCTTATTGTAAACAAAAGAATGAGAATGAAAACATGGATATCAGACAAAGGGAAATGGCAAAAGAACGCTTTACATTAGCTAGAGGAGTACTATCCTAGCATCCAACTAGAATAGAAGGGAATCGAATGGAATTGTTTTTCCCTGAACTGGCCTCCTTGGGTGGCCGACGAGGGCGAGGTGAAGGGAAGACATCTTGGAGTGAAATGTCCGTTTCTTCGCTCTTCTTTTGGTCTCTGTAAGGCGTAAGAAGTTAAAAGCAAGATCTGATCCCTGGCATTTTCTAGGAATTTGAAATAAGTATGTGAGGAGAGAAGCTCAATTATTACCCAGGTCTCCGAGACTATCCCAGGCACAATCCCAAGAGTCCAGCTTTCCAAACCAGCGTCCCTGCGTTCTGAAGGCCTTTTTGAGGAAAGTACTGATGTTCGTGTCAAGGTTGGGAGGAATGGGTTTGGAAGACCCCAGGCGATGGAAAGGCAAAGAGAAGGTATCAAGAAGCGAGGCAAGAACTTTCCACAGGTTCACGTTGGATACAGCACCGGAGACAAGAAACTGAGTGAATTTCTGGTGTTTTCTTACAGAGGTTTGTTATCCAGTTGTACAGAGTCTATTTCAGAATAAGGCTTTTTCAAGTCAGCTCTTTTAATGAGAAGCCATAACTTTCTGGTGTTGCCTGATGCAAATCCCTAATGTGAGCCTTTGCCCAGGGTGTCCTTTTTGTTAGTTACATATTCCAAAGAGAACACGGTAAAAATCTTGACTCCTCTTCCCATGTCCCGATCTTACCTTTTTCCATGTAAAGGCCGCGAATTTTGCTAACAGGAGGCGTCAGTGGTTTAGTGGTAGAATTCCTGTTTCCCATGCTGGAGATCCGCGTTCGACTCCTGCTTGGTGCAGCGCGCAGCTTTTGCACAATGTGGTTTTTACATTTATTTACCATAACTGTGTATACTCAGGTAGGTCACAGCCGCAATAATAAACAGAAAGAAAAGGGAACTACTGTATAGCTTTCCGGTTCCTTCTGGAGTGGAATTTTCTAAGCAAGGACTTTGCAGAGACTGTCTTTGAAGCAGCTAGTGTGTCTGGTTGATCTCTGCGATTTTGCATATTTGTCTCTAAAACCAGCGGGACGTTTATTGTCTCTTTTGGCGGATCCCTGAAATACACAGTCACCTGGACACCGATTTCACTGACTGGACCTTGGCCAGACCACGTACCGCGGTGGAGTGCGGCTCAAGAAATGACATTCTCGAAAGGAGAGAAGCTGTAGGGTTGGACAGACATACGTAGTGGGGAAGGGGGTGTGGGGACGGGCGCCCACGGACAGGGGAGGCGTGTGGGAAGGAACCGCATGCAGATGAGGGGAGCGGCAGAGAGGTGCCTCGGATCTTCCTGTCGAGGAAGGCCCAGTCTTTGGTGGTATCGGCAAAATAAAGGATGGGCCCCAAGTGGAGGGCAGCACGTCCCCAAAACTCATTTTGATCTCCCCTGTTTTATACTCCACCAGGCAAATCTTCTGTCTAGGGGATTCTTTGTAATTCGTCTCTTTAAGCATTGTGCTGGAGAGGCCATGACAATCATTACCTCTGGAGGTTTGCGGAGGAAAGCTGGAACAGGAAAGCCCCGGGATCATCTGGTTTGTCCTCTCCTGTTTTCATCTACTCTTTTTCTCAGGGAAGCTTATATGTGTCCAGGAGTCGCATCGCAGCTGCCGCACTGGCGGATTAAGAGCCGCTGATGGCGGGGCGCCGTGGATCACGCCTGTAATCCCAGCACTTTGGGAGGCCGAGGCGGGCGGATCGCAAGGTCAGGAGATCCAGACCATCCTGGCCAACATGGTGAAACCCTATCTCTACTAAAAATACAAAAAAATTAGCTGGGCGTGGTGGTGCCCGCCTGTAGTCCCAGCTACTCGGGAGGCTGAGGAAGGAGAATCGCTGGAACCCGGGAGGCGGAGGTTGCAGTGAGCCGAGATCACGCCACTGCACTCCAGCCTGGCCACAGAGCAAGACTCTGTCTCAAAAAATAAACAGCTGCTGACAAATCTCTTTCGTGAAGGGGTAAGAGCCGCAGTTGGCCCATAGCAAGGGAGTCAGAAGCAAGAGCAGAACCGAAAATACTTTTCTCTATGTCGTTCTCTCACTCCTACCTGTGAACATCAACCTTCCACATACACAGGTTCAAAACCGCCTTGGTCTCTAAGGGAGAGTTACCATTTTTCACAGGTCCGGTAAGCCATGTTTCCTTCTTGCTTCTACAGTTCTTCCAGGGCTGAGTTTCAGGAGCTGGTCAGCAGTGCAGGCTAGTTCAATATCCTGGTTCAAAACCATTTGTCTGGTTTTGCTAGTAGAGTAAAGTGCCCCCTAGACCAGAGAGGTGTTCCTTTGGCTTCCATTTTCTAGAGATAATTGGTAACATTTCTTCATTAAATGTTTGGTAGTAAAACCATCTAGATCTGGTGCTTTGTTCTGGAAGGTTGTTAATCATTGCTTCAATTTCATTAATAGATAGAGATCTATTTAGGTTATATATTTTTCCTTGTGTGACTTTTGGTAGACTGTGTCTTTCAAGGACTTGGTCCAGTTCATCAAATTATCAAATTTGTGAGCAGAGAATTGTTGATAATCTTCATCTGTTGTCCTTTTAATATCCATGAGATCAGTAGTGACGACCTTCTTTTCTTTTTGTTATTTGTAATTTGTATCTTCTCTCATTGTTTCTTGGTTCACCAGCTGGATGTTTATCAATTTTATTGATTATTTTGAAGAACTACGTTTTGGTTTTGTTGATTTTTCTCTATTGATTTCTGGTTTTCAATTTCCTTGATTTCTCCTCTAATTTTTATTGTTTCTTGCTTTCCACTTACTTTGGATTTAATTTTTTCTTGTTTTTTGAGTTTCCTAAAGTGTAAATTCAGATTATTGATTGTAGATATTTTTTCTTTGCTACCATAGGCATTGAATATTATGAATTTCTTTCTAAGCACCAATTTTCCTGCACCCAGACATTTTTTATAAGTTGTATGTTTATTTTCATTTAGCTCAAAATATCTAATTTGCCCTGAGACTTTTTCTTGACCCATATGTTATTAGAAGTGTGTTGTCTGATCTCCAGTTTTGGGGTTTTCCAGCTATCTGTTGTTGATTTCTACTTCATTTCCATAATTTGAATGGAGGGCATATTTGGTATGATTTCTATCCCATTAAAGTGTGTTTTATGGGCCAGAATGTGGTGGATCTTGGTGAACACTCCATGTGACCCTAAAAAGAGTATGTATTCTGCTCTTGTTGGGTGAAGTAATCTAAAAAGTCGGTTGGATCCAGGTGACTGATGGTGGTGTCCAGTTTCACTATATCTTTGTTGATTTCCTGCCTGCTGGATCTGTCAATTACTGATGCTGAAGTCTCCCACTGTAATAGTGAATCTGTCTATTTGTCCTTGAAGTTCTATCAGCTTTTGCCCCTGATATTTAGATGCTCTGTTGTTAGGTGCATATCATTTAAGGATTGTCATATCTTCTTGGAGAAGTGACCTCTTTATCATTATGTAAAGACTCTCTTTATCCCCATGATTTTCCTCCCTCTGAAGTCAGCTCTGTCTCAAATTAATGTAGCTACTGTAGTTTTTTTGTTTGTTTGCTTTTCTTTTGGTTTGTTTTTTGTTTTGACAGAGTTTCGCTCTTGTTGCCCAGGCTGGAGTACAATGGGGGAATCTCAGCTCACTGCAACATCCGTCTCCCAGGTTCAAGCGATTCTCCTGCCTCAGCCTCCCAAGTAGCTGGCACTAAAGGCATGCGCCACCACGGCCAGCTAATTTTGTATTTTTAGTAGAGATGGAGTTTCACCATGTTGGCCAGGCTGGTCTTGAATTTCTGACCTCAAGTGATCCACCTGCTTCGGCCTCTCAAAGTGCTGGGATTACAAGTGTGAGCCACAGTGCTCAGCTGCTACTCCAATTTTCTTTTGATTACGATGGGTATGATATATCTTTCTCCATCTCTTCACTTCTAATATCTCTGTGTCTTCTTATTTAAAGTAGGTTCGTTGTAGACGACATATAGTTGGACTTCATTTTCCATTCTGCCAGTCTCTGTCTTTTAATTGGTGTACTTGGACCATTCACATTTAAAGTGACTATTGATATCATTGGATTAATATGTACCATATGTGTAACTGTTTCTATTTTTTGACTTTCTTCGTTGTTTCCTTTTGTGTCTTTTAGTCTTTTTCTACCTTCTCTGGCTATAATTGAACATGTTATATGATCCCATTTTTTCTTCTCTCTTACAATACAAATTCCATTTCTTAAAAGAAAAATGGTGTTTTTGTTTTCACCCTATTGCTTGCCATATATACTTACAAATAATCTAAGTCAACTTAAAGTAATGTTATGATGCTTCATGGGTCATGCAGGTACCTTAAAAACAAAATTCCTAATTCCTTTCTTACCACCTTTTAAAACATTGCTCTCATTCATTTGATGTATTCATAACGTATAATCATCCAATCTATTATTGCTGTTTTTCTTATTTTGACAGATAGTTATCTGAATTAAGAATAAACATAATAAAATATTTTATTTTATCTTCATTTATTCCTTCTCTAACTTGCTTCCTTCGTGTAGATATGTCTTAAACCTTTGTTGTTTTTTCTTCTTTCAGAAGAACTTCTTTTAACCTTTCATGGAAGACAAAATTACTGGTGACAAATTCCCTCAATTTTTGTTTGTCAAGAAAGTCTTTTATTTCTCCTTCATATTTGAAGGGTAATTCTACAGAATTCTAGGTTAACAGGGTTCTTTTTCCTCCAATACTAAATATGTCAGCTGCATGCTGTTCTTGCTTGCATGGTTTATGAAGAGAAGAGAAGTCTAATGTAGTACTCATCCTTGTTCTTCTAAGGTAAGGTGTTTTCTTTCTCCAGCTTCTCTCAAGATGTTCTTTTGTCTTTGATTTTCTACACTTTCAATATTATATGTTGGATGCTTAATTGCATGTGTAAATTTGGCTGGGCCATGGTGCCCAGATATTTGGTCAAATATTATTCTGATGTTTCTGTGAAGGTGTTTTTTGATGAAATGAGACATCGAAATCAGCCGACTTTGAGTAAAGCAGATGACCCTCCATAGTGTGAGTTGGCCTCATCTAGTCAGGTGAAGGCCTTAATAGTATAAAACCTGACCTCCCCCTAACAAGGAGGAATTCTGCCAGCAGATTCCCTTTAGACTTGAACTGCAACTCTCTCCCCTGAGTCTCCAGCCTGCTCACCTACCTCATCAGATTTGGTCTTACCAAGCATCCACAATTATATGAGCCAATTCCTTAAAATCAATCTCAGTCTCTCTCTCTCTCTCTCTTTGTCTCTCTTCTCTGTCTTCTCTCTCTCTCTCTCTCCTCTCCATCTTCATCTCTATCTTCTATTATGAGAAGTGGCAGGTAAAGAAGATAGGGAAAAGAAAACAAATCATGTAGTTGTCATATGGAAATATTTGATGTTGAAAATTATATTTAGGCCAGGTGCGGTGGCTCACGCCCATAATCCAGCACTTTGGGAGGCCGAGGCAGGCGGATCATGAGGTCAGGAGATCGAGACTATGGTGAAACCCCGTATCTACTAAAAATACAAAAAATTAGACAGGCGCGGTGGTGGGCGCCTGTAGTCACAGCTACTCCGGAGGCTGAGGCAGAATGGCGTGAACCTGGGAGGCGGAGCTTGCAGTGAGCTGAGATCGCACCACTGCACTCCAGCCTGGGCGACAGAGCAAGACTCCGTCTCAAAAAAACAACAAAAAAGAAAATTATAATTTAAAACGTATAAACCAAATATTAAAAGTGTGTCTAGTTCAAAAGGGGAAAAAATATCAAAAACATTTTAGTGCAATATTAAACATGACCTATACAACCCTTCCTAAATGCCAAAGGCACACACAGACAAACACACACACTATCAGAGAATACAAATAACTAGAACAAAGAAATGTAGTAAACACAATCTGCTACATATAGTAAACATAGCCTACAATGTGGAAGGGTTTAGAAAATAAACACAGAAATAAAAATGTTTTTATTAATTCGCATCATTACCTACCAAAACCAATCAACATAATAAAAGATTATAACAATGAATGTAAAAAAACAATTCACCAGTCCAAAGTGATAGACAAAAAGTTTTAGTTGTATAGATTAAAGTTAGCTGTGGACAAAAATCAAAACCCCGGCAGGAAATTTTTTTTTCAACCACAGAAACTAGCAAAAACAAGGATATAGTAAAAACTGAAATAGAAAATTTCCATTGTAGAGATATGAGTATAATAATTGACACAGGCAGGGATGATTAGTGAATGATAAAATATTTAGAGGATGATCATTAGAATACGGGACATTTATACTTTTTTTTTTTTTTTGAGACAGAGTCTTGCTCTGTCGCCCAGGCTGGAGTGCAGTGGCATGATCTTGGCTCACTGCAAGCTCCGCCTCCCGGGTTCACGCCATTCTCCTGCCTCAGCCTCTCCGAGTAGCTGGGACTACAGGCGCCCGCCACCACGCCCGGCTAATTTTTTTGTATTTTTAGTAGAGACGGGGTTTCACCGTGGTCTCGATCTCCTGACCTCGTGATCCGCCCGCCTCGGCCTCCCAAAGTGCTGGGATTACAAGCGTGAGCCACCGCGCCCGGCCAGGACATTTATACTTTTAAAAACCACTTTCCCAATTACTTCACTAAAAATAAGGTGTCCCTTAAAGGGACAGGTCTTCTAGATTCCTCCTTAACCAAGTGACAGTCCTAGTATCACGATAATGGTGATGGACAAACTGGACCTTCTCTGCCTGCAGATGGGCTGAGGTAGGAAACTCTCAGTAGTGACTCTGCAGTGTTCCTGGCAAAACGTTTAGCCTGAATTTAATCATGAGGACATTTTTGGACAACTTCAGAATGTAGAACATTGAGCCAGACAGCTGACCTGTCCTCTACAAACAAGTCCATGTCCCTACCATCAATGACAACAACAAAAAGATGAGGAGATGCTTTCAGTTCAAAACAACTAAAGAAATGTAGCTACATTATCTTTTTACTTTTTTTGAAGCCAAATGTCTCTTCTCCTTTTTGTTGTGTGATTCGTGGTGACATGGACTGTCTGAAGGGGACAGGTCAGTTGTCCTGCTCAGTGTTCTACATTCTGCAGTTGTCTGGTGATTACCTCCTATGAAACTCAGGCTAAGCATTTTTAGCAAGAACATGGCATTGTTCATATTCTGCACCGGCAAAGTCCCTGTTCTCTACAGGATGGAAGTGAGAGGAGCAGGGCTAAAGCCTCTCAATGCTGTTTGTCCCTCTGGCTTTGGTCTTCCTAAGTATTGATATCAAGTAGAGGCTAAAGGACTGTGGCTTCTCTAACCAAAGGAGCCTAGTGGGTTAACAATTGTCAAGAGCAGTCAGTGGTTCTGAAATACAATCCTCAGCCATGGATCCCTCCTGTGTTGTGTTGAGCTTTCAATTGCTTTGCTCTTTTAGTTTTTTTTAATTAAATGAAAATGCTTTTTGTGACATCCGTTCTTTCTTTTCATTGTTCCAGCAGCATTCAGTATCTGTAGGAGACAGAGAAGGAAAGATCAAATGGGCATCTTTGTCAGGTCCTGCTGATGGCTGAGTCTAGAGACTGCTAAGTGGTGATAGCCCAGGGGCAGACTGAGCTCCTGCTAGGAGGATGAGCTGAAGGGTGAGCCTCAGGCTGGGTGAAGAGGCAAGTGCTATCCACAAGTGAAAAGTAAATGCCCTTGAACTTCCAGTCAGTTTGAGGTGAAGGATATAGGGACCCCAGCTCTGCCCAACCAGCAGCCGGTGACATCAGTCCCTTTCCTCCTGATTCCTTCTGTCTGGAGCAGAGTGATGGCTTTTCACACCTCTCGGTGAGGATGTTCTCAGCATCAACCATGAAAGCTCAGAAACAGAGGGCTGCAGAAGGAAAGGACCTTTTGCAGAGAAACCCACCCCCTTACCACTCCATGTCCCCATCTCTTAGGGAAGGGTGGGCAGGGCCATGGGAAGAACCCTGGAGGTGAGATACAGGAAGGACCTCAGACCACAAGCACATCCAGTTCTGCCTTTTACAACAGAGGAGCAGTGATGCCACAGGGCTGACTTAACTAAAGCCACATGACTTGCTATTGACAACCCTGAAACTAGAACCCATGCACGAAGTCCCTTTCAATAAGCTGGAGAGAAGGGAGAGTCAATTCTCCAATCTGGAGTTCTCGACAGTCACTAGAGGTTGCTGGGTCACCTTGGCTAGGATAGGAATGAGTTTTCACAAAGAAATATGATGTCACTGCTGCTTGTTTTGTGGGTTAAAATAAAAAATGAGAAAAAGACAAAAGAAATATCATGTGTTCTTCCAAAAAGGATCAGAAAAAAAGGAAAAGGAAAGAGTCAAATGGAATTACAAAGGAACGGTGGTGATTGTAACCATGGCCCATCTTATTATCCCTAATTCCCTGAAGTTGATTCCACACCTGGTTACACCCTAAGGCATTTCTAGGAATATTCTCAATACCTGATCAACAAAACTCTGAAGTAGAAAGTGAAAAGGATTAGTTTGTGTTTTATTACGTTCTCCTCTCCCTGTTATATTTTTCCCAAAGTGGTTTGTTGGGAAAGATTTTTTTTTAGTATTTTATGCCAGCGTCAAGGGTAGCATAAAAAAGTATTCATATATCATCTCTTCCTGAGTTTCAGCTTTATTATTATTATTATTATTTCTTTTTTTTTTAGATAGAGTCTCGCCCTATCACCCAGGCTGGAGTGTAGTGGTGTGATCTCAGCTCACTGCAACCTCTGCCTTCCAGGCTCAAGCGATTCTCCTGCCTCAGCCTCCCAAATAGCTGAGATTACAGGCACGTGCCATCACGTCCAGCTAATTTTTGTATTTTTAGTAGAGACAGGGTTTCGCCATGTTGGTCAGGCTGGTCTCGAACTCCTGACCTCAGATGATCCACCCTCCTTGGCCTCCCAAAGTGTTGGAATTAGAAGCATGAGCCACCACGCCCGGCCAAGTTTCAGTTTTTACTTATTATTATGTTCTCTCTAGTTGAGTGAGAACTACGAGTTCTCTTTGAGGATTTGGCTGAATGACAAGAATTGAGCAAAGTGGAATTTTTACATCGCAGTGCTGAACCCATTCATGGGCTCTGGAATCAGTGTGTGGAAATGTAAACTGCAAAATTTATTTTAAAATTGAAAAGAAGTCTGGGCATGATGGCTCATGCCTAAATTCCAGGGAGGCCGAGGTGGATGGATCACTTGAGGCCAGGAGTTCGAGACTAGCCTTCCCAACATGGTGAAACCATGCCTCTACTAAAAAAATACAAAAATCAGCCAAGTGTGGTGGCATATACCTGTAATCCCAGCTACTCAGGAGGCTGAGGCATGAGAATTGTTGAAGCTGTGAGGTGGAGGTTGCAGTGAGCTGAGACTGCACCACTGCACTTCAGCCTGGGTGACAGAGCGAGATTCTGTCTTGAAAATAAAATAAAATAAAACATAAAATACAATAAAATAAAATTGAAAAGAAAATACTAAATTTGAATATGTGTAATATTCAATATGTATACTGGGTTTCAATATAATGACTATGTCTTATTTTACTTGTATTTAAAATTAAGCAAGTGTGCTTTAAGTAGAGAGACTATAGGTCTAATCCACCTATTTTCTTGTTTTTCTTTTTGATTTTTTTCTACGTTCTACAAACACGACTATTGAGAGGTGAATACAGATCCCATCAATGTCTGATGGATGCTCAACCTTTTGTGTGGAGTAGCCACACATGTGGTCATCTCCATGTTGAAAACCTGAGGTCAGAGTAGACCAGTGGTCCTTGTCATCTTCGGTTGTATATTAGAATATCATGGAAGTTTTTTAAAGGTACTGATGCTCAAATCACACCCCAGACCATTTAAGTGAGAATCTCAAGATGTCAGTTCAAGGCATTCATCTTGATTGAAATCTCACCAGATGCTTATTACATGGTAGCAGGATTTAGAGACGATGAATGAACCAACCTGATTTCCCATCATTTTCTTTCCTATCCTCATTTCTCTCATGATTGCCTTCATTCTCTGTGGCTCTATGGATTTTAGTCTTTCTTCTGACAATTTCAGTTAAATCTCTCGCTTGGGCTGGTCTGAGGCAAAGTCTGTCCTGTAGGTAGATAGGTTCTTGTCTATCATCTTATGTAGACATAAAGCTGGCTCCTGGACTCACTTTTCTCAAAGTTAATTCATTAAATGCTCTCGTATTTCTCTGTCCTCAAGATTCACCCGAGTTGTGTTTTAGACTCTAACTGAGCTTGTAGAAGTAGATATGCGAAATATAAAGGAGAGAGGTGAGAATGTACCTCGTGGTCTATGCAGGTTCAAAGTCCTGCCCTGCCCTCTGCATCTACCTTTGGCTGAGGTCCCTTTGGAATGTCATAAATGTTCTCCAGTTAATGTCAGCTAAGTGACTCCGTGGGGAGCAGACACAGTCCCTGGAAACTTCATCCACATTGGCATAAGGTTGCCCATCTAGAGCTGAAGACATATCTGACTCCAGGCTAGTAGGGAACTCTCGTCTGTGACCCAGGTTCTAATTTAGTTTTTCATTTGAGTTCTTAGTGCTCATTTTTAACACTTCTCATTCCCATGTACAAGGTGAGGGTTAAAGTTTGACTTAGTTGGGTTGCTCAAAAGCTGTCCCAAGAGAAAAATCTGTGTATAAATGACGTATTAAAGCAATGCTCCCAGCAGAAAGGGGCAATGGAGTTTGAGATGCAGGAAGGAAAGGCAAATTACTCAAGCTGTGCGATTCCAGCAAAGAACCCTGTGTTTAGCAGCTCACACCATGCACTTGGAGGGGGACAAGGAGTCTGGGCTCTCCTGTGGCCGTGAGAGGGACTCTCAGGACAGCAGCAGTGGGAACAGAGCAGAGTTCAGAGAGCGAACAGGCGATGAGGACCAGAAGCTCCTGGCAGGGTGGCAGCCCATGGGACACAGAGGTAAGACCAGACAGAGGTGACAGCAGCTGCTGGAGAGAACAAATAGGGAAGAGAAAAGCTGTGGGAGAAGGAGCTGTCATCATAGACAGAGAGAAATAAGGAGAGAGTGCAGCTAAGAGCCATAGATGTGATTACCTTCGTACCCTAAGCTTGCAGGCCAGGGAATCTGCATGCCAGTCTCCACTTGCTGAACGGCAGTTTTCTTTTGATCATCTTTGGTTTTAGGACACTTGAGGCATGAATGTGGCCAATGACTTGATGCCCATGTGTGTTGTCAGCTGAGCCTTCAAGAGCATCACCTTCCAGCTGGGGAGGGTTCTTCATTCCAAGGGAAGGCTCTAAACCCAGCTCTGAAAATGAAACCACACCCAACAGCGTTAACTGTCATCCATGATCTTACTGTGACGTTCTCTTCCACCCAAGAGGAGCATCAGAGAAGGAAAGCGGCCTTGAACAAGAAAATCCAAGGGGTAAAGGGAAGCCAAGGAAGACATTTTGATACTTTCTGTATTGTTGATTTCTCATGCATCACCCGGTAATGACAAGATTGCCAGGAGGAAAAGGTGATCCCAACTGACAAACATATTCAAAAAATTTAGGACTAATAAACCCAAATAGCTTCCAGGTAGATAAGGCAAAGGCAAGGAAATCACACTGGATACAGGCTGTGTTTTGGGAGGGAGGAGATTCTAAAAATCAAGCAAAATCAACGTTAAATGAACATATGAGAGAAAAGAATTGGGAAGACTAAGCATGGGATATTGATTAAATGATCATACAGGTAGGTATATTGCATATATCTACATTTTATTAAAAATACATGCCAAATATGCATAATGTATATAACAAATGACATAAATGCATATATTTATATATAAAAATCTATTGGAAGAAATTATTACATAGGGATGTGGAAGATGTTGAATTAACATTATAATCACTAACATTATAATCTAGTCCATTGAAATTGGAAAAAATTTTGGAAAAATAAGACGAATGAGAGAGAGAAGACATGGTGAGAAACAAATGCCCTAGTAGACAGCGGGAAGAAGTCACTAGAGAATGAAACAAAAGGAATTCATTCTGTCTTCTTGCCTGGAGCCTGGTTAGTGCTCTGGACTCCTGGAAAAGCCAGCAGGTGAGAGTGTTGGAGCCAAGTGGGTGAGTCCTGACTGGGGGTGTGGGAATCCATGGAGAAGCAAAAAGTCATCAGTGGGAAGAAATCAGTTTAACTACTCGAAGTTATTGGGGCACGTGTCAGGGACTACGCATCCCCCGACACTCACTGAGCGTCTTCCATGTGTCCTCTCCAAGGACCCAGATGGTGCTCGTTACCTCAAGTGACCCTCCTTCCTCCTGAGGACATGGGTCCCTTATTCCTCAGCTGGGGGCATCGCCTGACAGATAAGCACCTGGCAGCTCCAGGGGCTCCAGGAGGAGATATTGAGTGGGACAGAGAGTAAGAATGAATATGACCCAGTAGAGATGGGGTTTCACCATGTTGGCCAGGTTGGTCTTGAACACCTGACCTCAAGTGATCTGCCTGCCTTGGCCTCCCGCTGTGCCCAGCCACAGCTAATTTTTTGTATTTTTAGTAGAGACAGGGTTTCCCTGTGTTGGCCAGGATGGTCTTGAACTCCTGGCCTCAAGTGATCTGCTCACCTGGGCCTCCCAAAGTGCTGGGATTACAGGTGTGAGCCACCGCACCCAGCCAAAAAACAACCATCTTATTTTGTGCTTTTAGTTTGGTCCCCCAGATCTATGTTTCTTTTTCTCACCTTTCTTGCCTTTCTTTTGAACTGACTATTTTTTCTTACCATCTATTTTTTTTCCTTTTCTGTTGATATGAAACTAATGTACTCTTTTTCTATTCTTTGAGCAGTGGCTCTCTGGCTCTAGAAATCACACAATATTCACCCTTTCCTTAGCAAAGTCTTTTTTTTTTTTTTTTTTTTTTTTTTTTTTTTTTTTAATTTAAAGACAGGGTCTCACTTTGTGGCCCAGACTGGAGTGCAGTGATGCAATCACAGCTCACTACATCCTCAACTTCCCCAGCTTAAACGATCCTCCCACCTCAGCCTCCCCAGTAGCTGGGACTACAGACACACACCACCACACCTGGCTCGTTTTGTTTATTTTTTGTAGCAATGAGGTCTCGCTATATTGCCCAGGCTGGTCTCAGACTTCTAGGCTCAAGCAATCCTCCCACCCTGGCCTCCCAAAGTGCTGGGTTTACAGGCGTGAGCTACCATGCCTGGCCTAAAGTCTAATGTTAATCAGTACCTTTACTGTCTTTCTGGAATGAGTATAAGGACCTTAGAATAATTTTTTTTTTTTTTGAGATGGAGATTTGCTCTTGTCCCCCAGGCTGGAGTGCAATGGTGCAATCTCGGCTCATGGCAACCTCCACCTACTAGGTTCAAGTGATTCTCCTGCCTCAGCTTCCCGAGTAGCTGGGATTACAGGTGTGCACCACCACACCCAGCTAATCTTTGTATTTTTAGTAGAGATGGGGTGAGGTGTGTGGATTACCTGAAGTCAAGAGTTCAGGACCTTAGAATAATTTAACAAAACTTCCCTTTCTCCCTAGTTTCTAGCTGGCAACATGTAGTTGCTATAAATTTTAATTCTGTATATTTTAACACTCTGTAAGATGCATATTACAGCTTTTAAGGTCAATATTTATGTTTACCCATATATTTACCATTTTTAAAGTTCTTAATCCTTTCTGTGTCTGACCCTTTAGCCTAAGTCAGTTGTTTGTGAATTCTCTCAATTCTTGTTTGTCTGAAAATGTCTGTATTTTACTTTCATGCTTGAAGAATATTTTGCTGGCTATGAAGTTCTATAATAGTTTTTATTTTCTATAAGAACATGGAGAATATATTCCCATTTTTCCTTTGGTTTTTATTTTTGTGCTTTAGAAGTTTAAAAATTTTTTTCTAGATGCTATAAAGATTTTTTCACTTTTTCTTTTGTTTTCTGCAATATCTCAGGGTGAATCTTGGTGTAGATTTCTTTTTCCTTTATCCTGCATGGGATTCTTAAGCTCTGTGAGTCAGTCCTCCAAAATTCTCAGCCATTTTAGCCATAAAAATTTAAATACTGCCTTTGCTCCATTTCTCTGTCTTTTAAAACTGTAATTAAATATATGTTAGACTTTTTCAGGATGTTCTCCCTCTCTCTTATCCTCTCTGCTATATTTTCTATGTTTTTGTCTCTTTGTGCTATAATATGGAAAGTTTATTCTGACTTATTTTTCTGTTCAATAATTCTTTCTTCAGTTATGTCTAATATGCCCTTAAACTCACTCAATTAATTCATAATTTGTTATTATATTTCCCCTTTTCAAAATTATGTCACTTTTCCCCCTCAGTGTCTTTCTGAAATTTTGAAGCTTTTCTTTTCTTTCTTTCTTTTCCTTCTTTTTTTCTTTTTTAAGGCTTGGTAGGCATAGTTGTTTTATAGTTGGTATCTAATAATCCCAATATATGAAGTCTTTGTTGGTCCGTTTCTACTATCTTCTTGTTTTAACTGGTTCTTGCTCATGGTATCTTGTTTCCTATGCATTTTGTTTTCTTTGTGTGCTATTCAATGTATTTTAGGAATACTTTGAGACATAAGATGATAGTGCCTCTGACGAGAGAGTATTTTAATTTGTTTCTGCCAGGATTCTAGAGATGCTACTAATGCAGGACTATCTTAATCGAAGTTCAAGGCTTCAGGTTCCCTAAAAGAGCCAAATGATGAGAAGCTAGGCTGCAAGTCTTTTGAAGGACTGGTTTAATTCTGGTTTACCCTTACCCTTAAGTGATAACCTTGCTAGGTTCTACCTTACAGTGGCAGGTGATTTACCAGAGTCTTAAGCTTCGGTGGACCCTGAGCTTTAAGTCTTGTTTCCTCTGCCCTGAAAGACCCCCACCTGCCCTAAGCAAATGCAGTTTTGCAGTTATTTCTTTGGGATAAGCAAATCTCATTAGGGCCAAACAGATTTTAATATAGGGGCTTCATTTTTTCTAGATTTTGACTGGGCAATTTCTTATTTGATTAACTATTTGGTGCTTTTGGAAGGTGTGGGTTTTTAAAAAATATATTTCCCAATTTCATTTTACTTTTTCTCAGCAGACGGGTTACTCTGAGATAACTAGTCTACCTCTATAGGAAATAATATATATCTATTTTTATATTTCAGTCTTTGGCACAGTTCTGGTCATTCAATATTTGTTAAAGAATGATGATATGTATGGCCATGGGCATTGGAATCAAGTTGTAGAAGCTATGGTTTCTTTCTTCAAGGAACTCATCATTTAATAAGTGAAGAAAAAATCACAAATAAAAGTCAAATAATGACTATACTTTCTTTGTAGGAGTGTAAATTAATATACCTTTTTGGAGAAAAATTTGGCAATGCTTATCAAAATTAAATATACTCTTTGGCTAAATTCCACATCTAAGAATTTATCAGATGTATACTCCACACATACTTGGACAGGTGCTTAAAAATGTGTATATGAGTACTTTTTATTGATAATAGCATGTTTGTAATACAAAAGACAAAAAGGTCTAAATATCTATTGAAATGGGACTGATGAAATAAATTGTGATATATTATAATGTAATGAAATAATGTGCAGCCATTAAAAATAATGAGAGAAGATTAACATGTATTGATAAGGAATAATTTGCATGATATATTTAAGTGAAAACAAAGAAATAAACAAGAAGCTTGATAGGACAGTTGACCCTTGAACAATTGGTCGTTAGGGGCACCTACCCCCTCAACACAGTTGCAAATTTGCATATGACTTTTTACTCCCCCAGAACTTAAAAATCAATAGCCTACTATGGATCGGAAGCCTTACTGATAACATACACAGTCAATTAACACATACATATTTTGTGTGTTATATGTGTTATATACAATATTCTTAAAGTAAGTTAAAATGTTATTAAGAAACCATAAGGAAGAGAAAATACATTTACTATTCATTAAGTGGAAGTGGATCACCATAAAGGTTTTCATCCTCATCATCTTTACATTGAATAGGCTGAGGAGGAGGAGGAAGAGGAGGGGTTGGTCTTGTTGTCTTGGGGGTGGCAGAGGTGGAAAAGAATCCATGTATAGGTGGACCCATACAGTTCAAGCCCATGTTGTTCAAGGGTCAACTGTATATATAATATGCTGCACACATGCATGCACACATATATACACTTGCTTAGAAGTTCATAGAGTATCTCTGAAAGACTGTCAGAGGAACCGCTGACAGTAGTTAAGGCTGGGCACAGTGGCTCACAGGTGTAATCCCAGAACTTCGGGAGGCCGAAGTGAGTAGATCACTTGAGCCCAGGAGTTCAAGACCAGCCTGGGCAACATGGTGAAATCCTGTCTCTACAAAAATATACAAAAAATTAGCTGGACATGGTGGTGCACACGTATACTCCCAACTATGCAGGAGGCTGACCTGGGAGGATCACTTGAGTCCAGGAAGTTGAGGCTGCAGTGAGCCACGATCACACCACTGTACTCCAGCCTAGGCAACAGAGTGAGACTTGTCTCGAAAACCAAAACCAAACCAAAACAAAAAACACAGTGGTCATATCTGAGGAGCACAGTGGTCATATCTGAGGGGAGGAACTGGGACTTGGAGTACAAGAATAGGAAGTGAACTCTTCTCTGGAAGCTTTTGTTTTCTATATTATAGTTTATATTTATTTTTCCCATGTGCATTTTAAAACCATTACATTAAAATACAAAAAGTGTGAGGACAGTAGTGTATTAGAAGGCATACTCTACTGATGGTCAGTTGACCTGAGCTGTAATTTGGTTTTGTTACAAAGTCCCATGATCTTTCCAGAACTCAGTGTCCTCTTCTGTGAAATGTGGACACTGACCTAGCTGGTCTCAAAGGCCTCTTTCAATTTTAACATTCCCCCATTCCATTGACTAACACAGAGATACTTTTACTGCAGAAGTGCTTCGGTCAGGCAGTATCTTTGAAAATAATTTGGCCAATGAAAGCCCTGGTATTGGATCAAAGTGCTAGCTGCTGGGAATGTTACCCCTCCTTTTGGTTCTTCTTCAGGTCCTTCAAGTATTACACTGTGCTTTCCCTGAGACGATAAACTGAAACAACTGATTTGTTTAGCTTCACAGTTTGAAACTGTGGTTTTTAATATAACCTCACATTTGAAATATTTTAGGCCTGTTTTTCTTTAGGATCGGGTAGGTTTAAATCGCTGACAGATTGACCAAATCTCATTACCCCCTATTATACTACACAACGAAAGCTTGTTTCCTAAGTGTTTCCACATTTTATGCTCACATTCACATAGATCTAAGTGGCCAAAACATTTAACTAAATGGACTATTCATACAATCTTATTTCCTGGCTGGTCATCTATGTCAATGATAACAGTAGCATTCATCCCATGGCTATGAATCTGAATCTTAAAAAAAAAAAAGAGAGAGAGAAAGAATAATTATTTAAATCTAAACTATGCTCAGACTAGTGATTTAAAAACTTTTTAAATTATAAAATAATTTAAGTTCATTTTCAAAGGTTCAAACAATACAGAAGTGTATAAAGTAAGAATTGAAAGTCTCTTCGCTGCTCTAATCTCACTCCTCAGAGGTGATCACTGGTAAGTATGGTATATATCTTTTCAGGTACACATATGCACACACACACACACACACACACAGAAACTTCACTTTTATAATAACGAGATTCTACTGAACGTGCTGTTTAACAATTTGTTTTTGTACTCAGCAATATGTTGTTCTTGGGGTACACATAGCTCTACCTCACTCTTTTTTTTTTTTTTGAGACAGAGTCTCACTTTGTCACCCAGGCTGGAGTGCAGTGGCACAATCTTGGCTCAGTGCAAGCTCCGCCTCCCAGGTTCACACCATTCTCCTGCCTCACCTCAGCCTCACAAGTAGCTTGGGACTACAGGCGCCCTCCACCATACCCAGCTAATTTTTTCTATTTTTTAGTAGAGATGGGGTTTCACCGTGTTAGCCAGGATGGTCTCGATCTCCTGACCTCGTGATCCGCCCTCCTCAGCCTCGCAAAGCGTTGGGATTACAGGCGTGAGCCACTGTGCCCAGCCTACCTTACTCTTTAAAGGGCTATAAACTATTCAATTACACTGATGTACTATCATTTATTTACATATTTTCTCAGTGTTGGACATCTAGAGTTAGTTTCCATTTATATGTTGTGAGAAGCCATGTTGTATTGAACCTAGGCATTTGGCTAGAAGTTTTATAGAATGTTTTCCTTGAATTAGGGTTCTGGGCACTTCCTATATGCCAGGCACCAGTGTAAACACTTTACCAATATCAACTTTTAAAATTCCCATGACAACCCCATGAGTTATAGATACTAGTAGATACTATTATTATCTCAGTTTTGCAGATGATAAACTTAGGCTCAGAGAGGTTAAGTAACTTGTTTGAGATCTCATGGTTCTAAATGGTAGAGCCAGGATTGGAATCCAGGATCTCTGAATCCAGAGTCTGTCCTTAACTCATATGCATTCTGCTGCCTCATAGGATAGGTATATTTGGAATCTTGATAGATACTACCAAGTTGTCCCTGAAAAAGGTTCTATCAATTTATATTTCCACAAACTGTATTTGAGTGTTCACCCATTTTCCTATTTCATTACCAAACCCTATGTTCTCACTTTTAAATTTTTTTGCCAATTTGTGGTCGGAAAAATAGTATCAAATTATTGTTTTAACTTACAATTAATGCACTATTAACATTTGTAATGCTTAACTTTTATTAGACCTGTACTACAATAAAATACATAAAAGAATGCTTCGTCATTTCCAGATTATCATCCCAGAGCCCTCCCTGAAACCCATACACAGCTTCTTCAGGAAATGCTGACAACACGGTATACACATGGCTTCCATGTTTGTCGTGGTTCCAAAGTTTGCTTTTGAGTTTAATTTCTTTCTTTCTTTCTTTCTCTTTCTTTCTTTCTTTCTTTCTTTCTTTCTTTCTTTCTTTCTTTCTTTCTTTCTTTCTTTCTTCTTTCTTCTTTCTTTCTCTTTCTCTTTCTTTCTTTCTCTTTCCCACACACAGCTTCTTCAGGAAATGCTGACAACACGGTATACACATGGCTTCCATGTTTGTCGTGGTTCCAAAGTTTGCTTTTGAGTTTAATTTCTTTCTTTCTTTTTTTCTTTCTTTTTTTTTTTCTTTCTTTCTTTCTTTCTTTCTTTCTTTCTTTCTTTCTTTCTTTCTTTCTCTCTCTCTCTCTCTCTTTCTTTCTTCCTTTCTTTCTCTCTTTCCTTTATTGGCTAAACTTCCCCCACAGGACCTCAGTGAGCAGAAGGCTTTTCAGAATTACAGCCTAAACTATTTCTTGAGCAATTTGGGAACTCATTTCTAAAGCAGTCTTCAGATTCACACAACATAGTCTGTGATGGGGTATGTCCAGAGCTTGTAGGAAAGGCAAAACAGCATTTTGACACTGAGGGATTTAGCAGAAAGATCTGAATCAACAAGTAAAAACCCTTTTAAAGGTTCAGTCAAATTTATTCCCATCACATTCCTCTGGAATGCCCAACAGGCACATGTTTTGTCAATGAAAATTGTTTTCAATCTCATTGATGTTTTGTTTGGCAAGAACCATTTCTTTCAACAATTTCTTATTAATCATCTATAATTTTTCACTTCTGACAGTGTTATCACCAGTGCTTTCAGTAACTGCATATTTATACAATAGCCAAACTTCAACCTGTGTTCAGTTTTTATCTGTTTCTTGGGAATGTAATTTGGAAAAAAAGTTATCAACGTATTTACAACCAAATTTCAGACCTTCAACATTACAGAGGGTAAGAAATGTGAACACAATGGAATTCTTCTATCATCCTTATTTTGTGAGATCTAATTACTGTATACTCACCTTCCCAGTAATGTCATGTTAGCTTTCTCCCTGTCTTTGTGGCTTGTAGATTTCTGTCTCCAGGGGCATGATTTCCATTGTGGTGATCCAGATATGGATAAGGCAACATCTTAATAGGGTCCTGCCTTCCAAACAAATAATTCACTGTGGCTCTAAGATTCTGTCTTTCTGCATATGCCAACTTAAGCTGTTTTAGCCAAACCACCTTCTACATAAGCCTGGTAAAAATACCTTCAGGGCTAGATGAAGGTGTTTGGCATGTATTTTTTTCCATGGTGGGGGCAACATTGGGCAGTGCTGCCTCCCTGGCTGTGAGCAGCTTATGGGTCCCCAGGGACCATTTCACTGGACTTCAGCTTAAACATTGTTTATACATGGCCATCAGTTTCCTTTACCAAGAGCTGCCAATCCAATGGCATTAGCCACACCTGCCATGCACTTCCACCCCTCCTCAACAAGGTGGTAAGCACAGGAGACGAACTGGTGTTAGGAGAAAAAGCCATACCGATGGTCTAGTGCAGTGGGATAGCCAGGGAACTTTTTAGAAATTCAATTCCCTGGCCCCATCCTATATCTCTGGGTGATTTGGATATAGGACGTAACATTTGAGAACTGCTGCTCTAGCTTAATGCATCAGAATCTTCCACTTTATTATTTTATTTCCATATTTGTATATCCCTCTCTTCCCCTTTGACATTTTCTGTCATGGTTTTGCTTTCTAAATGTCTTTAAGCTGTCTTGTTGATGGGGGCGCACCCTGACTAATGGCGTGCTGGCAAAGGTTTAACAACAGGCTCCAGAACAGGGCAGACTTGAAGTGAAGCCTTCAGGGGGCAGTGTGAGGGGAGCTGATTTCAAGCAACTCATCTGATATTACTGAACATGAAGTTGGGAAGAGATGTGCATAACTGAAGTGGGTGAGAGCCAGTCCAGCACCCTGTGGAGAAGTACCAATAATTCTGTAGGTACTTCCTCAAATTTAACTCAATGGGGGTTTAGACTGGGTTTAGATTGAGTCATTAGTTGCAGGTCATTTGTTGAATCATTGAATACTTTTGTTTGTTAAGGTGACTGAAGTACTCAATTGATGTCCTTTAAGATCACTGAAAATATTCAAAATCACTTTACGTATGGCATTTTGGAAATGCCACATACGTAATAGATTAAAACCCATATTTTTTATGGGTTTTATATAAACTATATTTGCTGCCTTTCCTATGCATGTCCTGTCAAAATTATTTTTTGGTGGACTGTAAGCCCTAAAACAACATGGACCTTGTTTTCCTCTCCATTCTATTCTCATTACTTATACTCAGCATTGTTTAAAAAAAAGTTTGTTGATGTAATAAGTGTGCAGTTGATATAATAATGTAATAGCTGTGTACTGCCATAACAAACTACTACAGACTAGGTGGCTTAAACAACATTTATTTCCTCACAACTTTGGAGGCTAGAAGTCCAAGATCAAGGTGTCTGCAGGTTTGGTTTCCTCTGGGGCCTTTCCCCTTGGCTTGTGGATGGCCATCTTCCACCTCGGTCTTCACAGTCTTCCCTTTGTACATGTCTGTGTCCAAATTTCCTCTTCTTATAAGGACATCAGTTGTATTAGTCTGTTCTCACACTGCTAATAAGAACATACCCAAGACTGGGTAATTTATAAAGGAAAGAGGTTTAATGGACTTATGGTTCCACATGGCTGGGGAGGCCTCAAATCATGGCAGAGGGCAAGGAGGAGCAAAGTCATGTCTTACATGGATGGCAGCAGGCAAGAGAAGAAAATGAGAGCCAAGCAAAAAGGGTTTCCCCTTATAAAACTATCAAAGCCTGTGAGACTTATTCACTACCACAAGAACAGTATGAGGGCTGGGCGTGGTGGTTCACGGCTGTAATCCCAACATTTTGGGAGGTAGAGACGTGTGGATCACTTGAGGTCATGAGTTCAAGACCAGCCTGGCCAACATAGTGGAACTCCATCTCTACAAAAACACAAAAATTACCTGGGTGTGGTGGCATGTGCATGTAATCCCTGCTACTCGGGAGGCTGAGGCAGGAGAATTGCTTAAAACCAGGAGGTGGAGGTTGCAGCCAGCTAAGATTGCACCACTGCAATCCAGCCTGGGTGGCAGAGTGAGACTCCATCTCAAAAAAAAAAAAAAAAAAAGGTATGAGGTAAACCACCTCCATGATTCAATTATCTCTCACCAGGTCCCTCCTACAACATGTGGGAATTACGGGAGCTACAATTCAAGATGAGATTTGGGTGGATATACAGCCAAAGCATATCACCAGTCATATTGGAATAGGGCCCACCTGAATAACCTCCTCTAACATATTACTTCTTTAAAGACTTTATCTCCTCATACAGTTATATTCTCAGGCACTGGGGGTTAGGACTTCAACATATGAATCTAGGGGAGAGGGGAGACATAATTCAGCCCATTACAGTAATGATCAAAACTTCTATATTTTAAGGCTCTAATAGCATAAGGAAAAAATAAAACATCAATTGTGAATTAGAAGTATATTACACATGTACATTTATGTTTACCTTGATATGATAACTTGTATTGATACAACCTTATCTAAGAAGTGACAAACTAATATTTTATAAATTGCAAAAGTGTCTCTCCCACCTCTCCCCTCATCTCATACTGCCTTATTTTTGATGCATGAGGTTTTTTTCCTGCCAAATAAGTTAGAAGAGTGGAAGAGATGGAAATGTAGTTCGCATATACAGAAAAATTAGGTATTGAAACGTATGTACACATACTATATATATAACATATACATATCTTGTGCTGTAAGAATAAAGTGTGGGAACTTTATCCTAGCACATACTTTCACTGTAAGGAAAATACCATTGGGGAGGTTCAACTGCAAAAGTCTGATCTCACATTTCTGAGATTATTTTTTGATCTGATGACTATGAGAACAACACAGAAGTTCAAAGTGTGGAAAGTTTATAGAGCCTTTGGGGTGTCATTTTCTTGGGAAGGAGTAGGCTCCAAAGAAGCTAGAACTTTCTGGGTTGAGACATAACTCCTCTGTAGTCTTCACTCTGACCAACTATGAAGAGGGCATCACGACACCTGACTTCTGGCCAGCTGCTTGTTTTTTCCTTATTAACACTGTCATCTTAAATCCTGTTGTGACGTAAGTGAATCATTACACAACACTTTGACTTTGATTTTACACTATAGGTTTTGTTTTTTGTTTTTGTTTTTGTTTTTGGGGGGGGGTAGGTGTAATTTTTTTGTCTCTTGTTGGGATTACTGTCAGATTTTTAAAAATTATTTATTTTATAGCTTTTTAAGTTGGGGTTCTCTTTTGATCAGTCAGCTTTCCTTTAGAGATCCCCAGAATAATTTCAACATGCCTTGAGGGCATATGTTCTTATAATATAATAGCATGACTAGGTGGTTATTGGCCACCAGCCTAGCATAGTGAGGCATGCTGTTATTACACAACTACACACATCCTGGTGTGTGTCTTATTATGTAATTGTAATTCAAAGATGCTGCTGAAAGCAATTACGTAAGTCCTGTTCATTTCACAGAGAATCGAAAGGGCAGAAGTAAAGCAGAGTCAAGCTCCTAGGCATTGAGGGCAGTCATTCTTTATTTATTTTTGAGATAGGGTCTCACTCTGTCACCCAGGCTAAAGTGCAATGGTGCAATCTCAGGTCACTGCAACCTCCACCCCTGGGGTTCAGGCAATCCTCCCACCTCAGCCTCCCAAGTAGCTGGGACCACAGGCACGCACTACCATGCCTAGCTTTTTTTTTTTTTTTTTTTGAATTTTTGGTAGAGATGGGGTTTTACCATGTTGCCCAGTCTGGTCTTGAACTCCTGAGTTCAAGGAATTTGCCTGCCTCAGCCTTCCAAAGTCCTGGGATTACAGGTGTGACCTGGGCAGCCATTCTTTAGATGGTATGTCACATCTCTTGATAAAGGTTAGGTGACCATTCTCAGGGGATTGAATTGGCACATTTTGACCGTCTTATCCAACATTTCTTTTTTTCCCAGACAGCAAGCAACAGTAGCAGCACTGTAATTTGTCGTTTTATATTTACTTTTAAGGTTTTCAATAAAGTAAAATGGAGTGATACAGTGATGATATTCTCTGCCTCTCTAGGAGGACTTTGAATTTTTATTCTGTGTGTCCAGGGGTGTGACATATCTTGAGCAAATAAAATAAAGCTTACCTACTCCAAGTATAATAGAAACCTAGAGGACAGGGCAAGGAGAGTTGCTTCTATTACTCAGTGTAGCTCTCGGAGTCAGATAGCAAGGACCACTGGTTATACACATTGGGATTCCCTAGTGTCAGACTATCCCTTAAGGTTCTCTTCTGATGAAGTTTTTTGCACAGGTGTGCACTTCTGTAGAGGGGCTGGAAACTCCGCCAGGTAGTGTAGGAATTTTTAAAACTGCTCTATGGTTGTCCAGTTGAAGGTGCATTTGTGTGGCTTCTAAAATTTATCAAGGAGCCATATAACAGGAGCCAATACTGATTTTTTTTTTTTAATGAATGACTTGACAAAGCAAGCTGCTTCCTCTTTTCTCTTTTTCCAATTTGTCCTCAAATCCCAAGGGAGCTTTGAATATCACTGAGTTACTTGGCAGGTTGTGTCAGGTGAATTTACAAGAATTTGGTTTGGAAAGAGCAGGCTGTCTTCCTATGTGATAAGGAGTCCCTAGATAGCAGTGCCTTCTCTTGAGAATGCAGCTAAGCACACTCACAATTGTGCCTCTGTGCAGGGGATATCTCAAGTCGCCAAAAAGAGAAAGCAAAGCATGGAACCAGCTATTGAGTCTGTAATTTTATTGTGAAAACTTGGTACCAGTGTGATGGTAGATCATAAGTTTCTTGAGGACAAGGAGAGTGTCATTAATTTTGTGTCTCCAAGGCCAAGCCCAGGATTTGATGTACAGGAGATCTTTAAAATATGGTCCCTGCAATGGTTAATTTTGTGTGTGACTTGGCTAGGCCCTGGTACCCAGATATTTGGTCAAAGATGTCTGGATATTGCTGCAAAGGTATTTTTTAGAAGAGATTAACATTTAAATCATAGACTGAGTAAAGCAGCTTAGCCTCTGTGATGGTTAATATTATGTGCCATAATGTGAATGGACCTCATCCAATCAGTTGAAGGTCATAAGGAAAAGGCTGACCTCCACTAAGGAAGAGGAAATTCTGACAGCAGACTGCCTTTGGACTCAAACTGCAACATCAGCTCTTCTCTGAGCCTCCAGCCTGCCCACCTAACCTGCAGATTTTGGACTTAGCAGCCTCCATGATTGCATGAGCCAATTCTTTATGAATGAATGAATAAATGAATGTCTTCAACATCTTTGCTTTACTCTGATGCTCTCCCCTACCCCCACAATTCCAATGAAGTGAGGAAAACTATTTTGCCAAGCCAAAACTTTGGATCTTTGCCTTAAAATCCGAGTCTTCCCTTTAAATAGAGAGTGAAGCCCTGATACTGACAAGGATAAGACAGGGGAAAGATAATTTGGGGGGGGGGGCGGTGTTGAGGGAGGAGAATAATTCCCCAACTCCCCTTGAAATCTCTGATTTCATATTTACTGTTAATATCCAATGTAAAAACAGTTGGCTTGATTTAAATGTCTTTGCTGGTTTCCCAAACCCCATCACCACCACCACCACCAGCTCACCCTGCCAAGGCCTGAGAGGCTGAAGACCACTTTTCAGCCTGATGTGATTTCTAATAGCTGAGATATTAAAACACCGAAAAACGGGGTTTATAATGGAAATGCTGACAGACTATTAACTATAGCAGCACTGCTCTAATAAGTGGAATGGCCTGTCTTAATCTCTAGTTCCTAAATATGCAAATACAAGACTGGAGATTTGCTCCAAGGGATGTCTCTATAATTTTAACTGACTTTACTGATACCAAATGAGCCTGTTGCTTCTGTTTTTGTACATTGGATATAAAGTACAGGAAATCCAGACGCCTGTCAGCCTAAAGTATATAAAGTTTAAACTGCCAGCTACTAAACTCTGGGCTCAGATTCCATTTCTCTTCACATTCACAGTCTTTATTGACATTTTCATTTTTTTTTTCCCCAGGGGGTGTAAGCCGAGTCAAGGGGGATACAAACCTTGTTCATCCCCCTTCCCCCCGACATTACTTCCACATTCGCAGCACCTGCCCAGCCAAAATTCATGGATTGCCTCAAGGACAAACAGGCCATCTACACTGAATTATAAATTTGAGTTTTATCCAGTTTTCTGCTTTTGGACCAAATGGGTAGCAAATCCAGTGACTTCATATTTAATAACCTAGATGTCATTTGTAGTGTGTCTTTCAGCACAGAGTAAAGAATTGAATGGCTAGCAGTTTTGCAGATTTTTCCCCCTAATTATTTCAAGCTCTTCAGCCGGGTATTCGAACTATTGATGCAGAGCCAAATTGCCAGCAGGGGAGAGATCTGTCCAACCCAGGAGCTAAATGAGTCACTGAGAGTCAATCTGTTTTTCCCTTGCTGCTGGGGTTTCCTCTGGCCCTGGCCTCTCTCTCTGCTCCAGTCACACACAGAGCTGCGGGCTCAGCCCTCATTGGCTCCTATCGCCTCCCATTCCCCTACTCAGCCCTGCTTGCTGCAGCTGTTGATGGGGTCTGACCGGCTGGCTGCGGAGATTCAGGGCCTCAATGACACCATAGTTGAGGCCTTGCTTTGACAGAAAATGGAGACATCTTTGCCTTGTTGCATTTGCTTCTCCAGTAATACATCAGGTATCTGGAGAGTAAGGCCTACAAGCAGAGTGTGTTGTTGGCGTGCAATGCCAGTTCATCACTTCCTGCTGTCCAGTTTTCAGAGTGCTCTTCTACTTTTCCTAAGGAGTCCTTGGAGCCAGAATCCTGCATGTGGTCATAAAATAATAAAAATAAAGGTCTGTGGATATGCTGGAGGTAGTGGCAGGGCAGAATGCCACCAACATAAGCCAGGCTTGCTGCAGTGGTCGCTCTTCAAGCACTGGAGAAAAATTCACAGTGCTTCTAATAACGTATTTTTTTTTCCAGTAGAAACATTTTATTTCTAACAACATTTACTTAAAAACAAAATTCTTGTATTCTTCATGTAGGGTCAGTATTCAATTGCACAAAAATATGCAGCCAACTTAAGAACTATATATAAGATTAGGACACCTGGTATTTCATGGTAAATGATTAAATTAACTAACACAGTTATATCCTGAACTTTGCCATTAGGAATGACAATTTTGTTCGATGTGCATTGAGGATTGTGGGTAATCTAAACTGGTATGAGCTTTTTCTCTTTGAAACTCAAACAGAATTAAGGAACAGTGTTCTCTGCAAATGGAATATGGAGTTTGAGAACAGCCACAAAAAAATTCTCTTGTAGTAAGCTGAACTCCCCTAGGAGTACTCAGGAATTAGAGACCTCAGGAATTACAGAATTAGAGAACTGGAGAAATGAGGGGGCGTGGATAGGAGGGAGAGAAAAATTGATTAATTGATTTACTATATTTTTCAAATAGAAGTATCTGGGAAAATAAGACAAAACAAGCAGTGTTGTTTCTTTTTCACAGTGAAGCCCCAGAGGGGTAAAAGCTTTGTTCTCCCTGGGTAGCAAGCTCTATTTCCACATTTCCGACTGCATATTCCATATTTATGCTGATTTTTGGTCTCTCTGTTCCTGGCTTGCTAGGTGGCAAGGGCAGTTAGAGAAAAAAGGCAGATTTATGAAACACAGAAAAATTTCTCACTGAAATCGGGCTTGGATTTGTGAATCACTTTTTTTCCCCCGGTGGTCACTCCTGTGATGAGGTCAACTGCTTCAATCCTTTAGGTTTTGTAGATGGGTTTCCGGATTCCAGGAGTCCCAGAAGGTCCAGGGAGCGCTCCCCACATTTTAGCCAGAAGTAATTAACTAAAACATAAAGGCCCCATTTTCTCTTTTCACACTTTGAGCCACGGATCATCTAATTCCTACCTTGAGACATCAGATTTCTGATCATTAGTGCAAAGCATCTTCCACAGGAGGCAATAAAATGTCACTTTATGTAACTCAGCTACAGTTACACTGCCTTCAGAAAGCAGGAATCTCCCTGAAAAGAAATTTACGTGAAAACAGTCCCATTGTTTGAGAATTTATGCAAATGCTGCACAAAAGGGTTTGATAGTGATTTTTAAAACTTAAATCTTTATCACTGCCTCAAAGATATCCTGAGAAACTTGGTTACCTCTAAAGAATTCCACTGCACTTATTTTTTAAAATGCCTATAATATAGAGTTGTTTTAAAAATTTTCCCTAAACTCTAAACTTCTTCCTCACTTCAAAGCCTTCTATAATGAATATCCTACAGAGAGCCTAGTGCATATTGGTTTAACACTTACTAGGATCACTCATTACTAGTTAAGAAAATTGAAGATAACAACCATAGCGCCAAATATTTTGAACAACATAAAATGTTTCTCCCGTGGGTGTAGCTCTTAGGGACCGCATGGGGATACATATCCCTCAGTGCTCAATCAGCACAAGATGAAGCTGTAAGTGTCTCAATCCCTGTTGATTGCCTCTGAACTCCCCAGTGTTAGGAATCTGGATGTGTCCATTACTGCATGTTCAAACAATGAACCGCCTGCACCAGGAATCTGACTTCTGTAGAAAGACATTAAGGGGCTGGGTGAGGAATAGGGTGCCAACCAAATGTTGTGATATTTTCCTGTGATTTTCACTTTCTTTAAATTCTTTTCCATTTACTACCTAGCGACTGTCTGGCATTGGTACCCTCAGTTTCTTTTCTTCTGCTTTTCCTCCTATTTCAGTGTGGAAGATGATCAAACTATGACATTTCTTCTACCCCAGAGGTTGGCATTTCTGCAGGCACAAATGAGCTTGGTTTTCAAGCACCAGTCTTTGAACACGAGGAATTCCTTTAATGATCACGCCGGACTATATAGACTTTGGAATCAGACTCTTTGAATTCCAGCTCTGCCATTTACCAACTTTGACACTTTGGGTAAGTCCTTTTAACCTCTTTAAGCCTCAGTTTCCTTTTCTGTAAACAGGAATAATGATAACTAACAATAATAATAATAATCCTTTCTCATCAATTAAAAATAAACTGAGCTGAAACTGCTATTTGTATGCTGTCAACATATATGTGTGTGCAAGTATATATTTATTTTATATAGGTACCGATATACTATATACAGTATGATGTAAATAATAAAATGCAAAAAATGTAAATTAAATAATAAGGTTACAAAATAAAAACAAATAATTTAATATTTTCTTTTTATCCTGCACAAATACTGGGAGCATTACTTCCACTTTTGAGAACCTTAATGCATGTAGTGTGTTTAGCAGGCTGCATAGCACAAAGTAGTACTCAGGATGTGTTAGGTTATTACTTATGTTCATGCCTGAGGAAAAGTTTAATTGGCGAAACTTCAGTCATTCTTGCAATGGAGAACATTCTGTTTCCTTTTGGCTTCTTTTTTGACATGACTTTGCTCTTATATAAGTAGCAGAGAATGGCTGAGTTGTAAGTCAAACTCTTCCAACATGGAAGAAACTTATTGCACAGTTCCAGTCAGCATTTTTTTTCTGCTCAGGTGTGCTCTGCATTCACAATTATTTGCCACAAGGTTTCCTGTTCGAAGGAGGATTGGTGACTTCCCTTCCTTCAGACAAGCAATGATAACACAGTTGTGTTCCCTTGTGTGAGTCTGGGGTGACGTTGGCTCCTTGAGAAATGAAAACTTTATCATAAGAATCTGTGAAAATGGGGAAAATGGGAAAAGGAGGACAGATTCAAAATTGGAAGAAAACGGAAAAATCTCTCTTCATTTTTTCTAATTGTTCTTTTAATAAAATCAGTACTGCCCTTTGGCATTAATGATCATATGCAAAAGGTAAGACACATTGATTTTGGATTTTATTGTTGTAGCATGGAGTATAAGTCTAGATATTTGTATAAATATTCTTGGTAGCGATGCTTCTAATTTCACACTCATTTATTTGTTATTCCTAAGCATTGGTATATATGCTTAGCATTTACATCTGTGTCAGGCACTGTGCTACTTTGAGTGTGAATTTATCTTCTGAACAAAGAGAAGCAAACCAAGGGAAATCAGGAAGCAAATCTAGCAAATCTTGCAAACCAGGAACCCGAGATTTGCTAGAAAATTTAATGTGAACCAAGTAGTGATCGACCTCACATTTAAAAATTAGTATCAACCTTTCTTCTTGGAAGATCATTTCTTTTTTCTTTTCTTTTTTTTTTTTTTTTTGGACAGGGTCTTGCCCTATTGCCCAAGCTGGGGTGCAGTGGTGTCATCATAGCTCACTGCAGCCTCAACCACCTGGGCTCAAGTGACCTTCCCACCTCAGCCTCCTGAGTAGCTGGGACTACAGGCACATGCCACTATGCCCTCCTAATTTTTAAATTTTATTATCTTCTGTAGAGATGGGATCTCACTATGTTGCCCAAGCTGGCCTTGAACTCTTGGGCTCAAGTGGTCCTCTCATCTTGGCCTCCCAAAGTGTTGGGATTACAGGCATGAACCACCATACCGGGCCTTGGAAATTCTTTTATAACCTAAAATGTAAAAGCTTGGCAAATATCTTAAAATATTTTTAAAAATCAAGGAATTAAAGGCAGAATAGAAATTTGCATTAATCTTGAGAAAAGTACTCAGTAAGTACTCAGTAAGTATTTTAATTCTGTTTTGGTTATTCTGGATCCACCGGGTGTCCAGGCTTAGAGATTTCCTTTATGTTCAGCCTTTTCTGTTGGCTTCACTCTTCTTGAAGCATAAAATCTTAATGTAGGCAACGGTGATGTGCATGTGTTTGCATACTTTTTTTGGTTCTTCTCTTATTTCTGCGCACAGAAAAGACCACATTTCCTAGTACTTGACTTGTGACTTGCACTAGCTAATGGGCTATAAACTGAAGTGGGATGATGTTCATTCTGGGCCTAGGCATAGAAGAATGCTATGAGGTCCTCTTTGTCTTCTACAGTAGGGACATAACCAGATGGTGTAATCACCTTCAACCTGGGTCCCTGAGGAACTACCTGGAGTTGCTCCTGGTGCCTGAGTAGCCCTAGGAGCAGAGCATCTCACTAACTTGTGATGAGCATGTAGTGAAACAAAATATAAACCTTTGTTTTGACGATCCACTGGGATTTTAGGGTTAATTTGTTACCTCAGCATAATCCAGTCTATCCTGAGAGTTGCAGGGTTTTTAGTTTTTGTGTTTTTGTTTTTCCTAGAAAAAGCAGAGATGTCTAGATCTTTCTCTAAAAATGTTCTACTCTGAGAAATTGTGAGCACAGTAGCAAGATTTAAAGCCATCAGGGGACTGAAGTGAGAGCAACTTATGAAAAGATCAAGCAAAAGGACTCAAATATTTGAAATAAACATACATGTCCTGCTGGTCAAGTGTGCACATTGGAGAGTCAGCACTGTGTGATGATTCTTTAAGGGATTCATCTAGCGAATTTGAATTGTGACAAGACTTTAACTTCACGAAAAATGAGGAAGAGTGCCCATTCAGGCTTTTAAAAGTGAGAAATAAAGGGTAACTTTTTAGTATGAGGTTTTCAGAACTTGAAAATAAAGAATTTGTACCACAAATATCTCTAGGAATGATGATTACTTAGGTCTCTGAGAAAAAGATCCAGAAGAGTGAACCACAATTGGAAGCAAACAGAACTTATCAACACAGGAAAGTCCAGAGGGAAAATAACATTTTGGGTAAGAGCTCTCAAGTGTGTATCAAAGAGCTCCTAGTGTAACATTTTTCGTCATTGAGCTAATCTGGCATTATACAGGATGAAATCATTTTCTTAAATTGCTAACTAAAAGATGTCATGGAATAAAGCCCCTATGAGTAGAGTGGATATAATCAATATTCTAAGTTTGAAAGACAGTGACATTTCTGATTCCCCTAGTGGCCTGGAAGTGGTGGTTGCATGGCAGGCTTTAAGGCTGACTTGTTGATCTGTGAGGCTCTTTAAAATGTACTTTTAGGGCTGCTTTCTCCCTAATCTTAAACACTTGACCTTTGAGTCTGATATTCTTCAGTATTATTAGATTAGATGATTAGTTATTAAATATACTGTCTCCAGTAAATAGGTAATTGTGTAATGCAATGGCCCTCAGCCTTTCCAGGCCATGTTCCCAAGACATTTAGAGTTAGAACACTGAGTCCTTTTGTAGTAGGAATCTTTAACCCTTTCTGTGGGTCGAAGAATGTACAGGGGTTTCCCTAGGTCTCAAAATCAGCTGACTGACGAAGGGCAAAAAAAAATGTAGAGTGTCACATGTTTTTGAGAGCCATAAAATTCAAAGATCACAGAACTTTTATCACATTTATGACCACATAATAAGATTGAGTAATACATACATCAAGATTTTCCCTGTGACAAGCTGGGTGTGATGAACAAATCTAGGTCCTTCCTAGGCTTTATTCTGTTTTGCAACCAAAAGCACACAGGTGTTAAAGTTTTAAATGTCTCTATTGCTTCTTGCCAAATTTTGCCTGGCATGAAGGGGTGGGGATGGAGAGGGGACGAAGAATAGAGGGAGGGACAGGATCTAGCATGTTTTGATTCCTTAATATATGCAAAGCACAGTGCTAGGCATTTTACATATACAGATTCATTTAATCATCCCCTAAATAGAAATAAAGTTTGTGTTGTTAGTCCTCATTTTGCATTTAAGGAACCTGAGGCTCAGAAAAGATAAAGTTGCCTAAGTCCAAACAGCCAGGGTAATTGAATTAGAATTTGAACTTGAGTTCGAAGTCCTTATTCTTTCCAATGTCTCACAATGTCTTTATTTTATTAAGTGCCTACTACGTATAGATAAGGTGTTACTCATGTTGGCAGAAAAGGTAAGATGGTCAGGAAAATCTAGGAATGAATTATCCATATGCTGTTTTCTAATTCAGTGTTTTTGGTAGCACACTGTAAGGAACACAAAAGTACTGAGACACAATGATCTCTCCTTAAATTAGAAGCTGTAATCTATTTGAGAAGGCAAAGCATCATGTATCAAACAATTCCTAAATTGGATGCTATGAATAAGTCTAAAAGTTCCCAGAGGTAGAGGTAAGCATGGTATGGAGATGACCACTGAAACCTGAGAGACTATGATCTTGTAAAATAGCCAAGATTTGGATAGAAAGGGCATTTCAGGTACGCGGCATGGGAAGCCATGAACTGAGGCATGATGGTTTTGCAGAAAGACCAGCCTGGCTGGGGAGGAGGAGCTGACTGCTCTGATTACCTTCCCCTGTCCTGGTCTAGACTGGTCCTCTGTGCCCCTCTCTCATTGCCTTTATCACACCCAGATAATTAACCACATGTGATGCATGTGCATCCATCTTCCCCTGTGAACTCCTTGGGAATAGGGACTGCCACCTATTCACCTTCTTATTCTCAGTGCTTAAAGCAGTCCATAGAGCCCATTAGGTGCTCCATAAATAATTGTGAAGTAGATGGATGGAAAGATGGATTTAGATGAAAGGATGAATAGTGGATGATACATTTAGAAAAAAAAAAGGGAGCCAAATTGACACAGAGGCAGGAAAAATGTTGAGCCAGATATGACAGTAAAAAGTTCTTGATTGAGTGTATAAACAAATACGAATAGTATTTATGAGTGGGTTAGAATGATGAAAGACTAGGAGAACTGAGGTGATTAGAGCATGCATCAGTGAAAGCGAGAATGAGGAAGAATGAGGAATTGAAGTCAGATAGTATGGAGCAACCATGGACTTTGGTTAGAGCTCTGATGGAAGGGAGAGGAGAGAATGGGCATCCTCTAGGAAGCAATGTGGGGTGCAGGGAAAAGGATATAGTTTTAGTAAATAATGAGGACACTTCTAGACACATTGAAAAATTGTAAAATGAGCTTAAATGATAAATGATGATACTGAGCATTAAGTGCTAAGAGGGGCATTCAGGGTGACTTTAAGTATTTTGGAAAATATATGGAAAGAGGCTGGGAGTAGAGATGTGGATGGCTGGACAGAGTCAAGATTCTACCTGTTGCAGTTAGCGTCCAGATGTGTCTAGGGGTGAACGATTGCCTCACCAACTCCTGGAGATTATGGATTCTCCCTGGAAGCCACAGGAAGTTTGAGGTATGAAATGATCCACGTGACTTAATTCACCATGAGATTTCCTAGGGCCTTGGTGTGGGATTTCAATCTCCCATTAATCAAATTAAATTAATTTTTGAAGCCTCTTGACTGATGGCGAGCGAATCCCAGACAAAGGCATCCCAGTGGGCTACCAGTGCCTCAGATTTCTACCCTGCTTGACCTGACCGCGTGTGCATGTGCACACACACACACACACACACAATTTAGGTTACGGTTGGGACAAAGAGAAAGCACACACAACACAGACAGACATTTCTAGCCATTCTGAATTTCTAGCAGTTCTAGATGGTCTTACGTCAGCAAAGGATTCTTGTACTCAACATTCAGCCAAAACAACGCTAGTGTTCTTATCATAGCACACCACACCCGCATAGAGACAAGAAACATTAACCAAAGGACGTTCAACTCTCCTAAAGCCACGAGCCAAGCCCAAATCATGACTCAGAACTCCAGACCTCAGTCATTTCTCCTGCTCATGAAGGCATTCCTTTTTTGAACTGGAAACAAACTCATAAATAAACATCTCCTTCCTCAGTGCCCCCAAACAACTTGATGGACAAAGAACTCTGTATTTTATAGGAAATGTTTGCAGATTTTTATGGTAAGTTTCCAAAAATAAAAGCACAAACATTTCTCCTCACATATATTTGTTATGATAGTTACCGGTCCACGTAGGAATACATATCATCCTGAAGGTAGAGAATGCACCAGGATCAGATCTTACCCATTTTCATAAACATCATGGAGCACAGTTAGCTCAGAATCCTACAGAGTCCACTTGGCTCAGACCCACCCTGGTGCTTTAGGATAGTTTAACGTTTGGGGAACAGGTTCCCTTACTGACACATTGCATAATTAGGCATAATATCTTAAGCGAACATATTAGCTCGGGCTTTTAACAGTGTGCAAGCCTCAGCTTCCGCAATAACAACCTAATCTTGTGTGGGAGCCATCTCAGGCTTCACTTGAACACAGGCACTGTTGTCCCCCCACAGATAAAGCTTGGAATGGTTTTATTTATATCGTCTTTGTTAGTCATGCAATCTGTGTGCAAACAAAACAACATTATTCTCATCTCCTTGGAAAGTTTAATTCATTAGCAATTAAAAACTGGTGCAGAAGAATGGCCAGGCACCTGGAAAAGGCTCTTCCTAGCACAGCACACCCTGAAAGAGCGGTTTGTGGGAGCAACTTTCACCAATAACAACACAGTGATATTTGCTGAATTGTTGCACAGCCTTGTTTTTAATAAATAGTTTAGCCATGTAAGGATTATGCTACTGTAATTAAATAAGATAATGTAGCCAATAATCTCTTCAAAAGAACCATGTTGAAACTTGCTGTTCTCAGGCCCTCGCCAGAGCCTATTCCTGCTGTCTGCTCCCTGCCCCCTCCCTTGTCTGGCTTGTTTTTAGGGGAGGTTGCATCTGGGTCAGGTTCCTGTTGTTGTGACAAAGGCTTCTTAGTAGGAGGAATGGCTTGGCCCTAGAAGCTGGTTAAGGTTTACAGATTGAGTGAGTCCTATTTGGAACAGGGATGGGCCTTACAGTATTCTTTGCCGTCTTAAGGTCAGGGAACTTAAGAATAGCAAACCTGGACTACTCTGTCAAAAAGTCATGCTCAGTCGGGCCTGACGGGGTGCTCCTGTAGTCCCAGCTACTCTGTAGGCTGTGGTGGGTGGATCAGTCGAGCCCAGGAGTTCAAGTCCAGGTTGTGCAACATAGCAAGACCTTGTCTCAAAAAAAAAAAGAGTCATGTTCAATGCAAGATGTTACTAATAGAGGAAACTGTGGGAGTGGCAGCAGGGTAGGAAGAGGGTATATGGGAACTCTTCGTACTTTCTGCCTAACTTTCCTGTAAACCTAAAACAACTCTAAAAGTTAGTCTATTATTAAAAACAAAAGCAAGTCAGGCTCACCCATGGCTCTGAGATGTGAGGGGCCAAGATTTATTTTTAAAAGACTTTTCTTCTTCTCCATAAGAAGTTCAACACAAGCAAGCACTGATATTTGTAGGGCTACACCCAGGACAGGGGATTAAAAACAAAACAGTCCCCTGGCTGCCTTCATTGGTGGCAATCCATTCATGGGGAAAGTGAGACTTGACCAAACTGAGGCGACCTCTAGGTTTAGCACCACTTGAGCTTTGTCTGACCCTAGAATAAACAATACATTTACTCTTTAGTTTGGCATTGCATGGGTCGACTTTTTACTTAAATATTTTACTTTCAGCTGCTTAACTTTATATAGGTCAGCCTCAGTGTTGTTAAAAAAATGTTGCTAAAAATAATAAACAGTTTTGGAAATAGAGTACATCTAAAACAAATAAAGTTAATGTAGAATAATACATCTTAGGGCTAGTAGGGACTTCAGTTATCATTTGGTGCAAATTTTGCCTGCTCTGAAATAGGCATGAAAGAGTTAAATAATGCAGCCCCAGCAAGGCAAGAAGTAGAAGTTTTTTAATCCCAGCTGCTGCCCCCGGGGGTAAGAGGAAGAGATATTTAATAGTCCAAAGCAGAAAGTAAATATAGAATAAATTACTTCCAAGTAATTGGGGAGATTATTTCAAGTAGATTGCAACTTGGAAATGGATGGCTTCTTTTCAAAACCTAGGGTGACCTGCAAATTTCCCATCCTGGTTTCAAGGTGGCACCAAGGGAAGGAGTAAGTCCTGGCTTTCAAGGGCAGCTATAGCTGATATATTTTGTAAAGTCAAAGCTAACATCTTTAATATTTGCATTACTCAGATCCGTGCAGTAGTTAATAGGAACAGAAATAGAAAGAGGCATAGAAATGTGGCCAACAGAAAGACACTAACTTAAAAGTCTGAGCTGTAACCTTTGGTAGATGGAAAACAGAAAACTCTTTGCAATTAATGTAATTGCCCTTGTTCAAGGAAATAGTCAATTTAATTTGAAATGGGGTGGAAAAGCCTGGGAAGGTATCTGTGTGAGACACCTAAAAGAATTACTGTACATTTTTCCACATAATGGGCCAATTTTCCCATTCTTTGGTTTTAGTGCTCCCTTTTATAGTCAGTATGACTATGCACCAATCCTATTTCCAAGTGGTAGTCTTTCTAATATTTGTCTTCTCCTCTTTTTTTTTCAGACAGGGTCTCGTTCTGTCACCCAGGCTGGAGTGAAGTGGCACAATTATAGCTCACTGCAGCCTCAAACGCCTGGGCTCAAGCAGTCCTCCTACCTCTGCCTCCTGAGTAATTAGGACTACAGGTGTGTGCCACCACGCCCAGCTAATTTTTAATTTTTAATTTTTTTGTAGAGATGGGGGTCTTGCTATGTCACCCAGGCTGGTCTTGAACACCTGGCCTCAAGTGATCCTCCGGCCTCGGTCTCTCAAAGCTCTGGGATTACAGACATGAGCCACTGCACCCGGCTCTGTCTCCCCTTCCTCTGTGTGTTAGCTCTAGAGCAAGAGAAGCCTTGTTGAGATTCATGGCTGCCCACCCCCCATCACCTCTCTGACTTTGGGCAAGTTGCCTGGTCTCTCTCAGCCTTTATTTTCTTTTTGTGAAATGGGGATAATAATAGTACTTGCCTCATAGGCACAATGTTGTGAGAACTAAACGAGAAAATGCATGTAAAGCACTTGGCACTTAGTTCTTTTTATGATTATAATGATAATCAGACAATAAATTATTTGTCACATCACATGCTGTTTAGCCTATTCACTGTTCTATTTTTCCTGAAGTCAGTTCAGTGTGTGGCATCCAGAATTGAACAAAACACTCCTAATGTGACCTGATAGTGCAAAGTAAACTATCATCTCCTTCATTCTAGGTTTTATGTTTCTATTAATGCAGTCTAAAGGTAGGATATGAGTTGTTTTGTTTATGTATCTTTTTTTTTTTTTTTTTTTGCAGGGATGGGGAATGACTATCTCCAATTAAACTGCTCAGTAAAATCTCTCCTCTTGTGTGTTGTGCTTTAGTATTTAGTTTTGGATAGTAGTGCAGGATCTTAAATTTATCCCATTACATGTGATTTCTTTAGTGTTAGTTCCTTTTCAAACCTGTGTAAGCCATTCATTCATTCATTCATTTTAGAAAGTCAAACATGTATTTATCATGAGCTAGCACAGTGCCAGTTATTTGCCATGTTCTGAGATTTTAAACATTCATTGGCATTTTAATTGTGCATGATTTCTATACCTTCATCTGAATTGTTGTGTAACATGTTTGGATAATACAGAGCTAAGGACACAGGCAAAGAAATATCTTTAGAAACTTTCCTCTAGGCTCACCAGCACCCTTAGGGCACTGTCATTTAAATATTATGAATTAATCTTGTGTGGTATCATTTGGTACAAATTATTTTCCAGCTTGACCAGCAAGAAATCTTGAGACTTTTTCAAAATTCTTGTTCAAGTCAAGATTCACCATATCTTTCTAGTCACCTAACTCAATATTCGTATCAAAATAAGATGAATCTGATGAGATTTTTTTAAAAAAGTGAAGTTAGGCTGGCTTGTTTCCTAATGGGCTGAAAGGACATATTCCCATTCCAGAATTTTGAAGAATTTAAGTGCACACAACACAGTGCCTAAAGCATGTCAGCTGTTTGTTTTGGATGCTTGTCCTATCACATGTATCATGGCGAAGACAGGAATCAGAGGTTGGGAAGTTTAGCTAGGTGAAAAAGTCTGCCCTAGGGCATGCCCTTCCCACTACTGGAGAGCAGTTGCTTTACATTTTATTTTACCTAGCTTTTTGTAAATATTTCTCCCTTCCTGGGTTACTTGCGATCAAGGGGCATGGACTTACTCATCTCTTATAATTCCAATCAGTGCATGACACATCATAGCTGATCCTCAATTACGTTTTAAGTTAATTTACTCAAGGTTTATTTGTCAATTGAATGCCTAACCTATTACAATTAAGGAGAGAGAATACTATCCCCTTTCAGTCCAGGTGTATGGCAAATGGAGATGTCTATAGGTATTAGGACATCCCTAGAAACTTTCAGAAAGGCATTGGAGGAATGCCTCCTTAAACTGTATGAAACTCCAGTGATTAGCAATGGAGTCTAATGAATGAGAAGCAGTATAATGGCTTTCTCAAAATATTGGGAAATTCATGATCTTTTTCTCTCCTTTATCATTCCTAGGGTTTTGGAAATCTGGATTGTAGCGGGGCATTGTATGTTAAAAAATCATCTTCCCATTCTGATCTTTGCAAAGATATTTCTGTTCCTTAAATTTGTTGAGGGTAAGAGATTGCAGATTGCTTCTGTGGACTTCTTGAAGGTAAGTATTATCTCTTGATATTTGTATCTCCAGTGTCTGGCACAATGCTTGGGGGTGAGGAAGAACTCAGTAAATGTTTGTTGGATGAATAAGTAATATTTGTGAAAGTGTTTTGTAGACTATGAAACTGCACAAATGAAAGATCACAATGATGATTGCTTATGAAGCCCAGAAATTGAAGTGGAACTCCTTTCTTAATGTAACACACACATACACATTACACACATTTTTTTCCTTGAATAGTGGCTGCATTTTTTTTAATGGAACACTGGGATACTTTTAAACATTGAAATCAAAATGTACCTGCCCACTTTTCATTAGCAGTTGCTCCATTTGCTCTTCCAGCTTTGGCTGGAAAACATCTATTTGTATACTTAGTATCTCTGTCCTTGGTTACCCCCATCCTTGCCTTCTCACCCATCTTTAGTCTGCCATATGGTCTTGACATAGATTTTCAACTGTTAGACTGTCAGGCTTTCAAGGATGCATTTTAAATCAGTTTCTTTGAAAGCACTTCAACCAAAAGTCAAATGGCATGATGTAAACCAATAGTTTTTCAATGAAGAAATGAAAACCCTCAATAATTACAAATAAGGAATCTAACCTATTGACACCAATTTGGTTACACTGTATTGATTTCTACAAAAATATTATGAGAGAGCAGGCTACTTATACTCTACTGATCAGATTACAAGTATACTTAGTAAAGACAGAAATAGTATAGCCATAAAAGAGTTTACCTTAAAATGTCACCTGATGTTAGTTGTCCCTCACTGATTCAAGTAATTTCCTTTATTCAGGTGGATCTCCCTGTTGGTGGAGAACCCTAGACTGCATGCAGCCCTGCGCATGATCTGGAGACACAGCAGGTGAGTCCAGCACGTCAAGAGCAGATGACAATGAATGGAAAACGCTGGTCTTGCTACTTTCTCAGTAACAGTGACTAGCAGTGTGTATGAAGAGATCAAAATTCTAAAGGTTCCCACAAATTTCTCAGTTTCCTGTTTAGGGCTTCAGGTCTTTGGAGATATCTTCCAGATATGGTATTTGTCTGTTTTCCTCATTCTTCTGTGAACTGGTATAAATGAAGGTGGGTTGGGTGGGGTGGGGGGGGCTTTGAGGCCTTCCGTTTCATCTGAGCTCGATGTGCCAGGAGGAGGCCCGTGAGAAGCTCAGGCAGTTCCACATATGCCGGCTCCCGCACAGCTCAGCAGGACTTGACAATGATTGCACTGTGAGGCTTTCATCCTTCGGGGAACTGGCAAATTCAAAATTTCTAGGTAGAGGGGTTTAGGGTGGCACCCTGGAGAGGAGGAAGGATCAAGGGCATTGTCTTGAAGCGGCTTTGTCTAACAAGCACCAATTTTTTACTTAGCTTGAATGCTTATTTTGACATATCTTGGAGTTAAGTAGATGGAAATTTTGGAGAGCAACCTTAAGGAAACTCCAAGTCACCCCTGGATATTGCCAATATAACCCAAGTGTAGTAAACACTTCAAAGCCTCCATAGTGTTGTATGAAGCATGGAATCCCTCTTCTGAGGGTTTGAATTCAACCACCAGGGAAATGTTTTTCAAAGTATTGTCCTACTGAACCATGCAATCAAGAGTAGTGATGAGGAGGGCTTCTAGTGAAGGAGAGCCTTCATCTGTAATAAGCCTCTTGGACAGAACTAATGCACAGTGCAGTCTAAAACCACTATCCGCTGAAAGAACCTCAAGAGCTCTTGTCCTTCTAATGTATGGAATTTCTTAATTTTTTATTCCTTTGTATCTCCCAGTGGTATTTTGGAATATGAACACCTCCACTGGATTACTTTCTCCATTGTGACTAGGAAGTCTGTATCTTTTTGAGCGAATCAAATTATCAAAGGGCATCCCTCAGAACCTTTCACGCTGCATCTAATGAGGAGCTCACTTACATTTATAGCACACAGTATTGACAATCACATTGGGCAAAATAAAAACACAATAATATTAATACCACATATTTAAATAATAGTCTGCAATTGACAGTTACATAAATTAAATTGCATGGTTAAATTCATAGCACATTCATAGTTAAATCATATCTCATCAATTTTTACAATGCGCTGTCAGGGTAAGGCCATATTATTTCTATTTTACAGATGAGGAGTTTGAGACTCAGAGAAGGCAATGACACACCCTTAGGTCAGCTGACTAGTGTACACAGAGAAATTAGCTCTCAAGCCAGATCTTCCAACCCTAGTCCACTGATGCTAACTCATGCCATCAGATGACCTTCCAAGTGGCTTTCAGGAAGATTTGTTGATGTCAAATCACCTGAGTTCTGACATTTGTAGTCCCTTTGGGAAAATCTCCACTTAGATTGCCATGGACATCCACTTGATGAGTGACAGTTTTCTTCAGGGAAAGATGCTTCTTAGTTGGTCTTGCTGTACCTCACCTTTATCTGTCAGCTTTACCCTAGGCCTCAACATTCTTGATAAAGAGCACATCCTCTCCTACCTTGCTTGCCATTGTATTGCTCATATCAGGGAGGGTGTGACTCTAAGATTTCACAAAAATCTTTTTTCTCATATCTGATTATGCCATGTTTATAGACACACTGTAGATGTGTTATCATATTTTCTACTTCTTTGTTTTAATCATCTTGATTTAATCCCTGTGAGCTCATATTCCTTCATTAATGTCATCAAATTAAAAGAGGAAAAGGGATTTTGGAGGCTTATGCTGGATTTCCCCAAAGACAGGCACAGTAGTGGTCCACTCAGCCTCTGCTGTGCCCTTCCTCTGGCAGGGACACGCTATCAGGGAATGCAGCCTGTAATAACTAGACCCCCCTCATTATCACATAGGTCTTCCTTTTGTTCAGCTGAAAATTTCAGCTTTTACCTTCTACACATTGGTCCTTGTCTTGTCCCTTTTTCATGTGAAAGTTTTTCAAACATGTGAGCCAGTCATCACGTGGCATTAAAGTTATATAACTGGAAGTTGTTATGTTCTGAACCATGTCTCTCCAGATTCATATGTTGAATTCCCAACCCCCAGTGCCTCAGAATGTGACTGTATTTGGAAACAGGGTCTGCATTGGTTTGTTTTCACACTGCTATAAAGACATACCTGAGACTGGATAATTTATGAAGAAAAGAGGTTTAATTGATTCACAGTTCTGCAGGCTGTACAGCAAACATGGCTGGGGAGGCTTTAGAAAACTTACAATCATGGTGGAAGGTGAAGAAGGAGACACATCTTCACATGGCTGGCAGGAAAGAGAGAGCGCAAAGGGGGAGGTGCTACACACTTTCTAACAACCAGACCTTGCGAGAACTCTATCATGAGAACAGCAAGGGGAAAGTCAACCCCCATGATTCAGTCACCTCCCACCAGGCCCCTCCCCCAACTCTAGGAATTACAGTTAGACATGAGATTTGGGTGGGGACACACGGCCAAACCATTTTATTCTGCCCCTGGCCCCTCCCAAATCTAACGTCCTTCTTACATTTCAAAACACAATCATGCCTTCCCAGCAGTCCCCCAAAGTCTTAATTCATTCCAGCATTAACTCAAAAGTCCATGTCCAAATTTTCTTCTGAGACAAGGTTAAGTCCCTTCCAAATACGAGCCTGTAAAATAAAAAACAAGTTAGTTACTTCCCAGATACAATAGGGGGTACAGGCATTGGGTAAATGCTTCCATTCCAAAAGGGAGAAATCAGCCAAAATATAGAGGATGCAGACCCTATGCAAGTCGGAAACCCAGCAAGGCAGTCATTAAGTCTTAAAGCTCCAAAATAATGGAGCTTAAAGTTGTTGGTGGATTTACCATTCTGAGTCTGGAGGATGGTGGCCCTCTCCTCAAAGCTCCATTAGGCAATTCCCTAGTGGGAACTTTGTATGGAGGTTCCAAGACCATATTTCCCCTCCATACTTCACCAGTAGAGGTTCTCCCTGAAGGCTCTGCCCCTACAGCAGTCTTCTGCCTGGACATTCAGGCATTTCCATACATCTTCTGAAATCTAGGTGGAGGCTTCCAAGCCTCAACTCTTGCCCTCTGTGTACCCACAGGCTTAACACTACATGGAAGTCATGAGGCTTGCAACTTTCACCCTCTGGAGCAGCAGCCTAAGACATATCTGGGGCCCTTTGAACCATGGCTGGAGCTGGAGCAGCCGGGATGCAGGGAACCATGTCCTGAGGCTGCACAGAGTAGCAGGGCCCTGGGCCTGACCCATGAAACCATATAACCCTCATATGCTTCCAGACCTGTGATGGGAGGGGCGGCTGCAAAGGTCTCGGAAATGCCTCCAAGGCATCTCTGAAATGCCTTGGAGGCATTTCCCCATTGTCTTGGCTATTAGCATTTGGCTCGTCTATACTTATGCGAATTTCTGCAGCTGGCTTGAATTTCTCCCCAGAAAATGGATTTTTCTTTTCTACCACATGGCCAGGGTGTAAATTTTCCAAACTTTTATGCTCTGCTTCCCTTTTAAATGTAATTTCCAGTATCAAATTATCTCTTTGTTCATGCATATTAGTGTATGCTGTTAGATGCGGCCAGTCCACATCATGAATGCTTTGCTGCTTAGAAATTTCTTTTGTCAGGTACCGTAAATAATCTCTTTCAAGTTCAAAGTTCCACAGATCTCTAGCACAGGGGCACAATGCCACTAGTCTCTTTACTAAAGCATAGCAAGAGTGACCAGTCTTAAAGCTCCAAAATAATGGAGCTTAAAGTTGTTGGTGGATTTACCATTCTGAGTCTGGAGGATGGTGGCCCTCTCCTCAAAGCTCCATTAGGCAATTCCCTAGTGGGAACTTTGTGTGGAGGTTCCAAGACCATATTTCCCCTCCATACTTCACCAGTAGAGGTTTTCCCTGAAGGCTCTGCCCCTACAGCAGAGAACTTCAGTTCCCAGTAAGTTCCTCATCTCCATCTGAGACCAGCTTGGCTATCTCTGCCCATATTACTATCAGCACTTTTGTTAAAAACATTCAACAAGTCTCTAGGAAGTTCCAAACCTTCCCTTATCTTCCTGTCTTCTTCTGAACACTCCAAACTGCTCCAACCTTTGTCCATTACTCAGTTCCAAAGCTGCTTCCACATTTTCAGGTTTCATTATAGCAATGCCTCACTATTTGGTACAAATTTTCTGTCTTAGTCCTTTCTCACACTGCTATCAAGACATACCTGAGACTGGGTAATTTATGAAGAAAAGATGTTTAATTGACTCACCATTTGCAGGTTGTACCAGAAGCATGGCTGAGGAGGCCTTAGGAAACTTAAAATCATGGCAGAAGGCAAAGGGGAAACAGGTACATTTTCTCATGGCCAGCAGAACAGAGAGAGAGCAAAGGGAAAGGTGCTACATACTTTCAAACAACCAGATCTGGTGAGAACTCTATCATGAGAACAGGAAGGTGGAAGTCCGCCCCCGTGGTTCAATCACCTCCCACCAGGCCCCTCCTTCAACACTGGGAATTACAATTCAACATGAGATTTGGATGGGGAAACAGAGCCAAACTGTATTAGGGTCTTTAAGAGGTAATAAGTTAAAATGGAGTTATTAGGGTGGCCCATAATTCTACAGAACTTACGTCCTTTTAAGAAGGGGAAGAGACACCAGAAGAGCCAGCACAGAGGAAAGGTCCTGTAAGGACACGGGCTAAAGACACCCATCTACGAGCCAGGGAGAGAGGCCTCAGAAGAAACCAAAGCCACAAATACCTTCTCTTGGACTTTCAGCCTCCAAAGCTGTGAGAAAATACATTTCTGTTGTTTAAGCCACCCAAGTCAGTCTGTGGTACTTTGTTATGGCTGCCCTAGCAAATGAATTCAGAAGTCATATGTATATGGCTTTGAAGCCACAGAAGAAGGTGAGACTATCTGTCCAGAGATCCAAGGTGAAAGGGGTGTAGAGCTATGGGGTAAATCACTTCACAGAGTGGGTATAGGAAGAAGGGCCTGTGAATAACACAGAGAAGAATCAAGATAGAGCAGAGTTAAAGATGACAAGGGAAGACAGAGTTCCTTGCTTCTTTTATATTTTGGGTTCACATCTCTTAATTTTGTGTTCACTTTTGTCCAGGTCATCCTCAGCACTTATACTCTCTCTCCTTTTGTGCCCCCATGGACCAAGTTAAGAAGGTGTAGGCTTCAAATCCGAAGATTGGTCACCACAAAATTCAAAGGTAAGTGAAAGGGTTTATATTAGTGTCACCGAATCAAGGGCCAATCTCAAAATTTACTTGGGGAATTTTTCAAAGTGCACATTTATTTCACATACACTACGAAATTTTATTTTAGTATAGATTTGTGGTGGGATACTACCATATATTTTGAAAACAAACAAACAAGCGAAGAAAAAAAAATGTTTCCCAAACCCACAGAATCCCTAGGTACTTTTGATGTACACACTGATGGAGACAAACTAATCTAGATGAAAAGACAAATGAATTTTTTTCTACACGCCTGGAAATAATGCCAGATGATTATAGATTTCAAACTTCATAGAAAATGGAAATTTCTCACTTTTGTAGGGGGAATGTTTTGTTAATCTAGCATACACAGCCTATGTTTTCTATTCTTATTACTTTTAATAATAATTTTTTTCTTTCCTTTTTTTTCAGAGACAAGGTCTTTGTCTGTTGCTCAGGATGGAATGTAGTGGTGCCATAGCTCACTATAATCTTGAATTTCTGGGCTACTGGCATAGACCACCATGCTTGGCTAATTGTTTCTTATTTTCTATAGTGACAGGGTCTTACTGTGTTGCCCAGGCTGGTCTCAAACTCCTGAACTCAAGTGATCCTCCCACATTAGCCTCCCAAAATGCTAGGATTATAGGCATGAGCCACCATGCCCAGCCTACTTTTTTTTTTTTTTTGAGATAGAGTCTTGCTCTGCAGCCCAGGCTGGAGCGCAGTGGCTTCGTCTCGGTTTACTGCAGCCTCCTGGGTTCAAGCGATCCTCCTGCCTCAACCCCCAGTTAACTGGGTCTACAGGCACCTACCACCACACTTAGCTAATTATTGTGGGTTTTTTTGTTTTTTGTTTGTTTGTTTGTTTTTTGTTTTGAGACGGAGTCTCACTCTGTCGCCCAGGCTGGAGTGCAATGGCACAATCTTGGCTCACTGCTACCTCTGCTTCCCGGGCTCAAGCAATTCTCCTGCCTCAGCCTCCTGAGTAGCTGGGACCACAGGCGCCAGCCACCACATCTGGCTAACTTCTGTATTTTGAGTGGAGAGGGGGTTTCACCATGTTGGCCAGGTTGGTCTCTAACTCCTGACCTTGTGATAAGACCGCCTCGGCTTCCCAAAGTGCTGGGATTACTGGCATGAGCCACGTGCCCAGCCCACCAGCCTACTTTTAATGGTAATTTTGAAAATGACAGTTGACCTGGTAGCCTTTGGGGATGTTTGTTTTCCTCCTCCCAGCAAATTGCCTTCCGTGGGCAACAGGCACTGCTCCTCTCTCATGTGTCAGAAAATCAGTCTGAAACTAGCTATCAAAGAGTACAATAGTCTGTCACATTGACCATCACATTATTTGTTGTGACTTGGGAGAACTCCCCTGTTTTCTCAAATCTCTGTCTGCTGAGAATTAGGAACCATTTCTATATAATAAAATACTATTGCTCACCAGAAAATATATTCTACTTTCCTGTGGAAGAAAACTTATGACACTGAACTTGATAAAAAGCCATTTTCACAAGCTCAAATAAAACCAGTCTTCTCCATCTCCCCTCCCGCCTCTGTTGGCTCAAGTATGAGCAACTGAAGGATACCATGCTGCAAAGGAGATGTTGGGCTTTAGGCTGAAGCAAATCCAGGCTAACTAGAGTTAATCAAATTCTTTATTTAAAAAAAATGAATTGTGCCACTCTAACTTAGATGTTTTGGAGAAACACTAACACTTTTTTTTTTTTTTTTAATGATTTCTTGAATTAAAAAAAAAAACACTACTACTCCTTTCCTTTTGGGTAAGTGAGGAGGCCATAGGGTCTTGAGAATCACCAGAACAGCCAGACTCTGTTAGTTTACTTTCAGGTGAATACATTAGGTTCTGAGTAGATAGGCAGAGCTACTATACACTATGCCTAAAACATCACAGTGGAAAGGTGTGTGTGTGTTTGTGGGGGGTGGAGGTGCCTGGTCCTGAGATTTATCAAGCCTACTTTATGGGTACTGACTTGACTGGTTCATCTACTTTAGGGACCATGAGAATATACTCCCCTGCCCCAAATTATATTTTATCCAGGTGCCCTGGTGTCTGACATTCCATCTGTAATCTTTCTTTCCTGCTTTTAAAATGAACATTCTCTTGGTTTGTGTAAAACACTAAACTACTTTATGAAGGCAGATACACTAATGTAGGAAACTACTTTGTTTTCCATTGGTTGAAAAGGACTAGTGGACTGCAGGAAGCTTGGAAGTTCATCAGTGGGAATGGAGGGAGGCGGCCAAGAAGGTGAGGGGAAGGGGAAGGGCCACAGACAGATTTTGTCTACTTGGGGATTTTGAATGGGATTGACCCTGTCCACTCAGTAATAGTTAAAAATGAAACAAAACAAAAAACAAGGTTTTTGAGTGTTGTTTGAATCCAAGTGCACTATTTCAGTAATGGAACTGGGCAAGACTTATAAAGCTGGCATAGGGAAGGGTGATTAGGATTGCAACCATAAGCATGAGGTGTAAATCATGACATTTATTTGGGCACAGAAGCCAGATCATTAATATTTGAGGAACACCTTTCAAAACTCAAATTTAGAGGGCAGAAAACAGGGTTGGCTTTTTACACTATTTCTCTCTTTTTGAGGTAAGTCAGAGAGTTGAGTTATGAAGCATTAAAAGATCATTTTATTCCCATATTCAATTTTCTTCTTTTCACTTGGAGAAAACCTCTTAGGCCAAAGACCATTGGAAGTGGCCTCCATGTTTAACTCACTGGCCCCTAATTTCTGCTGGACCTTCATTTCAATCGACTGTGTTTCAGGAGGGAAGTGATGCTGGTGACCTCACTGTAGGGAGACAGGAGCCTCTGGCAAGTTACCAAACTGCTGGCCTATTCTACATGAGCGGAGCTCTTTGCTTTGGCAGAGGAAAGCAATGCTGTTGTAGGTCAACAGTCAGGTGTGTCCAGGAAGTTGTTAAGTGTGTGGAGCATTCTAACCGCTGCTGCTGGTGGAGAGACCTGGCTGTTGCCTGCATCTCACCTTCAGAATATGGCCCTGATTAAGCTCTGCAGGTAGAGTCCTGGTTTCTGAGAAGCATACAAGGCCTGAGAACATGCTGGTATTTCTTCCTCACACTGCTGCTGAGGACACAGAGAAGGGTGTTCTGGCCAAATTAGCCAGTTATTGGTTCCCCAGATAACTTTGGTTTTAGACACCTGACTTGACTCTGTGAGTGAGTGGGAGGCTGTTTTCTCTGACTGTTTTTGCATCTTGGCTTTCATGTCACTACATGAACATTCAGCCCACAAATTTCTGTTATCTAATCAGGTGCATCAGTCCATGGTGGAGATGAGAGGGGAGGAACATCCCTCTGACTCAGATTTTGCACAAACAACAGTCTTGTTAGCAATGGCAGGAAGAGCACCCACAGCTGCTCAGATCAGATCTTTCCCTGACAATCTGCAAGGCAGTGAAAGTGGGTGAGGAGTTTTTACGGCAAGATAAGCAATGCAAGGGCCCCAATTTGGTTGCTAAATAAAATAAAATGTCAATATTTACACATGACCTTCAAGGCTCTTACACTCTTGCTTTCTTAATATTCAGTACAGACTGCATTTTCTTTAGTCCATTACCAACAGGTTGGAAATTCAGTTAGGGGACATAACCCAAATGTTCTCCAAATGTTGCTTCCAAATGGTCATCTTGAAAAGTGCCATTTTAAGGCATGCAATCTTTCTGCACTGAGAGAGGGCTGTTGCTCTGCCTACCCAACTGCAGGGGAATTATCCAAAGATTAAAACCACTGATGATAAAGATAGTGCCACACAGCATATTTTAATTTGTTGATAATGAAAGCACAAGAGGCCTTTTTACAGGCTTCTTGAAGCCTTACTATTGTGTATTGCACATACAACCCCGGCTTGTGCACTGACACAAACAAATAAACGTGATCGTAACGGTTGAAATATAGTTAGAAACACAATTGAGAACATCTGTATTGTAAGCAGAAATAAATTAGAAATACTGAAGTGTTTTGTAGCTATGAAAATGAAGGAATAAAAAAAACCCCACAGTACTTGGGTTAAGCGATTATAAATAATGTATAAAGCAAAAATCTCATTACCCCCTATGTAAACTCCCCCAAATGAAATATATTTTATGAATGTAGTAACACTGTAACAACCAAAGCATTTGTTTTTCCCCACAAACTTTCCATTTCATTACTGTGAGATTGTTTGGATTTACAGGTTCGGGCCGCAACACCCCTGAGTTTACCGGTTTTGGTCTCTTCCTTGTGACCTTCGGCTCCAGGATGCTGCGCAGCTCCTCTCTGCACTATCAGAATGTTGCTCTGTGTGCTTGAAAGTTTCCCCAAACAGAGGTACATAAAAGCAAACAGAGGCGAAACACAAATCCCCTCAGCCCTGGAGGAAAAGGCCTTGAAGCTCTTCCAGTGCAGAGGCCACGCAGAGGACATGCTCCTACCTGTGCACATCAGCCATGCCCGGGGTGCCTCCTGGAGTCCAGGCTGCTGGCAATGGAATCCATCATGTTGCTGATGTCACTGTAAGTTGCAGCTGCCAGCTGAGCAGTTTGAGGGGCCAGAAGTTTTCTCCTGGATGCCATCTTCAGCATACCCAGGAACCAGAGAAAATGCAATTCTTTGCATGCCCATCTCACTCCTGCAGCCTGGGGTTCCTCTTCAGTTTCTTTCTTTTTTTTTAATCATAAGCACATAGGCTCTGGGACCCAGCAGCATGCCGAAAGGTGAAGCACAAGTCTAAAGTCTTGTTAGTTGTGAAATCCAGCTCTCCTGGATTAGGCAAGGGGAAAACCACATATTTAAGATGTACTAGGGCAAGAAGAAAAGCGGAGAGAGCTGCCTCAATGAAATTTTGTGTATAATAGGAGCCATCCTATGTCTAATTTTCTCCTATCTCAGAGATCTCATGATTATTTCTGAGCTTTAACCAATGAATTAATGTAGGTTCTATCTGGCTCTTCTAACGTCTTTGGAATGGTTCCTCAGTGAACCACAGCTATCCACAGAGATAACAACCTGAATCCAAGCCCAGTGCCCAATCAGGTGCTACTCTTACTTGCATGACTTGGTTCTATTCTTGCCCAGTCCCATTGGGATAGCAGTGGTAGCTAAGCAGCTAAGCGGAGTGACCTCATTAGATTCTCTTCTAGTATAAAATCACATGTTAACTCAATTTTGGACTCATAGTCAGAAACTTGTAATTTTTCCTCATTTTGGTATGTAGCTATTGCACAGTGGGGGAAATACGACTGGATAATGAGTCAAAAAGACTTGCTCTTACATTCCATCTTCCCCTTCATTGCCTGGGTGTCTTTGGATCAGTCAATCTTTGAGCCTCAGTTATCTAGAAAATGGGGACACTACTACTTTATATTTTTTCTTTTAGTGGGACCTAGATAAGGTAATGTAAGTAAAGGGGTTTTATTTATATATTGAATGGTATGATGTTATGATTACTAAAAGGAAATAGCTATTCTACTTACACTACAATGTGGTTTGAGAATCAAATTCAGTGAAATATGTGAAGAGGACTTTGAAAAGTAGAAAGAGCTGAGTAATGCAAAATACATCACTGCCCTTGAATGTAATAGCTGGTGTCATGTCAGCTGGATTAACTGTGGTCACCAGTTCTCATACACCCATTTGCTGGAGTAGCTCAGTCCTCCGGACTATGAAAAAGGGCACAGAAGCTACAGACACGAGATCTGGTATTATCTTTACCACTACCTTTTTATTGTGAGCACCTCAATCATTTTGAGATATTTGTCTCATTTCTTTTACTTTGAATATGCAAAAACAACAGTCACCTCCTAATATGGCTATTGGGAAAACATAACTGAAATGGATTCAGAAAATAACCTTTAAGGACAAAGTTATGTGAAGGACATAAATTGGGCATGAACTCTTTCAGCAATGAATAGGCACATCTCCACACACCCCAGAATCTTAAGCTGATAATGTAACAACAAGAACCTACTGAATCAGGACAAGGTGATGGTTCTGCTCCTGTGGCAATCTAGGTCTCAGAATCTGGTGTGCAGGCAGGGTGTAAAGAGCAGATTGCATTTTCAGGAGAAAGGTTAAGCTTGAATGTTTTGGACAGGTGGTGATTAGATGCATTTTTAAAAAGTCCTTGAATTTACCTGATGTTTTTTGTGTCCTTGCGATGGTTGTAGCCCACTCTAGGATACGAATAAATTTAGCAACACAAAGAAGGTCATTTAAAAATCTTTCCCTCAGATGCTCCACTTCCTCTTCCTTCTAGCTTTCTCCTCTTCACTAATTTGGAAATCTGCGAGGCTGCCCTTTTGATCACTGGCAGTTTAAGAATAGTGACAAGTGGTTTCTGAAATGTTTTGAAACTTTTATAGGAGAGTGGTGGAAAGATGGAGGTTTCTAGAAAACCCTTAATAGAAGAGACCCACTTTATTTATTTATTTTTGGTTTTAAAACATTATTTTATTTTGAATGAATTTTAGACTTTAATAAATTGCAAAAATACTAGAAAGTGTTCCTTTAATCCCTCACCCTGCTTCCCCTTACGTTGAATCTCTCTCATCAATTTTAATTATTAAGAATAGGAAATTGACAGTGGTACAATATTATTAACTAAGCTACAGACTTCATCTGATATTTACCAGTTTTCCTGCAAATATCATTTTTCTCCCATCCAAGTACCAACCAGGCCTAACCCTGCTTAGCTTCTAAGATCAGACAAGATTGGGTGCGTTCAGGGTGGTATGGCCATAGATCCAAATATCATTTTTCTGTCTCAGGAGCCTATCCAGGACCCCGCATTGTATTGAGTTGTATTTCTCCCTAGTTGACTCCAATCTGTGACAGTTCTCTAGTCTTTCCTTGTTCTTCATAACTTTGGCACTCTTTGAAGGATACTGATTGTTACCAGTGGAAGGTATCCGAGCTACTGGTGGCAAATCCATACAGGTCTGCAGCAACCTCAGTTCTTGCCCCCTCGGAAGAAAGAATTTGACTGAGGGGCATAAGGCAGAAAAAGAGATCAAGGGAGCTTTCAGAGTAGGAGTGGGAGTTTATTTAAAAAGGCTTTAGAACAGGAAAAAAGGAAAGTATGCTTGGAAGAGACCCAAGTGGGCATGTGAAGGTCAAGTGTAATGTTTAACCTTGATCCTAAGACTTTATAGGCTGGCCTCTTTCCCATGATTCTTCCCTTAAAGTGGGCTGCCCTCATGCACAGAGCCCTCCTTAACCTTGGGAGATGAGCATGTGCACTGTGTTTAGGAAGTTGTTTGCATGCCTATTGGAGGCTTTCTTCCCTTTTCTCATGGCGTGCCCCTGGAAGGTCATACTCTGCCATTTTATCTCCTAATGCACATGTCTGGGAAGTTGTGTTTCCCTGGCACCTACATTCAGTTCACACTTTAGTGCAACAGGTGTGGACCATCAGGAAATGGCCTCTCTCTGGTGCTGGCTGCCAATTTATCACTTTTAGAGAGGCAATGTGATAACTGCCAAACCATCACCTGACATTTTTAGTGGGTGGGGGAAAAGCCCACTCCTGCCCTGCTTATGCCTGTCTACCTATAAATACGCTGATTGGTAATTTGGTAGAATGTTCTTCACTTTAGTTTTGTCTAATGTCTTGTCATGATTAGAGTGCAGTTATGCCATTTTGGCAAGAATATCACAGAAATGATATTGTATGCCTTTTCAGCACATCATGCCAAGGGACTCATGATGCTGATATATGCCTTATTAATGGTGTTATTTACTTTGAGCACTCCATTAGGTTAGTGTCTGCTGTTTTCTCCATTATGAAACCACCTTTGCAAAAACTATAACAGTGAGAAAATTATGACACTGAAAGGGATCTGATCTAACCAACCCCCATCTTGCTTTTAAAATGCCTTACTCATTTCTGGGCTTACGCCAAGTTAACTTTGGGAGAAATTTAGTTTATAGTTTAAAAGATTGTATCCCTTCCTCAAAACCAAACCACCTTTGTGTAAAGCTGATGAAAACCCACCAGGTTAGGAGGATGAGAGCAACCTGAATTCTGTTAACATGTAGATATAAATAATTACCAACCATTATTCCAGAGGTCACAAGATTTGCAACTTCCCGATTATTCCTGCAGATAACATCACTATTGTAGAAGCTAAGATTGGCCTTTTGAGATGTCTTTTCAGATTTTTGCTTTTCTGAAAATGGATGGCTCCACCCAGACCCACAAACTGGTCCTGTGGCTCCACCCAGAAGTGGACTTAGCAGCTCATGAAGACCGTTTTCCACACCCCTATGATTGCACCCCCAACCAATCAGCAGCACCCATTCCCTAGCCACCCCCCTTCTCCTAAACTATCTTTAAAAAACTATAGTCTCCAAATTTTCAGGGTGGTTGATTTGCATAATAGTAAAACTCTAGTCTCCTGTTTAGCCAGTTCTGTATTTGTAAAACTTTCTCTATTGCAATTCCCCTGTCTTGATAAATTGGCTCTCTCTGGGGAGCAGGCAGGAAGAACCCATTGGGTGGTTACAACTATACAGTTATTGTATTTCTTTTTGTAGCTGGTAAGTGTTTTGAGGTAGATACTTTGAGTTTGTTCAAATCCTTTTATTGTTCTTGATTTTTTTTTTCCATAAAGGATGAGATACCTGTGTGTTTTCTTATATCTGATTTCTTACACAAGGAATCACATAACTCAAAATCACATCTTTTGGGTTTGGGTTTTGTTGTTGTTTTTTTTTCCCTTACTTAATATGTCATGGAAAGCACCCCATATCCACTCTAGAGACTTTCCTCACTCTTTTATACATTTGTATAGTACTGCATGTTATTGTTCCAGCTTATTCAAGCACTCTTCCATGTACGGGCATTTAAGTTGTTTCCAGTGTTTTGCAATTATAACATTTTTTAAGATTTTTTAATGTATAAGGAATATTAGCCCTTTTTCTGTAGTGTATGTTACAAATATTTTCTCTCAATATGTTAGTTGTTCTTTGATTTTGTTTATGGTGGTTTTTGTCACACAAAAAAATGCAGTCAAATTTATTAATCTTTTAAAAAATTGCCCCTGGATTTTAAATCCTAGTTAGAAAGACTTTTCCTTACCAAGGCTAAATAATAATGTAGCCATTTATTTTCTATACTATGTGGTTTTAGTTTTTATATTTACATCACTAATCCACTTGGAGTTTATTCTGCTCTATGGTATGTTTTACCCTAGTGATTTGAGATGCCACTTTTTTCATATACTAAATTTCCATATGTATTTTGATCTAATTCTGGACTATTCTCTTCCACTGGCTTCTCTATTTCTCTATTTATGCTCCAGTACCACACTGTTTTAATTATCGAGGCTTTATCGAATGTTTTAATTTCTGGTAAGCCTAATCACCACAGCTTTTCTTTTTCAGTGTTTTTCTACTTCATTCTTATCCATCTTTTTTTTATATGAACTTTAGTATCAAAATCTCTAACTCCAGAAAATAGCCTGTTCATATTTTGATGGAATTGTATTGCATTTATAAATTAACTCGGGGGAAGCAGTATTTTCATAATGCTATAATTCTATCCAAGAACCTGGGAATGTCTTTCCTTTTATTCAAGTTTTTATTACTGTCTGTTAGGAGTGTTTTGACATTTTCCATGTATAGGTTTTCATACCTCACGTTAAATTTATTCATAAATACTTACTATATTTTGATGCTATTTAAATGGTGTTTTCTCTACTATTATGTCCCCTGTTTGTTTATATGAAGGCTATTGATTTTTATGTTAATTTTACATCTGTCTTCTTCAGTAAATTATTTTATTGTTTGAGTTAGTTTTATTATTGATTCTCTGGGATTTTCCACATATATTATTATATCATCTGCAAATATAGTTTTACCACTCATTTAGTCACTCTTACGCCTTTCATTGATTTCTCTTATCTAATTGCACTGGCTAGTATCTCTAACAGTAGCAGAGATAGTAGATATTTATGTCTTGCTTCTGATGTTAGTAGAAACATCCCTATTGCTTCTCCATTAAATAAGATAATGACTTTAGGACAATGAACCTCCAAAATTTGAGACAAGTCTGAGTTAATTTAGAAAGTTTATTTTGCCAAGACTGAGGATGTGCACCTGTGACACAGCCTCAGGAAGTCCTGATGACATGTACCCAAGGTGGTTGGGGCACAGCTTGGTTTTATACATTTTAGGGAGACATGTGACATCAATCAATCAATATATGTAAGAAGTACATTGGTTCTGTCCAGTGAAGGGGTGGCCTGCCCCTCCACACCTGTGGGTGTTTCTCGTCAGGTGGGATGAGAGACTGAGAAAAGAAAGAGATACAGAGACAAAATATAGAGAAAGAAAAGTGGGCCCAGGGGACCTGCGCTCAGCTTATGGAGGCACTCAGCTTACAGCTTATGGAGGACCGGCAGGCACTGGTCTCTGAATTCCCTCAGTATTTATTGATCATTAGCTCTACTATCTCAGAGAGGGGGATGTGGCAGGACAGTAGGGCAATAGAGGGGAGAGGGTCAGCAGGAAACATGTGAACAAAGATCTCTGTGTCATAAATAAGTTTAAGGAAAAGTGCTGTGCCTTGATGTGCATGTATACAAACACCTTGGTGCATTAAAGAGCAATATTGCTGCTAGCATGGCTCACCTCCAGCCCTAAGGTGGTTTTCTCCTATCTCAGTAAATAGAGCATACAATTGGGTTTTACACTGAGACATTCCATTGCCCAGGGACGAGCAGGAGACAGATGCCTTCCTCTTATCTCAACTGCAAAGAGGCCTTCCTCTTTCACTAATCTTCCTCAGCACAGACCCTTTACGGGTGTCGGGCTGGGGGATGGTCAGGTCTTTCCCTTCCCAGGTCTTTCCCTTCCCACGAGGCCATATCTCAGGCTATCCCATGGAGAGAAACCTTGGACAATACCTGGCTTTCCTAGGCAGAGGTCCCTGCAGCCTTCTGCAGTATATTGTGTCCCTGGGTACTTGAGATTAGAGAATGGTGATGACTTTTAACAAGCATACTGCCTTGAAGCACTTTTTTAACAAAGCACATCCTGCATAGCCCTAAATCCATTAAACCTTGAGTCAACACAGCACATGTCTCTGCGAGCACAGGGTTGGGGCCAGGGTTACAGTTTAACAGCATCTCAAGGCAGAAGAATTTTTCTTAGTACAGAACAAAATGGAGTCTCTTATGTCTACTTCTTTCTACATAGACACAGTAACAGTCTGATCTCTCTTTCTTTTCCCCACACAGGGCTCATTGTAGGCCTGAGAGAAAGACAGAGAAAAGGATAATTAAAGACAGTCTCATGAGATCTGCTGGAGGTTCAGGGAGGTCCCAGACCACCCTGGGTTTTCCCTGTAGGCCAATCCTTCATGTTCCAGTTATTGAATGCCCATTCTACTGTAGGAACAGATCATAGTTATTAGAGTTCAGAAAATAAAGTTTCCTTGTTATTTATTCTGGAATTTGTCTTATCCTTTTAATATTCTACAAGTCTCCCACCAGTCTACCAAAGAATATCACTTCCCTAAGGAACAGAATGGTCTGCTTCTGTTTGACCATATTACCAAAGTAAGATGTTTGTTTTTGAAGCAACATAGATTCAAATAGGGATAACAACTCTTTGTGGAAAATCAAAGCATCTTTATATTTACTTAAGTAAACAGAAAAAATATCTCAATTGAAATGATTTCCCGCCTGCCAAACAAAACAGTTTTCTTTTGTAAGTCCTATTCCATATACGAGGGTGGTCAAAGCACAAGGCTTCACAAAGGGAATAGTAATGAATTTAGCTAGTGTGAGCCACTGTGCCTGCCGACAGCTCACTCGCTCCATCCTGCAACCTGGACTGACAGGCTCAGCTGCTTAGTGTCAGTTCTCTTCTCAAAGAGCCATGTTTTTCCTGGGAGTTAATTTGTGGGTGTTTCATGTTGGTTGAATTGGGCCTAAAGTCAAAGCAAAACTTTGGAGAAGCTGTGATGCATCCCAGGTTAAACCAGAACTATTTATTGAAGCTTCCCTTTTTGGCCACGTAGTTCTTGTCCTACAGAGTGGCTGGGATTTTCCACTTAAAGTGTCTGCTTATATCTTGGGAGGTGGGTCGTGAGGACCTCTAGCCTTCTTTTTTTTCCTGTGGCTCTCTTTGGAGGTCTGGCCAAGCTGACCCACCAATGTTCCGCAGGACTAGCCACAGGCAGAACGCTGCAGGACAAGAAGTTTGCCTTTTACAGCCCCATACCTGTACTATTTTCACCTTTCTCAATCCCTAGGACTTCCCAGACCTACCCAGGGGCTTCTGGCTGTGGTGCCTGGCTCCTTCGCTATGACACTAAACCTAGGCCTGCCTTGATTTTAAAAAATATAGCAACAATCACCACCACAATTACCATTTATTGGCCCTTCCTTATGTGCCTGGAATTATGTCACACATTATATTCATATTTTTCTGCATCACTGTGTGAGCTCAACAGCTATAAGAAGTAGCTATAAGTGCAGTGAATACCTTTGGTGCCCTCTCTGTCTCCTTGCCTACTCCACGAGGTCTCGTGCAGGCCAGTTGGCATGACAGCTGTGTCCCTTTGCCTGAGGGGGTGCCCTCGCCTCCTGAGAAGATGGTAAATTGAGGGCTAAGCTAGAGGTGCTCAGTCCAGGAGTGATCCTCAACCTTTGAGGGGTAGGAATTTCTGGGAAAATTTCTTGACTTCCCATTCCCCATGGTGGGACAATCCTGGGGTAGGTTCCCAGGTCTCCCAGAGGGTCTTCAAAAAGATTGACAGCAGTGGCCTAGTGGTAACCTCATGGCAGCCACTTTATTGGTTTGTCTCCTGTCCCTGCTGTCTCACTTACCATTCCCTCTCATTGCTGTCTGGGATTTCTGCCCAAACTTGTTCTCAATCCCTTGTGTCATTATTTGTCCTTGAAGGAATCTCCACCAAGATACTGCATGATTGTCCTCCCAGAACAGGAGAGAAAGAGAGCTTTGGGAGGCTGACATGCATGAGGACATGCAGCTGGTGAGTGGCCAGCAGAACTTGAATCAGCACCATCACTTACGTTTCCATCAGAATCAGTCTGGGCATATTTTTCTAGTTAGTTAATCAAATTAATTAATGTGTAGCTTTTTTGAAAATGATTTAAGCCTTTAGAACATATCCTAATACTTCCTTCTTGTATCAGATCTATTTGTCCTGTGTCTCATTCCATTGAGACTCAGGATTTAACCAGCAATATAATGAGATACAAATATAACAAATTAATCAATATTGCAATGCTATAGCTGAAAGTGACGAAAGGTAGTATGCCTCTAGAGGTATTCATACTTTACACTAGACTTTTCCAATTGCAGTGCCTTAATGCAAAGGAAGAACTCTGTTAGAATTTCAGGCATCTAAGTAGTCAAGCAAACCCCCTCTCCATGCTGTCCAATGGACTTTTCCTGAGCCCCTTACACATCTTTCCATTTGCTAACTCTACCTGCTGACACTGATGCTTTATCTAATCATCAATGGGATTCCTCTTGAATTGTAAGGCAAAGTTCAACCCTGAATGTGTTCTGGCCTGGCTCCTTCGCAGTGACAAAAACATGCAACTGTCTCTTCTTTACCTCTCTGGCTCATCAGGGAACATGGAGGAACTGTTTACGTGCCTTGGTTTCCCAGCCTGTGAAAGGAAGATAACACTTGCTCCAACATGCTTTTCAGTGGATGATGTGAAGATAAATGTGATAATGTCTACAAAGTCCTCCAAATTCTCGGGATGAAATATGCTATATAAATGGAACACAGGCCTGTTATGATTGAAGTTTAATGCAGCAGCTCTCAGGCCTATGCAGGGAATGCAGTCTGGCTGGAAGATAGGATTGCTGAGTTGAACCCTCTAATCATTGTCCCCATGGATTCACCATCCAGCAGCCTCACCTTAGAAATGCCCATCCTTTCCGTTCATTTAATTTGTTTTTTATTTTCAAGAGACCAGTTACACAGTTAGGTTTTTCCCTTTATATTCTTCAGCTGTGGGGGTCAGGTTTTAGAAAACACATATGTACAAACATACATTGCCACCTAATTGATGATCCAACTCCTGGAGGGCCTAAGGACTAGATCAGCAACTAGACATTTAGATATAAATTCTGTGCTGAAAACAATATTCGTGATCCTCTGCATGTTTGTGTGTGGCCTGACACAATCATGCATTGGCCATTTTCTTTTCTTTTTTCTTTCTTTTTTTTGAGACAGATTCTCTCACTGTTGCCGGGATTGGAGTGCAATGTCACTATCTTGGCTCACTGCAACCTCCGCCTCCAGGGTTCAGGCGATTCGCTTGCCTCAGCCTCCTGAGTAGCTGGGACTACGGGCGCCCGCCACCACACCTGGCTAATTTTTTGTATTTTTAGTGGAGACGGGGTTTCACCATGTTAGCCAGGATGGTCTCCATCTCCTGACCTCGTGATCTGCCCGCCTCGGCCTCCCAAAGTACTGGGATTACAGGGGTGAGCCACCGCGCCTGGCCGCATCACCCATTTTCAAAACAACGAGCTGTATAATTTTCCTTTTTGTGACAGAATTGGAACTACTGGATTTCTCAGTAAAAGTAAAACAAAACAACCATAGAAAAATACCACCGTCTCCTTCTCAAATTAGTTCTTTCAGTTTATGCTCCTAACTCCATAAAAATGTGGTTTAGCTTTCGAGGTTTTTATTAATATTTATAATGCTCTTTTGGTGCTCTTGAATCACACAGAAATAGAGCCCTGGTATAAATACCTGTCTTCTAGGTGGATTGTGTTATACCTAAACTCAGCCATAAACTTTGAAGTTTTTATGTGTATGTATATTTGACTTTGCTTTGTTTCTCTTATTTCTTGATACAAAAGTTTATATTTTAAATACTTTTTAAAATGCAAATTTTAATAGCTTATATTTTATTTTCAAAAGTAATGCATGCTTATAAAAATATACTGATATGGACATAGAAACAAAGGGGGAAAAAAACCTCTTCTTCCAGACACATTTCTAAAATCCTGTTGCCAAGAAGTAAATCATGCACTTTAAGTCCTTTTAAATTAATGCCTTTTTAGTTTGAGGGATTGAAGTTGTCTTAAGAAGGTACTAACTCGTCATATTTCTTTATTTCTAAATATCGAAGTAACAAAAACTGAAAGATTTCAAAAATACAGAAAACTATACGAAATTATAATCACCCGTAAGTCTACTGCCAAAAGATAATCAAGTTTTAACATTTTAGTGTACTTCTTTCAAAATTTTTCTCTGCCAATATGGTAGAGATGGTACAATGGTCCCTTCAATCACTCCATATTATATTGTGACAATTGTCTAATGTTAAGAGACATTTTGTCATTGGACGCAATGGTTCATACCCATAATCCCAGCACTTTGGGAGGCCAAGGTAGGAGGATCACTAGAGGTGAGGTGTTTGAGACCAACCTGGCAAACATGGCGAAACCTCCTATCTACTAAAAATACAAAAATTAGTTGCGTGTGATGGCACACACCTGTAATCCCACCTTCTTGGGAGCCTGAGGCAAAAAATAAACATTCTTTCAAAAAAACATAATTTTGAATGGCTGTAAAATATTCCTTTACAAATGCTTCATATTAAACGTTTTCCAGATAATGAGAGGGAATATTCAGCCCTCTCACCTTATGTTTTCCTTGTGAGGGAGGGGCTCTTCTTCAATGACCAGGAAGGAGACATGTAAATGGAACCCTCGTTTGTCACCTCTCTCAATCCCCTCCCTCCTTCTTTCCAAAGGCAGAGTGACTCCTCTGGCTGCTGAGATGGAAGAGGTGTCAGTTGAGTCACTCTCCACAGCAATTCTGCGACGCCCTGAGGCTTGTGTTTCATCTCCTTGGAATGGCTGGTTGGGCCCCACCATGTGGTCAGCTTCTCTGTCTGACAAGACTCACTTATTCTGGCATGTTCTTGCTCCTGCAAAGGGCAGGCATGCAGTTGGGGATGGAAGTGTTTAATTCTGAAGGAAAAGTGGTAGGCTTGTAGCCGCAGGTTGAGCTACTTCTCTAATGCAGTTTAGTCAACCTTTAGGATTATAGATAGATGTTCATCAGCTGGATTCTTGTATTTGTCTCTCAACTTGCTCCTAATTTAGATGAGGGGAGATAGTGAGTCAAGAGAAAAAAATGCAATGATTATTAGTTATAGCCCTATACCTCAACTAATGTTACTATTGCTAACATTTATTTAGTATTTATTCTAGGTCAAGCTGCATTTTCTCATATAATTCCCCCAACAACCCTGTGAGGTCATGGTATTATTGTTATCATTTTACAGATGATGGAACTGAGGCATGATGAAAGCCCCTCGCAAGTAAGGGAGCTGGGATTTGCTCCCATGCTCCTAGCCACTTCAGTCTATCGCCCTTCATCTATTCTATATCATAAATAACACACGAACTTTTTTGCACATCAATTGTAGCTTGACTTGTAAACTCTACCCGATGCTGTTTCCTATAGTTGAATATGTCTGTTATTTTTTAAATAATATTTTATTGTAGTTATTGAATATCATTTATAATGACTTTTGGGATATACAGATTTTTATTTTTATGCAGTAAAATCTATTCTTATTTTCCTTCATGACTTATTCCATCTGATTTTGTGTTTAGGAAGTCTTTCCAACCCAATAAACAGATTTTCACCTATATTTTCCTTTAGATTCTATGGTTTTACTTTAAAAGTATAACTTTTGCCATCCAGAAATTATTTGATATAAGGGAACCATTCTAAGTTTTTTGTTTTGTTTCGAAGAAAACAAAACAAACAGTTGACTCAACACCATCCTTTCTCCACTGGTTTCCAAACCTGTTTCTGGTTTCTGTTTTTCTCCATTGCACTACCTACTAATTTTTCTGTAATTTCACTCTGTGTTTTATTTGTTTGTTGAAGTTTTTACTGTAGCTTTATGTCATATTTTAATATTTAGAAGGGTGAGTCCCACCTTGGTACTCTTTATTTTTAGAAACTTGTTATCATCATGTGATATTCTTCCACATACATTTAAAAATTATTTTATCAAGTCTCTGTCCTAAAATCTTAGTGGGAATATAGTTAGAATCTAGTTTCATCTGCAACTCAGTTTGGAAGTATTTAATGTCTTTACAGAATTCCTTTTTTCCATCTAGGAACCTGTTATTTATTTCTTCTTAAATATTTTCTCTTGCATGTCTCAGGTAATGAATTTGTCCTCATGAATGTGGCATTCTTTCTTGTTCAGATTATTTCTATTGTTTTATATATTTGGTGGCTATTGGGAATAGATTCTTATATAAATAGTTATTATGATTTCACACTGTTTAAAACAACTGATTATTGTTGGCATATGGACTATGTGGACAATTTTTAAAAAGTATTTTTGTTTAGTTTGTAGTTTCTTTATTGATCTCATTAATTTTAAAGTTTTTCCTTTGATCCTCTTGAGTTGTCTGTGCATAAATATATCATTTAAAATAATGATTTTCATTGCTTACAATTTTTACATATGTTTCATTTTTATTTTATTGACTGGAACTCCCAGAATAATGTTAAATAACAATTATAATGGACATCCTTATTTTGTTTAAATTTTAATGGAAATGCCTACAGGGTTTCACTGTAAAACATGACAGTTCTTGTTGCTTTAGAATAGATATTTAAATAAATAATATTTCTATTTGTAAAAAATATTTTCTCTTTAACAACCAGCACTAGATGTTGAATTTTATTATATTATTTTTCTTTGTCTTATTATATTTTCAAACATTAAACCATCCTTGTATTTTAAGAATAATATTTAATGATGTGTTGGGAGACAATTCTCCATGGGTCTCTCACATTTCTGTACTCCTTGTGAGCACAGGCACTGACTGCTCTTTGTTTGGGAGTATGTTTTCAAGGATAGAGGCTTTTCCTCCATAACGAAGGGTAGGTTTGCTTACAGACTTAAAAATATAGTGTCTCTTCCTGGTGCAACAAACAAACATTCTTACTGATCCAGTGTCATAAAGTCTCCCTCTGGAGCAATGGGCAGCAGGCACATGTTTATTGCCCATTTTAAAAGATCTGAGTTTCCTGAACTCAGGCTTCCTCTCCTGTAATGCAATCCACTGAATGTGCCGTGTCCACCTGGGCCCATATCACATGGCCTGCCTGAGAACAGGTGGGCGAGGGATCAGGAGCAGTGATGAACAGACTGATGCTCATGCTGTTTCCTATGTATGCCAAGAGCAACAAAATCCTTTGTCTCTGACCCTAAAGTCTCATTTCTTCTGCCACATGAAACTGGCAGGCTAATTTGTTAGCTTGCAAGTAGGGTAAGATGTCAGACCCTTTACAGTTGTTTGTTTTTTGGAACAAGGTCTCATTCTGTTGCCCAGACTGGAGTGCAGTGGCATGGTCATGGCTCACTGCAGTCTCAAACTCCTGGGCTTAAGTGATCCTCCTGCCTCAGCCTCCAGAGTAGCTGGGACTACAGGCATGCACCACCATGCCTGGCTAATTAAAAAACAAATTATTTTTGTAGAGATAGGGTCTTGCTCTGTTGACCAGGTTGGTTTCGAACTCCTGGCCTCAAGTGATCCTCCTACTTCTGCCTGCCAAAATGCTGGGATTATGGGCATGAACCACCACATCCAGCCAGTTCTTATTGTTTAAGTAACACATTCAGTTTTCTAGAAATTTACTTATGAATTTACATCTACCTTCATAAGTAGTATTGGTTTGTAATTTTTTTCTTCCACACTGTCTTCATTAGGTTATTATGGTTATGCTAATGCTACAAGGAATTTGTAAGTTCTCCATCTCTTCCTGTACTGAAACAGTATATACGATGTGCAAACTATTCCTTTAAAATTTACAAAGACTTAGACTGAGAGTGGTGGCTCACACTTGTAATCCCAGCACTTTGGGAGGTGGAGGTGGGAGGATCACTTGAGGGCTGATGGCTTGAGTCCAGGAGTTCAAGACTAGCCTGGGCTACACGATGAAACCCTGTGTCTACTAAAAATACAAAAATTAGCTGAGTATGCTGGTGTGTGCCTGTAATCCCAGCTACCCAGGAGACTGATGCAGGAGAATCACTTGAACCCAGGAGGCAGAGGTTGCAGTGAGCCGAGATCATGCCGCTGCACTCCAGCCTGCATAACAAATTGAGACTCTGTTAAAAAAAAAAAAAAAACATTGCAAAGACTAGTAAAATGGTTTTCACTTAAAAACTTTATTGGAATTAATTATTTTTTCAACTTTTTTTCTATTGACAAAAGCCTATGCAGATTTACTACTTAGCAAGTTAATCTTAGCTATTTGTATTTTCTCAGAACATAAGTGAATTAAAAAAATTTAACTGCATATAAAATTGTCTTATCATTTTAAGAGTCTCTCATATCTATAGTTATAACTCATTTCTCATTTATTTGTTGTTGTGAACTCTCTCTCTTTCTCTCTCTCTCTCTTTTTGATGGACTTTCCAGAATTTGCCAGAACACTATAATTTTTAGTGTTTGCTTTCATTAATCTTTGCTTTTATTTTTGCTGGGTTTTTTTGCCTTCAAAAGCTAACTTCATCTTTTAACTTCTTAAATTTAATTCAGCTTAATTATTTTATGTTACTCATGCTCTAATAAAGCAAGTACATAAATCTGCTTTTCCTACTGAGTAGTTTTAGTTCAATCTTGTAAGATTTGATATGTAATCTTCTAATCATTATTTTTTTAATAATCTGTAATCATAATTGTTTTTTCTTTAGTCCAATAGTTATTTATGTGTATGTTTTCTAATTTACAAATAAACACTTTCCTATTTTAAATTCTTGTTACTATTTTCTAGTTTATTTTAGAATAAACATTTAGAATGTGGGCTGTGTACTTTTCCTTTATGGGATTTTATAAAAATTATAATTTTGTTCTATTACACCATTAACTTCCAAAAATATTCCAGAGATGTTTGAAAAGTATATGTACTTATGTAAGTGTAAAAATTAAATTACAACAATTAGACTAACTAAAAATCATTAGCTAAATCCGTTTTATTTTAGGCCTACTTGATTTATCAAGCAATGAAAACACTGTTTGAAGATTCCAATTGTGTATATACCTATTTCTGCCAGTACATTGAAGAGCTGTGTACTTTAATACTAGTTTCTAAGTACATAATGGTTTCTACCTCTTATACTTTTATTGTGAAGTCTAACTTTTTTGGCATTCTAAATTTACATTATTTGGTTTATCTAGTGAATTTTGCCTACACTTTGCCTTTTTATTTACCTAAGCCTTTTTATTATGTTTTTATTTACATAAACCTGGTAGATCTTTGCTAATCTTTTTACTTTTAATTTATACATATATATATATTTTTTTACCTGTGTCAAAAGATTTTATTAAACTAATTCAATTTGTTAGGGAAATGGTAAGATGTTACAACTGGTTAAGAGGAGCATTAAAAGTGCAGACATATATTCAGGCCATCAAGAATGAGGAAATGAATTTGCTAAATTGATGCAACATCAATCAATCGCCAGGGCCTGTCATTCATGGACAATCACTCCACCACACGCACACATGCATTCTTACGGTTTGTCCACAACTTCCAGAGCTGAAGAGTAGCTCAAGGACATCAAAGGGCAGAGGCCACTAGGAAGGGCTGAGCCACAACGGAGCAGTGCTCCTTCACTCTCGATTTCCATGGCTACCACCGTTTGTCTCTGGCAAATCATAGACGAATTTTAAAGACTGAGTAAATCTATAAAAGCGATTAATCACAGAAGTTCAATGTCAGACAAATTATTCCAAAAGTGTTCCTGGGCACTCAGACTCACCAAGCATACATTCTTAAATCAAATTCTATTTCTATCCAAAAAGCATAGCCCATCAGTGTTCTTAAAGGAGGCGAATGGTTGTTCTGAGGTAGAAAACATTCTCCAATGTAGGTAAGGATGTAGATACCAGGTAAATGTTACAGTTGTGTTCATACTAACAATAAACTATGGATGATGTGGCTCAGTCAGTCAGTGAGGAAAGATCCAGAGACATTCTGAGGTCACAAAAAGAATTTAAATGTTAGCTAACAAGGAGTGCTTACCAAAAACAGGACTTTCCCACTCAGACTGCAAACCAGGCAGAACTACCATCTCGCATTATCAGTCGTCATTGCATGTTGACATCAACACTGAGGAGAATGATGCAGATGATAGATATAAACATATCTACATACATATGCATACATAAAGCATATACTTATATGCATACACAGTTTACATTTCCCAGCCAATGTTCAGAAAAACTAGAATAAGAGAGAAGTGATGTGCCATTTTGTCTTGGAAAAGTATATATTTTACATATACATGCATGCGTATATCTACATACATATGCATGTAATGCCTACCTGCATATTACCAAACTGATACACACGTGTATATATGGAGGTGCGTGTGTGTATACGTGTACATTCACTTTATCACATACTCCATCAGCTTGATTTCCGGGATGATAATTCAAGTTTCATCTTTGTCCTGGGCTTCGTTTCTGTCTCTACTGTATTTTTTGTCTCAACCGTCAAGTCACATTTTATCAACACGTTAGACTGGGACAAACCAACATGGGATGGAAACTCCATCTCAGGAGGCTAAAATCATGACGCAGGTTGGGATTGAAGAGTTGCTGATTTCCTTTCCCTTTCCCCCAGCAGTGTGGACCATGAGAGTGGGCTGGGGGCGGAAGACTGAGGCCCTCCCTCTCACTCATAGGGGGGCAAACCAAACAGCTCGGGCTGGAAGTCCTGCAGGGAATTCAGCACCAGGGTGGCCTTTGTCGTCAGGTCTCGGCTCAAGTTTCTGTCAGGAACCATGACCACCTGCATCCCAGCTGCCAGGGCCGCCTCCACCCCGTTGGGAGCATCTTCAAAGACAAGGCACTTCTCCATAGCAGGACAGGGAGAGAACCTCTTGGCACAAGCTAGGAAGATGTCGGGGTCTGGCTTGCCACGCGGCACTTCGGGGTCATCTCCCAGCACAATGTGGGAAAACAAGCGGATCGTCTTCATCTCGAACGACGCGGACCCCGAGCTGGTGGCCAGCGCAAAGGGGATGCCGTATTTCCGCAGGTGGATGATGAGTTTCTCAGCCCCTGGCATGAGCGCAGCTGTGGGGAACACTTCCTTTAACTTCGTTTGGCTTTCTTCTACCAGCTCCTCTTTGGACATCGGGAGCTGCAAGACGTCTATTATAATCTGTGCCGCCTCTAATGCCTTCTTACCCAGAACCAGGGACTTTACATCCCAGCTGTATTTCTTGTCATAGCGATCACATATTTCTTGAAATACCACTGAATACAGCCGTTCAGTATCCAGAAGAAGTCCGTCCATGTCAAAGATGAGGTGGGTGACAGGCTGCGGCGCGGGCACCAGCGGGGGCGCCGCCATGGTGCCGCCTTCTGGGTCTGGGTTATACATATATTTTTTAATCCAGCATGTAGCTGGAGTTTTTTCTAACCCAGTTTAAGAACCTTGATCTTTTAATAAATAACTTTATTTATATTTATTTTAATAACTAATATTTTGCTTTTATTTTTTAATCTTAAGAGTTTTTTTAATTATTAAAACAAATTTTTGTGGGTACATAGTAGGTATATATATTTATGGGGTACATGAGGTGTTTTGATACAGGCATGCAATGTGAAATATGCACATCAAGGGGAATGGGGTATCCATCCCCTCAGGCACTGATCCTTTGAGTTTCAAGCAATCCAATTACATTCTTTAAGTTATTAAAAAATATACAGCTAAATTATTGTTGACTACAGTTACCCTATTGTGTTATCAAATAATAGGTCATATTTATTCTTTCTATATTTTTTGTACGCATTACACATCTCCACCAGCCTCCCAACCCCCAACTATATTTCCCAACCTCTAGTAAGCATTCTCCTACTTTCTATGTCCCTGAGTTCAACTGATTTGATTTTTAGATCCCACAAATAAGTGAGAACATGCACTGTTTGTCTTTCTGTGCCTGGCTTATTTCACTTAGCATAATGACTTCAAGTTCTATCCATGTTGTTGGAAATGACTGGATCTCATTCTTTTTTATGGCTGAATAGTACTCCATTTTGTATAAGTACCACATTTTCTTCACCTGTTCATCTGCTGATGGACATTTAGGTGGCTTCCAAATTCTAGCTATTGTAAACAGTGCTATAACAAACAGGAATGCAGATATCTCTTCAATGTACTGATTTCCTTTCTTTTGGTTATATAACCAACAGTGGAATTGCTGGATCATATGATAGCTCAATTTTTAGTTTTTTGAGGAACCTCCAAGCTGTTCTACATAGTGGTTGTAGTAATTTACATTCCCACCAACAGTGTATGAGGGTTCCCTTTTCTCCACATCATTGCCAGCATTTGTTATTGCCTGTCTTTTGGATATAAGCCATTTTAACTGAGGTGGAATGATATCTCATTGTAGTTTTGATTTGCACTTCTCTGATCTTCAGTGACGTTGAGCACCTTTCATATGCCTGTTTGCCATTTATTTGTATGTCTTCTTTTGAGAAATGTCTATTAAAATCTTTTGCCCATTTTTGATTGGATTATCGGATTTTTTCCTATAGAGTTGTTTGAGATCCTTTTATATTCTGGTGATTAATCCCTTGTTAGAGGAGGTAGTTTGCAAATATTTACGCCCATTCTATGAGTTGTCTCTTCACTGTGTTGATTGTATCCTTTGCTGTGCAGAAGCTTTTTAACTTACATCATCCTTTTTAATCTTTTTCTGTGCTTTCTCTGTCTCTCTGTCTCTGCGTCTTTGTGGCTGCCTTTTTTCTTTCTTTTGATATATGAACTAGGTTTTCTTTGTTCTTTTTCCTCTTATGATGATTGGAGTGTTTGTATTTATGTAAAATTTTAATTAACATATATAATCCCACATTTCTTGAATCATGCCAAGAATTAAACAATCTCTTGACTTCTTACTTTGTTAAATAATAAAATTAGCATATATCAGCTTTTTAAAAAATTATCTGTGCTCATAAAAAATAACTTCATTTTCAGGTATTTGCCATAGGACAACTCTGAGATCTTTGCTTAATTTCAGGAGCTAGCCAATATTGCTACAATTATAGAAAATGTAGCTAGAAAATTTTAGATCCTCAGTATCAACTCTTCCAAATGCATTATTACAGTAATAAAGCCACTGAAGCCTTGAATAGTTTAAGACTTGTTGTGGGTCCCAAAACTAGCAAGTGGAAGAATTAGACCTAGAACTCAGATCTCCTGCCCAAACAGTACTCTTTCTACTGTATTATATATTTTATGAGCGGCAATTGAGACAGTGAACAAGCTTAAGTTTATCTGGGGTTAGGGAGGATGGGGATAGACATTAGAGAAAGGAATGATGGAGTATTTGATTTTGAAAAGGAGATGATATATGGCTTATGACTTCAAAGGAAATAAATATAAAACAACACAAGCTTTTCTTGCCTCCCTCTGTCACCTCAGAAGGGGTTTGGAGTTGGTGAAGAGATACTGTAATGTGATAATGAGACTAAGAAGAGGACTTAGGTTGAGTCTATTTGGGTTATTTGGCTGGTTCTGTGCTCTGGATTTTCCTTCTGTTCACTTTTATTGAGTTTTACTAAGAAGCCATCTGGTAAAATATTTTAGACTTAGGTTGCTATTTAACATACAGAGCAGGCTGGTTTAAGTGAATACCCAGCCAACAAATAATAAGAAAATAACCCAAACAGCATCATATTTTAATGTTTCCTGATTGAAATCAAGATGCTGGTTATCTTTTAGTCTGAAAATGTAATTTTGGAGGAACATCAGCTCAGAAAAGCTCTGGCATAAGGAAATAGGTCAGCTTCTCTTCCAACATCAAGGATTTCCAAATTCAGCCCAGAAGACTTAACAAAATGTACCTAAGGGAAATAGAAGACAGTGAAACTAGAGTTCAGCTTCCATGAACATGGATGCACCCTCTTATCCCTATGTTTCCTATGACCCTCTGGGCAGAGCAGTCAGGCAGCTGGTCATCTATGTAGGATTCAGTTTGTCATTAAGCTTTTTTCTGAACAGTACATAATAAACACCTGATGAAGTTTTGAGATTAGATCTCGAAGAATGCCTGATCCTTGTGATTTCTAAAGCTTATATGTGAGGGTGTCCAGGTGTTTTTAAGGATTATATTACTCTCATTCATTTCACCCCTTTCCTCACATGTCTTTTTCTGCCAAGGAGTTGAGTGTGGTTGTAGATTATAATTTAATAATTGTCAGACATTCTGTAGACAGCGTTGTTAGCTCCATTTTGAAAATAACACTTGAAAAATAATTACTGAGGTTAACACACAGAATTTCTCTCTAAATTGGCAAATGATTTCTGTGCATTTACTTTCTGCCTTGCATAATCCTTAAGTTTTAGAAATGTTCACACTGGACTGTGGCTACATAACCTTCAGCCCTTTACACATGGTATCATTGGTCCTTTGATACATATATGTTTACTATGATGGTCTGGGTAATATTCATGCTTTAATGCTTTAAAATATGACCCATTCCTTTCTGACTGGTGGCATCCCTCCTACACTGACTTCAGGTGGGTTTGACAGTGGTAAATAGCTGTAACTCATTTCTTCATATAGATATATTACTGTTTTTGTCTTTGGACCCTCTTCAATACATTTTGCCCCTCATGTTCAATTGTATTACCTGTTTAGGTATCATGTCATGATCCCAGCTCAGTAAATCTATCTACTAGAAGACAAGTTTGGTGTTCATGTACTGATTATGTATTTGGGTCTTATTGATCATGCTTTTTCTCGACTTTGGGTAATTCTCAAGTTGAATGTGATTATCCATACTAGAGGTGCCACTAATAAGTAGGTTAATTCTACTGCTTTCTAGACTTTTACTCCAGTTTTAAAATTGATGCCATGACGACAGCATTCCCTTTTCTTTTCTTTCCTTTTTTTTTTTTTTTTTTTTTGGGGGGATGGAGTCTTGCCCTGTCGCCCAGACTGGAGTGCAGTGGCGTGATCTCTGCTCACTGCAAGCTCTGCCTCCCGGGTTCACGCCATTCTCCTGCCTCAGCCTCCCAAGTAGCTGGGACTACAGGCACCCGCCACCATGCCCGGCTAATTTTTTGTATTTTTAGTAGAGACAGGGTTTCACCGTGTTAGCCAAGATGGTCTAGATCTCCTGACCTCGTGATCTGCCCGCCTTGGCCTGCCAAAGTGCTGGGATTACAGGCCTGAGCCACCGCGCCTGGCAGCATTCCCTTTTCTACAGGAAAATAATCTGTAATCTTTTTTTTTCCACCTACACACCATGTAATAATATATGGCCAAGAAATGCAAACTTGGTGCGTTACAGCTCTGCCTTATCAATGAACTTACTCCATGGAACAGAAGTCATGAGGCAGGCTTCGGTCATCCTCGTGGTTTCAGGGCATGGTTATTTTGCCAACCCCGCAAAGTGGTCTGAAGCAGTGATTCCCAAGCCTAACTTCTCTCCTGAAGAAGCTGGGAAGTGTTAACAAAATATAGATCCTCCAGCTTCAACCTGATTAACCAAGTCAGATTCTCAAGGTTCCCAAAATCTGAGCTTTGAAACAGCTCTTTAAGCAATAACAATGTTGTTGGATAGTGAGAAAAACTACTGCTCTAGAGGGTCTTGAATTCTGCGTGTGTATATGTGCATATGTGTCAGAGGCACTAAATAGTAACAACTTAGAATCAGAAGATACTCTTCAAGCTCATGTCTCACTTCATGGAAACGAAGTAGAGGTATTTGTAGGTTAAGGGACACGTCTAAGCACACTTAGCTAGTCAGTGGAGAATTGTGAACAGCAAAGGAAAACAAAAGCCAAGTGTCCTGATTCTTAGTCCAGACTCATTTTCTCTAAATTAAGCTATCTTTGATATTTTCTTAAAATGCTACCATTTATAAATTCAATAATTTTCCCAAGAGAGATAAGTTACATATAACGTAAATGTCTTTTTCTCCTGAGCATTAGAGCATAAAATAGAATCTAAAAAGCAATGGGTTAACTCAACAATACAGCCTCACCACATTAGTAGCTGACACATGTTAACTGATTATTGAAAAAGTCATTTGTGGCACAGGTTGACATAGCTGGTGTATTGAGAGAGGCCAAAGAACGATGTGTAACTAACACAGATTTTGGAATCATAGGCCTGGGATCAAATCCTGACTTAACTATGTGATTCTAGGCAATCCTAGGCCTCAGTTTATGCATCTGTAAAATAGGTATAATATTTTCCTTTTATGGTTATTGTTAGGTTAAATGAAACATGAATACATGAATGATGCCTGGCACATAGTAACTACTAATAATTAATCTCTTGTGCTTATTAAATGCCAGCCGCTTGACAGATTATTAAAACTCACACCAACCCCACAAGTGAGTGTTGTAATTTTTCCTATCTTAAAATGAAAACTTGACACTCAGCTATGTTCAGTAACCTGTCTGGGGGTCATGGAGGTATTTGGAAATTGAGACTGGAGCTCTGCCCATCTTAAATTTCTCAGATTCTCCTCTCTTATGCTGTCTTTCAATAAATGACAGCTGTCATTATTGCCCTCATCCTCACCCAGAAGCCAGTATAATTCAGTGGCCAGGCTCATGGCTCAGGTTTGAAGTCCAAAGAGCTGGATGTTTCTTTCCCTTCAATAAATGACAGCCATGTGACCTTGAGTGGGCTCCTCAATTTCCCTATTCCTTGGTTTCCTCATTTGTAGGATGAAGATGATAATCTAGTTTATAGGGTTGTTGTGAGGATATCTGGTAAGCTCTCAATACTTCTGCTGCTTTTTACGTACTGGTCAGTCTAACATGCTAAATGAGAATGAATTCTGGGTCTTGTCTTCCCATGTTTTCCAAGCTTCTACTAAAGGTTTTTGTTTTTTAGCACTTTCCCTGAACCTCAGGTGTGAGTGCATTAAAGGTGTTGGCTGAAGGGGGATGGAAACAAACATTAGTTACACTTTCAAAATTTCTCCAGTCAGAGTTTGGTCCTTCCTCTGGTAGGTGGTGGTAAACTCTCTTCAGTTATATGGCCCTGAAAATCCTTGAAGCTCCATATATTGAAGGGATAATGGGCCAATACGTGAACAGCATCTCACCACCCATCTTCTGATGTGCTTGGCAAACATGCTCACAGAGACAGGGGCTCAGGATTTTCGGAATTCTATCTGCTCTGCAGAATGGAGCCCAACTCCAAAGAGGCATTGATAGGCGGAGCTGATGCAGAGATAACTGCATGACATGATAGCCAAGATACTGGACAATTCACTGTGTACTGTCCATTCAAATGAAAGGTTAGAGTTAAGAGCAGACACTGCTAGTGCTACCAAGGGATAATTTTTTGTATGCACGTGTGCTTGTGTTTATATGCTTTTAGCTATCTTTTTGATAGTAAATATAGGAAAAGACATTTCAAAGACTATACATGCTAAATTTCTGAGAGGGAAGAACTATCATTAAAAGCATAAAACATCACATTATATTTGAGTTCAGTAACCTGAAGTTCAGCAAGTTTTCCACAGTCTCAGCTTTCCTAACAAGAAACAATGCACGTGTCTACTTCTGTACTTTCATAACACTTTATTCTGTGCTACAGAATAAAGTATTTTAACACCCCTTTATCTCTCTTTTAGGCACAGTGTGTTTCTCATCATGAACCAAGATGAGGCAGAACGACAGCACGAGGTAGTTTCCGTTTCAAGCTAGCTGTTTTCTGCATCCTCCCACCTCCTTCAAGAGTTGCGTGCTTGATTGAATTAACTAATACCAGTTGTGCTTTACATATTTGAGTTAAAATGTATGTGTTACATGTCAACATTGTGCTAAAATGTGTTATTGAAAATTTATTAACAAGCATTGCTTTAATTTAATACTGAAGAAAGTCTATGTTTATTGGACAGCAATTTTATACCTGTGTATGAATACTTGAGTATGTAGAAGAATCAGATATGTGATTAGCTAAACTTCCAAAGTTGATAGAAACTAGGCGATTATTTAAATTGCACAAAACCCTGTATTTTACTTAAATTTCTATAAAAGTAATAACATCTTATATTTGCTTAGTGAGAAATGCTTTGCAGATGCCTTTGACATATATTATCTCATTTGTTCCTCTCAAAATTCTTTTTTTTTTTTTTTTTTTTTTTTTGAGACGGAGTCTTGCTCTGTCCCCCAGGCTGGAGTGCAGTGGTGCGATCTCGGCTCACTGCAAGCTCCGCCTCCCGGGTTCACGCCATTCTCCTGCCTCAGCCTCCCAAGTAGCTGGGACTACAGGCGCCCGCCAACACATCCGGCTAATTTTTTGTGTTTTTAGTAGAGACGGGGTTTCACCGTGTTAGCCAGGATGGTCTCGATCTCCTGACCTCGTGATCCGCCGGCCTCGGCCTCCCAAAGTGCTGGGATTACAGGCTTGAGCCACCGCGCCCGGCCTCAAAATTCTTATGAACTAAGGAGAGAGTGACTATTGGCTGCATGTTTTATGGATAAGAAAAAGAGAAAGCATCCTTAGCACATTTGAAATGTATTACCTTTACAAAAAGGTAACTCATCATCACCTCTTTAGAAAGCACAATTCAATGTGGAAAGTATGCCTACCTCTGTTTACTCTATGCATGTATAATTAGCGTCCTGGTTATCTCTTGCTGTGTAACAGATTATCCTAAAACTTATTGGCTTAAAACATCATTTTATTATGTCTCACTATTTTTTTGGTCAATAGTTTGAACAGGGCTCAGCTGGGTGATTCCTTTGTTCCATGTGGAGTCAGCAGAGATAACTTGGTAATACCCAGCTGCCAAATGAGCTAGTCTGGAGATTCCAAGATGGCTTCATTTACAAATTTAGTGATGGGGATGGCTGAAAAGCTGGTCTTGGCTGGGACTGGCAACTAGAGTGCCTACATGTAGCCTTTCCAACATGAAATTAGGGTAGTCAGGGACTCAGTGTTCCAAGAGAACTTAAGTGGAAGTTGTTGGTTCTTAAGGCCTGGATCCAACAACTGGCCCAGCATCACTGCTGCCATTTTCTGTTGATCAAAGCAAATCATGGAGCCCACCCAGATTTGAGGGGAGGGAATATCTGCCCTACCTCTTAATGGAAGGGTATCAGAGAATTTGTAGCAACCTTTAATCTGTCACAGTGCACATTTTGGCCATTGATTATGTTCCTTGCCTACGTGAAAATACATTCACCCTTTCTAAAACCCCTAGACTCTCAACTCATGATGGCATCAGAACCCAGGCAGCATCAAGATCAGGCTCAAGATGCAGGATCTTGTCATCCAAATCAGGTCCACGTATGGATTAGACCCTTCAGGTATGTTTCTTCAAGTATGGTTCCTCTCGACCTGTGAACTAAAGAAACACGTTATTTGCTCCTCCGTCTCCAATACACAATGTTGAGATGAAGGTAAGAAAAATGCAGTTGGCATTCTCATTCAAAAATAGAATGAAAAGCAAAAAGCAGTCCCTAGTCTGTAGTATTTCTGAAATCACTGGTCACGTGTCCACATTCTTTTATTACATCTCAGTCCTGCTTCCTAGGAATTATATAGTAATATGACAAAATAATATAACTAATTATTTAACTACAATAAACATTTCACTTCTAAGCTCACCTTTTTCTATACGATACTATACATGCATAAAACAAATCATTTGGCACTTCTGGCATTCCTATCAGAGATCCAAACCCAGCCAAATCCATCAGTTCATTAGGTATATATTCTATTGTCTAGATCACAACAGGCAACAGTATTGTCAAAATTTCTGCCACTTCATAACCAGGGTCACTTTTTTCCAGCCTCCAATAGTAATTCCTGTACTATCTTCCTCTAAGTATTCACTAGAAGTCTCCTTCAGGTTTTTCTGTTCTCATTAACAGTGTCCTCAAGATCTTCGCAACATTTGCTCATTGTCTGGTTCCAAAACCATGGCCACATGTTTTAGATAGTTATGGCAGCACTCCACTTCCAGGTATCAAATTCTGTTCTTATTATCTACTGCAGCATAGCAAATTACTCCAAAACTCAGTGGCTAAAAATAACAATCATTTTATTATATCAGGACGTTGTTGCTTGGGCATTTGGGCATGCCTCAGCTGGGTGATTCTTCCACTCTATTTCAAATTGACTGAGGACACTCAAGGTTTTCAGCTGGTGGGTGGGCTTGTCAGGAGGGTCAGACTGGCTTTCCTCACATGACTGCCACTGGCTAGAAGGTGGGGCTCAGCTGGGCTTGTTGACTGGAGTGTCTACACATGGCCTCTCTACTAGGGTGGCTTTAGGGTAGTAGAACTTCCTACATAGTGATTAAGGGTTTCCAGAGAGAGTGTTCCAAGAGACAGAAAGTGAAAGCTACCAGTTTCATAAGGCGTAGACTTGGAATCTGGGCTGGCTTCACTTTTGCTATGGCTTTACTGGCCAAACAGTCACAGAGACCACCCAGATTCAAGGCCATGGTATATAGACTCTATTTCTCTGTGGGAACAGAGTCAAAAATTTTTAGTATGAAATAAAAATAATGTTTAGGTTTTCATCTTGAATTGCTTACCAGTGCTTACAAGGCTGACTGACTCAATGAACTAATTCAGGTTTAGGAATTACACATTCGAACTTTTGGTTCCATATCTCCCATTGGAGATGGAACATGATTAACATGTTAATAATGGCACCTAACTCTCCAAAAAGTGTGGCAAAGATTCAGTGAGAAAACATACATTGCCTGGCATACATGAAAGACAGAGAGACTGGCTGGGAGCCAGGGCATCTGGTCCTGCTGTGCCATTAGCTAGGAGCTAGGTGTGTCTTTAACAAAGAATTGGAAGTGACACACACACCCGTAGCAAAGCAGCAGGAGACTTATTAAGCACAGTAACACTCTCAGAGAGGGGAGAACGGGCTGACTTCTGCAAAATGAGATCAGCATCAGTTTGGTGAACTTTGGGCTTTGGCTCTTTTTATATGTTTTTTTTTTTCTTTTTTCTCCTCTTCCTGGTGCTGCCTAATCTCTACCCAGCACGTGCCTTCTGATTGATAGGTGGGTTGCTTAGTTACTTGTCCCCTGTGTGCTTCCGTGTCACCTCCATCCCATAATTTTAAGTACACCCATGATATGCAGTCCATACGCATTAGCTTTAATGAGCTGATTATCATACGGGGACATTTTAAGGCTACTTTTTCTCTCTCATATGCATGCCTTTTATTGGTTTGCTGTGGATCCTGCCAGCCATAAGCTTTTACTCACTACTCCATCTCACTTTTGTTTTCGCTGCTCAACTTCTGCTTATCTTGCTTCTTGCTCACCCACCTCTTTATCCTGCTTCTGCTCCTACTCAGTTTCCCCTTATCCAACTTCCACTTCCCTCTGCTGTTCTCCTGCCTCACCTTGACTCCTCGTTGCTTTGCCCGTTGCACAGCGAATTTACTGCAAATAAAACTCTCTCTGATGATCTTCTACTCCACCTGTGGAGTTCCACGGTATGAGCAGTAGAGTAGCAGGAGCTGGAGCAGAGGTGGTATTGGGTGAAACTCACACAGTGAAATTTCACTTATGCAAATGCTTAAACACTTGTGAGAGTCCAAGTGCAGCCTAGGCATCTTGATCTAGTAGATGAGTTATATATATATATATACCAAAAATATTACAATTTCAGAGGAGTGCTATAGGGTCTAATGTTTAATAACTTCTGGCATTTGACTGATGGTATTCAAAGCTCTTTCTTTGGAATGAGCTATTTCAGTCAGATGTTAAAGTGTAAGCTCTTTCACCAAATAAATTGATGTGCTCAGGGTGAGTGAAAGAAAGGGGTAAACCAGAATTAGTGCTGCAGGGTCACAGATAATGACACAAGCTTCACTCCTCAGGTCTATTCATTTCAGATACATCTCAGGCACTTAAGCACAGCAATGCTAAGTTGGTGCCAATTATATACCTACACACATATAAATATATAAAAAGCATATAATATAAATATTACATATGTAAATATAAATTGTACCAATAAAATCAACACCAAGCTTGTTTTTAATCATTCACTCAAAATACATTGAACAGCTACTGTGCAGTGTTGGGACTCCTTAGAAACTTAAGACAAAAATATTGGGCGTGATAGTGTGTGCCTGTAGTCCCAGCTACTCAAGACGCCTAGGCAGGAGGATGGCTTGAATTCAACAGTCCAAGTGCAGCCTGGGCAACACAGTGAGACTCAGTCTTTTTTTTTTTTTCCGAAATGGAGTCTCACTCCGTGGCCCAGGCTGGAGTTCAGCGGCACAATCTTGCCTCACTGCAACCTCCACCTCCTGGGTTCAAGTGATTCTCCTGCCTCAGCCTCCCGAGTAACTGGGATTACAGGCATGCGCCGCCACACTCAGCTAATTTTGCATTTTTAGTAGAGATGGTGTTTCTCTCTAATAGGCTGGTCTCGAACTCCTGATCTCAAATGATCCACCCACTTTGGCCTCCCAAAGTGCTGGGATTACAGGCGTCAGCCACCGTCCCCAGCCAAGACCCAATCTTTAAAATAATGACATAAAATAAACACATAAACCTCAAACACACAAAAAGCAAACTATTATTTCAATCATTGTGAAACTCTTGATCTAGTAGATGAGTTATATATATATATATACACCAAAAATATTACAATTTCAGAGGAGTGCTATAGAGTCTAATGTTTAATAACTTCTGGCATTTGACTGATGGTATTCAAAGCTCTTCCCCCATTTTCCAGCAGGTGTAAATTAAGGAAAATTATTTAGTATTTACTAAATTTGGGCTTCTTCATATGCAAGGGGGTTATGATAATAATACCTACCTCGTGAGGACAGTATGAGGACTAAACAAAATTGTGTACGTATAGCTTTGGCCGATACCCATACACATTGAGTGCTCAACTAGGTGTTAGCTACTAGATTTTAAATTTTAAATTATTTTTAAAGTTTTTAAGATAAAATTTACATTCATTGAAATGTTAACTGAATTTTTTGATAAATGAATACACTTACGTAATTCATACCCCTATCAAGACAGACCATTTTTAGCACCCAGAAATTTCTGTTGTGTACCTTCCCAGTGAATCCCCTGCTAGAAGGAACTGCTGTTATGACTTTTTCACCACAGATTAATTTTGCCTTTTCTGGAATTTCAAATAAATGGGATGGTATACACTCTTTTGTGTCATTTATTTATCTTCACATACTTTAAAATAAAAAGGTCCAATTGGGGATGTAGTAAAAACCTCCTTCCCACCAGTAGCCACCAGTCAAGAGTCTTTCTTTCTCTCCCTCTCCTTTTTTTTTTTTTTTTTGACAGGATCTTGCTCTGTCATCCAGGCTGGAGTGCAGTGGCATGATCATGGCTCACTGCAGCCTCTCAACCTTCTGGGCTCAAGCAATCCTCCCACCTCAGCCTCCCAAATAGCTGGGACTACAGGTGCCCACCACCATGCCCAGCTAATTTTGCTTGTATTTTGTGTAGAGGCAGGGTCTCACCAAGTTGCCCAGGCTAGTCTCAAACTCCGGAGCTCAAATGATCTGTCAGCCTTGGCCTCCCAAAGTGCTTGGATTACAGGCATGAGCCACTGTGCCTGGCTCAGTCTTCCTCTCTTGAAGCAACCAATGTTATTAGTTTTATGTGGACCATCCCAGGGCTATCATTATTAATTCAGGTGTTTATACAAGGCTCTCCGAGAACTCAGCTTTAAAGATTACCCAAAGAATCCCTGCGACAACCCAGCCTAAAATGATATAAAATCAGTTTTAATATAACTGAAGTTTTTAGATTCTGACTCCAAATATCAGATTGTGACATTTTACCTTTCTCTGACTTTATGCCAAATTTACTTCAACTTCTAACATCTATCGTTCTCATTTAGGAACAAATATGTATTTCACAAATGTGGAAATACAACCATGAACTAAGCAAAACCAAATCCTGGACTTAGGGAGCTGATGGCAAAACATTCCCCAACGTAACCACTCGATTACAGTTTTATGCCACGTGATAGGAGTAAGGGACCACCGTAGGAGGTCAGAAGTTGCCTCTCAGAGGTGGAGACTACAGCTGTTGTCAGAAGGATGAGGGTTGGAAGAATCTTCAGGCACAGAGCAAAGCATGAGCAAAAGCTCTGTGGAGTCCAGGAAGCTGGGTAAATAGGGAATAAAAGAGGCCAGTTTGTCTGGAGCAGAGAGAGCAGGATGGAATTGGTCTGACCTGTAAGAAGACATGGAGAGGTGGGCAAAGCGCCTGGCCATTCAAGGCTTGGTTAGTTAGGAGGTTTTGTCTAAGAGAATGGGAAGGTGTTTAAGTGGTTTGGGCTGGGAAGTGACAGGGTCACATTACATTTTGAAAAAGCCACTCTGCCTGTCGTGTTGAGATTAGAGAGGCGATAAAGGGGATATGGGTAAACCACAAGGAGACTAGGTCAGTAGTCCCTCCAACCCCACTCCCCAGGTGAAGGTAGCCTAGACTAGGGTGGTGATGGAGGAGATAGAAGAGGACAGATTCAAGGAAAATTTGGAAGGTAAAAACCAGTAGGATTTGCTGATGGATGGACTATAGGAGGGGAAAGGTAGATTATCAGGGATGTATCTTAGTTTTCTTATAGAAGATGTATTTAGTTGCAATGAAATTGTTAATTGAAATTGAGTTTAAATAATGGCACGACCTAAAATTATGCAAACATTTGCCTTAGATAAAATTTCAAGTTTTCAAAGTTTTTAGCTGGGTAGATGGCATGGCTTTACTTCCTATTTCTTCGTATTTCCTAATCCTGTTAAAAAAAAGTTTTTCTTTTTCTCAAAGGCTTATTTCAGTGGAAGCCCATCTGCGAAATCTGTTATAAATTTAAATTAGAAAATAAATACAAGTGCCATTGACACGTTGGTTGTTTTTGCGAGTGACCTAAGGCCATGTCTCGGGGAAGCTGGGGGCTGCCTTCCGACGCCTGTGCGTCTGCCCCGCGGGCCGAGCCTGGAAGTCAGACTATGGGGCGCTACGGCAGCGCGAGGCCTGCAGTCCTAAACGCGGGGTCGCTCCGGGCTTCCGAGGGGGTGTGTCTCCCGCCTCTTTAACTTGGCAGGGGCGGTTCAAGTGGCCGGGGAAATCAGCGAATTTCAGGGTCAAGGGCTGGTGCTTTGAAAGAGAGGCGGAGGGGAGAGAGGGATTTCCCCGTCCCCGCTGCACTCCGTCCTCCATTACTCCTTTTCTCGGCCCGCGCGGCCCCTAACCTGCTCGAACCCGTTGTGCTGTAGAGGCGGCCGGGTCCCTTTAAGGCCCCGCTGCGCCTGCGCCTTAGGATCTCCTGACGCGGCCGAGCGGGACCCTGAGGAGCCAGCGGGCCGCAGGCAAGGTGCTGGGCGGCGGTTGAGACAGCGGCGGTGCTGGGAGGGGTAGGTGAGGATCGCGAGGTTGCCTGAGCTTCTGAGTGAGCCTGGTGATTTTGGGAACGCGGGACGGGCGACCTGCGGCGCCAGGAGCGGGACCGAGGCACGGCGGCACGGCTGCAGCCTGGATGGGAAGTTAAAGTTTACTGCGAAGTCCACCTAGCGTTGCGGAGGTGAGGACACCGCGCCAGGCCGGGCAGGAGGTGAGTCCGGTTCCCGCGGGTGCACAGCTAGACTGAGGCGCGGCGCGCGGGCCGCGCAAGTTTTGCTACGCGAGCGGGGCGGATGCGCCTGGCCCTGTCGGGCACCGCAGGGCTCTGCGGAGGCTTAAATTCCCTGCGCAGGCTTAAGTTCCCTGCGCTTGATTCCTCGCCTGCCGCTGCAGCCCGCAGCCCTCCTCTCGTGGGCGCTGGGGAAGAAACTCGCTGGCGGGTGTTCTGTGGCATCCCAGGGGTTGGAGGGACGGAGCAGCTTGGGGGGCACGTCCTCGGAAGTCCTGTGGAACACACTGACCCCGCACCCACCCTCGAGGCGGTTCTTTCTGGGAACTTGAGAGGCAGGAGTGCTCCCGCCCGACTTGCAAAGTTGGGGTCTTTATTGGCCTCCGGGATTCCGCTCCTGGCGGTGTCTCCAGGCTGATGATGGGCAAGCCAGGTGTGCCAGGTCCAGGATGCAGTTGAGGAGCGTTTGTAGCCATCACTGAATCACCTCATGATTAGCGGGGCGAGCCTCAAATTAACCACTGGATTTCTGGTAGGTTGGACTGTGGTGTTGGTGTTGGCAGTCCAAAGAGTTGCTGTGATTTTCCTCTGCCTGTCTGTCTGTCTTTCCTTGAGGCTTCTTAGATCATCTCATTTGGCGTCCTTTCACCCAAGAGTTAACCAAGCGAGGAGTGGTTTCCTCGCTTTCCTCTTACCTTTTGCTGGTGGAGCTGCTTTCGAAAAGAATCACTTTAAGAGGCCGACGCGGGCGGATCACGAGGTCAGGAGATTGAGACCATCCTGGCTAACACAGTGAAACCCCGTCTCTACTGAAAATACAAAAAATTAGCAGGGCGTGGTGGCGGGCGCCTGTAGTCCGGGCTACTTGGGAGGCTGAGGCAGGAGACTCGCTTGAACCTGGAGGGCGGAGGTTGCAGTGAGCGGAGGTATCTTGTCACTGCACTCCAGCCTGGGTGACAGAGCGAGACTCCCTCTGGAAAAAAAAAAAAAAAAAAAAGGCCTTTTCATGCAGTGGTATCTTTTCTTTGAGTCACAGTGTTGTTCATCCTTTCTTTGCCGAAAGAATGAATCCCACTGCTTCACGAAGTTAAGGAAAACTGATGTGCTGGTAGTTTTTAATCTTTGTTCTGAGCTGATATGTGTTAATAGCTTTCTTTTTGTTTTTAAATTTGATTAGTAAAATTTCACCAGTGAACCAAAAGGTCTTTTTTTTTCTATTCTAAAATGCTAGCTTTAAGAGTTCTGAGAACTTTGTGTCAAAGAAATCTTCGAAAAGTTACTAAAGTATACAGAAGAAGTTCACAATTTTAAACGTGCAGGTGATCTGGGCGTGGTAGATCACACGTGTAATTCCAGCATTTCGGGAGGCCAAGGTGGGCAGATCGCTTGACCCCGGAGGTTGAGATTGCAGTGAGCGGTGATCGTGCCAGTGCACTCTGGCCTGGATGGCAGAGTGCAACCCTGTCTGAAAAAAAAAAAAGTACAGGCTATGAGTTTTTATTAAATGAACCACCACAGATTAAGAAATAGAACATTACTATATTGGGGTATATATGCAGAAGTGGCATTGTTGGTTTTAAAGCTATATGAATGATAAAACTTTAGTATTACATATGGCTGAACATTTTCCCAAAGTGGTTTTATCCGTTAGCAGGGAATATTCCAGTTACCCCACATCCTTGCTGATGCTGGTCAGTTAAAAATTATTTTGTTATTCTAATAGAGGTGCAGTAATATATCAATGTGGTTTCAACTTCCATTTTCCTGGTATTGAGGTTGAGTATCTTTTATTGCCATTTATATGTCCTCTTTTATGAAATGCCTGTTAAATCTTTTTATCCAGTTTTCATTGGTATGATTTTCTATTGATTTGTAATACTTTATTCTGGATATGCATCCTTTCTAGGATATATATGGATTGCATTTCTCTTTTTTCAATCTGCAGCTTGCGTTTTCACTCTTTTAATGATGTTTTTCATGAATGGAGATTCTCTATTTTTTTTTCTTTTTGAGACAAGATCTCACTCTGTTGCCCAGGCTGGAGTGCAATGGTACAATCACAGCTTAGTGCAACCTCGACCTCCCAAGGCTTAGATGATGCTCGTGTCTCAGCCCCCAAGTAGCTGGGACCTACAGGAGACCACCACTACCATGCTCAGCTGTTTTTTGTATTTTTAGTAGTCATGGGGTTTTGCCATGTTGCATAGCCTGATATGGAATTCCTGGGTCAAGTGATACCCCTGGCTCGGCCTCCCAAAGTGTTGGGATTACAGGCATGAACTACCGCACCCGGCCAGAGTATCTTAATTTTAATGAAATATACTTTATCCATCTTTTCCTTTATGGTTACTGCTTATTGTGTCCTGTTTAAGAAATCAATGCCTGGCCAGGTGCGGTGGCTTACACCTGTAATCCCAGCACTTTGGGAGGCCTAGGCAGGTGGATCACGAGGTCAGGAGTATGAAACCAGCCTGGCCAACATGGTGAAACCCTGTCTCTACTAAAAACACAAAAATTAGCCGGGTGTGGTGGCGGGCACCTGTAATCCCAGCTACTCAGGAGGCTGAGGCAGGAGAATTGCTTGAACCCAGGAGGTGGAGGTTGCAGTGAGCAGAGATTTCACTACTGTACTCCAGCCAGGTTGACAGAGCAAGACTCTGTCTTGTACAAAAAAAAAAAAGAAAGAAAAAAGAAATCAATGCCTAGCCTAAGAATATGAACACATTTTTCTATATTAACCTTATAGCTATTTTATTTTAGTTTTTGCATTTTTTTTTCAGACAGGGTCTTACTCTGTTGCCCAGGCTGAAGTGTGTTGGCATAATCTCAGCTCACTGCAACCTCCACCTCCTGGCTAAAGCAATCCTCCTGCCCCAGCCTCCTGATTAGCTGTGACTATAGGTGTGTGTCACCATGCCTGGCTAATTTTTGTATTTTCTGTAGAGATGGGGATTCAACATGTTTCCCAGGTTGCTCTCAAACCCTTGGGCTCAAGTAGTCTGCTTGCTTCAGCCTCCCAGAGTGCTGGGATTACAGGCATGCACCACCATGCCCGGCTAATTTTTTATTTTTTGTAGACAGGGTCTTCCTGTGGTGTCCAGACCAGTTTCAAACTCCTGGGCTCAGTTGATTGTCCCACCTTGGCGTCCCAAAGTGTTGGGATTACAGGTGTGAGCCATCACATCTGGCCATTCTAGTTTTAATAATTTTTATATTTTTCTAATTTAAAACAGGTACTAAAATCTCTTACAGCTATTATTTGTAAATATAGTATTCATTATTGTTATTATGATTATTTTGTATGTGTTCAATCTCATTTTCAATATAAGCTTCTGGAAATTTGAGATTTTGTCTCTTTTATTCACCACTGTATTCTCAGTACTTGACCTTGCCTGGCATGAAACAGATATTGAATAAATATTTGTTAAATGAATGAATGAATGAACATACTAATACCATATTCAACAATCTCCAAATGTCACGGTTTTCACCATCTAACAGATAAAATAGCTTGTATAGAGCAGAGTCACAGTCAACCTGCCATAAAAGGAAATGTCAATGAAAAATAAACCTTTGTATGTGTAGCTGCTAAGATTTTGGGGCTTTTGTTACTGTAGCATAACCTAGTGAAAGCTCAGTGAGACAGCCTATAGAATATACATGTACAGATAGACTAGATAGACCAGTAGATGAGATTCCAAAGATAGTTCAATAAGCATTAACTAACTACACCCACACACTCTTAATTCCCTAATGGAAAGAATCGAATTCTTGTTCACTAAGATCTGCCTCAAATATTCCTTACTTTGTGAAGACTTCCCTGGCTACTCAAATATTTAGTCAGGACTCTTTATTTTTTTTCCCCCCAAGCTGGAGTGCAGTGGTGCCATCATAGCTCACTAACCTCTAACTCAAGGCTCAAGGAATCCTCCTGCCTCAGCCTCCCGAGTAGCTGAGAGTACAAGTGTGCGCCACCATGCTCGGCTAATTTTTCATTTTTTATTTTCAGAGATGGAGTCTTACTATGTTGCCGAGGCTGGTGAGGACTGTTGGTTACATATGACAGAAACCCAACCAATTCTAGTTCCCCACCACCTTTCAACCTGCTCCTGCCTGGGTCTTCCCAGTCTCCGTAAATGGCAGCTCCATCCTTCAAGTTGCCAAAGCCCCAAATCTCAATGTTAACCTTGATTTCTCTTTTATCTCATAGGCATTCTGAAGGCAAATCCTGTTTAGACGCAGGCAAAGGTTCCTGGTGACCCAGGCTCTCATGAGCAGATTGTCCCTTACCGTCCTCCTGAGGGTGTCTGGAGCTTCAGTGCTGTGTGCTCTTGGCCTCCACACTGGGGGTGCCACCGACTCCCACTGTCCAGGGCTTCCAGTGGACTCTCCGAGGCACTGATGTAGAAACTTCCCCATTCGGTGCACCAAGAGCAGCCTCACACGGTGTGGGCCGAATGAAGAGCTGCCAGATCCCACAGGTAAAAACCCTGAGGCATTGCCAGCTCGATGGAGTCAGAGAGTCCTTTTTCTATTATGACTCAGATGTGAAGGGAAGATGCCAAGGGCCCTAAACATCGCAGGGCCTTGCCTGGCATGAAACAGATATTGAATTAATATTTGTTAAATGAATGAACAAATATTCACAGCGTGTGCCACCCTCAACCTGCAGTGCCGTGGTCAGGTGGAAGTGATTTTACTTCAGGAGAGGACAGTGTTTTCTCCGGGACTTTTCCTTAGTAGCTAGATCTGCATCTCTCTCCTCTCTCTTCCCATCTCACCCCCCATTCTCTGCCCCCATTTCTCTCTCTGTTTCCACCCTGCTGTCCCCTTTCACCTGCTTTCTCTTCAGCTTTCATGGCTCACCCCCTCCCTGTCCACCCACATCCCCCAGGCTAAGGCCCCTGCACTGTCCTGGGTGGGGAGATGTGTGTGGTTTTAGGCAGTGCCCTCTAGATGTGTCCAGGATGGGGAAACATGGCTCAGTTGCCAGTATAATGGGTTAAAAGAGAGGCCACTTTTGAAGGCCGTTCCCATCTCCCATTCCAGAATCCTGTAGGACTTAGAATTTATGGGCCACAGTGGAATTCTTGGTTCCCCAGGACCTTGTGGTGGACGCCTTCTTTCACTGAGCATTCATGGGGTGACTATTAGGTACCAGGGCCTGGTCTGGGCTGGAGGCCCCATAATGAGTAAATCTCAGTTTACTACCCCACCACTGCAGGCATTGAGAGGGGGAGAAAGAAAGGGGCATGGCCTCTTTGTGTCCTTCTCACATGGCCGCCCACCAGATCCTGGGGGAGTAGGAGCCAGTGCAAGGAGAGAAGTCCGGTGAGAATGGCAAATGGATGACATCAGACCCAGGGGCAGAGGCCCCCACCTGCAGCCGGGCAGCTTCTGGAGTGGACAAGGAGCAGCAGGGAAGGTCGTGGCCTGGTGTTCTGGGGTCCACTGTCTCATCTCATTCTTGTGGGCACCAGAACTTATCCAAAGACAAGACTCAGTGTCTCTGGCAACAGTGGACCAGAGACAGAATGTGTTTCAGAGGAGGAAGAAGGGGTTGTACCCCATGGAAACAGTATATAGTTTTACAGTAGTGCGTCTCTCTCTAAGAACTAGTTAGCGTGTTCCTGTTAATGGAAAATACTGGTGGTGTAAGTTCCCCTGGATGTTCTCATCTTCATGTAAATTTGTTCATTTCCTTCCTTCCTTCCTTCCTTCCTTCCTTCCTTCCTTCCTTCCTTCCTTCCCACTCTCTTTCTCTCTCTCTTTATTCTTTCCCTCCCTCCCTCCTTCCCTCCCTCCCTTCTTTTATCCTTTTCTCCCTCCCTCCCTTTCCTTTCTTCCTTTCTTCTTTTTCTTTCTCTCCCTCTCATGCTCTTTTTCTTTCCTTTTCGTTCTCTCTACTTTTTTGAATAGACCACGCTGTACTGAAACCTACATTATTTACCAAAATCTCTGGAGCTGCTTCTGTCTTGCAGGCAGGGAGCTGGTCCTGCAGCCCTTAGCTCCTCCCAGCCTCCTCCTCCTTTGATTTGTGGGTGCCCTGGGGCAGTTGCTGAGTCTCAGTGGTTCCTAGTCTTCACCAAGTTCTGCCCACCCAAATAGTTTGTCCCTGTCTTTACCAGAAGCCTGCACGGTCTAGATCACTGAGGCTGCTTCTACCTAACTGATCTGTTATCTGTGTTCTGGGGGCACCCCAGGGTTAGAGGTAAATGGCACAGGCATTGAAATCTCCAACTGCTCTGACTCCAGGTTGGTGCACTTCAATGCCAAGTACTAACCAAACGATAACAGGATGCCACCAAAACCTTGATATGGGGCTGCTGCATCCTAATTTAAAAAAATTAATAGATACTTTGTTTTAGAACAGTTCTAGGTTTACAGAAAAATGGAGTGGATAGTACAGAGAGTTCTCCTAGACTCCCCTGTCTTCCAGCACACAATTTCCCCTATTAGTATGTTGTATTAGTGTGGTCCATTTGTTATAATTGATGAACCACTATTGATACATCATTATCAACTAAAGCCCATAGTTTACATTAGAGTTCATTCTTTGAGTTTTACAGATTACGGGTTTTGGCAATTACATAATGTCCTAAATCCCCAATACAGCATCATGCAAAATAGTTTCACTGCTGAAAATTCCCTGTGCTTCACCGTTTCATGCCTCCTCCTCTCCTCCACCCCTGACAACCACTCATCATTTTACTACTATCTTTTTGACTTTCCAAGAGTGTCCTAGAGGGGGAGTTGTAAAATTAAGATAGATAAAAGAAAGGAAAAAAAAAAAAAAAATTAGGGGGGGGGGGGGGGGGAGGGGGGGGGGGGGGGGGGGGGAGGAGGGGACTATCCAGTAAAGAAAAAAAAAAAAAAAAAAAAAAAAAAAAAAGAATGTCCTAGAGTTGAAATTGTATAGTATGTAGGTTTCCAGACTGGCTTCTTTCTAGCATTATGTACTTTAAGTTCCTCCATGTCTTTTCATGGCTTGATAGCTTGTTTTGTAAAATCACTGAATCAGATTTCATTGTATGGCTACAACACAGTTTGTTTATTCATTCACTTGGTGAAAGACATCTTGGGTACTTCCAAGTTTTGACAATTATGATAAAATTGCTGTAAGTACTTATGTGCAGGATTTTTAGTGAACTTAATTTTTCCAAAGTGACTGTACCCTTTTGATTTCTACTAGCTGTAGAGAGTTCTGGCTGCTCATCTTTGACAGCATTTAATGTGTTCACCTTTTTGCATTTTAGCCATTCTAATAGGTTTACAGTGATATCTCGTTGTTTTAATGTGCAATTCCCTCACGACAAATGATTTTGAGCATCTTTTTCGTATGCTTACTTGCCATCTGTATATCTTATTAATGAGGTGTTCAGATCTTTCACCTTCTTTTTGTTTTGTTTTTTGCTTTGTGTTCTTTAATTCTCAGAATTCTTCATATATTTTGGACAGCAGTTTTTCCATCAGATTATTTTGTAAATATTTTCTGCCAGTCTGTGACTTGCTTTTTGCATTCCCTTAACAGTGTCTTTCACAGAGCAGAAGTTTTTCATTTTAATGAGGCTCAACTTAATTTTTTTTCATTAGTAGATTGTGCTTTTGGTTTTGTACCTAAGAAGCCATCATCGAACCCAGGATCCCTGAGATTTTCTTCTGTGTTATCTCCTAGGATTCTTATGGTTTTGCACCTTACATTTACATGTAAGATTTATTTTATAAAGGGTATAACATGCATACCTGGATTTATTTATTTTTTTGCATGTGGTTATCCAGCTGTTCTAGCACCACTAGTTGGAAAGGCTATCTTTGCTGTTTTAAATTGTCTCTAAACCTCCACGGAAGATCAGTGGACTGTATGTAGGCCTGCTTCTGGGCTCTATATTCTTTTCCATGTATCTATTTGTGTGTGTTTTCTCTTTTCACCAACTTCACACTACTCGGGTTACTGTAGCTTAATGTAAGTCCTGAAGTTGGTAGTGCCAAACATCAGGGAGTTTCTCTGAACTTCATCATGAGAACCTGGTTGAGACCATTGTAGTAAAACTTGGAAATGTGTGAGATTCCCCCTTAGTCTGGTCTTCAAGGAGTTTTTAATGCTCTAGCCAGGCCACCCTCAGCTTCTAGTAATCTGTCAATACCATTTAAGTGCTCCTCCCACTTGTGTCTCCAGTAGCTTCTCTTCCCTGTGAGCTGTGACTCCTTGTGTGTTAGCCTGTGTTTCTCATTTTTAGGGTGGCAGTTTTCCCTGTGACCTCAATTCTCTGGTCCACCCTAAAAGGGTTGACTTTCAGTTCGTTCAGCTTTTTTCTAGCTGTGAGGACAAGTGATCCATGTTGAAATAGAAACCCAAAAGTTCATTTAAAGAATTACTTGCTATAAAAGTCACCCATTGTCAATGCACAACTCAGTGATTTAAGTTGATTTATCAAATTGTGCAGCCATCAGCAGAGTTCTACTTCAGCACATTTTGTCACTTCCCCAAATTCCCTTGAACCTCTTTGTAGTCATTTCCTAAGCCCTGGTCCCCGTGACTGGGTCTGAATAGAATAAATATTTGGAAAGCAGACTTCATTATATTTACATTTTCCTGTGTTTGGGACTTTATGTAGTGGACTATTGTGTTTGTTTTGTGACAAGTAGAGAAGAGATTGCATTCTAGGGATGGTTTTTGGGGGAACATAATAGTAGTCCTGTTTATGGCTCTCCTTGAATTGGTTCATCTGTGCTGGTGACTGGTATTTGTTACCAAACCTTGTCTGGTGAGCACAAGAAAAGGAATTTTTAAAAATCTGCTATTAAAATCGAGATGATACATTTTCACATAATAATATGTGGAGTTAAGTAGTGAACCATCTTTATTTTATTTTATCTTATTTTTTTGAGATGGAGTTATGGCTCTGTTCCTTGGGCTCAAATGCAATGGCACGATCTCAGCTCACTGCAACCTCCACCTCCTGGGTTCAAGTGATTCTCCTGCCTCAGCCTCCTGAATAGCTGGGATTACAGGTACCTGCCACCACGCCTGGCTAATTTTTGTATTTTTAGTAGAGACAGGGTTTCTCTGTGTTGGCCACGTTGGTCTCTTAACTCTTGACCTCAAGTGATCCACCTGCCTTGGCCTCCCAAAGTGCTAGGATTACAGACATGAGCCACTGCCTGACCTGAACCATTTTTATTCTTTCAGAAATGTGATTGATAACAGTAAAGCCACACTCCTCACGTGCCTGAAATACCTCTCATTGTCTTCTTCAGGTGGCAAGGGCTCTGGAACAGCCACATAAAGATGAGGGCAATATTTTTACTATAGTTCTTTCATTGATTGATTGATTGATTTTTTTCTCTTAGAGGGGTTAGCATCTGTGTATCTGAAATTGAAATTCAAGAGGAGAGACAGGCACCTGTACTAGTTTTCTCTTGCTGCCTATTATCACTTTACCACAAACCGGTGGTTTGAAACCACAGGAGCTGGAATGAAGTGGCTGGTTCTCTGATCAGAGTCATGTGAGGCTAAAATCCAGGAATGGGCTGGCTGTGTTTTTTTCCTAGAGCTCAAGCTATTTTTCCAAATTCACTACAGGTATTTAAAGAGTTTCTATTCTTGTTTGTGGGGGACTGAGGGCCCTTTTTCTGTGCTGGCTGTCAGCGGGGAGACACTGACTTCAGAGGCCACCTGCTTTCCTCCTTACCTGTCTGTTCCATCTTTCAACCAATAACAACTCATGAAGTCCTTCTCAAGCTCCCACCTTCTCTGACTTCATCTTCTCCAACCAGCCACACAAAGCTCTGTCATGTATGGAGTGATGTGATTAGATCCAGTTCATGCGGTAACCTCACCATCTTAAAGTCATATAACTGGCATATAACAACATAATCACAGGAATGGTGTCTCATCACCTTAACAGGCTTTAGAGACAAGGGTGTGGCATGTTTGGGGACCATTTCAGAAATTACATCTACCACAGTAGGACACTCACATTCCCCCATCTACAAAATGCATTCACCCTCTCCCCTAAGGTTTCCAAATTTCATGTCATTAAAGCATTAGTTCAACATGAAAAATGTCATGTAGACCACATCAGATCAAAAATTTAAAAACCCATCTAAAACATCCACACCAGGTGTGAATGAGGCTTCTGAGAGTGTCCATTAAGTACAGATCCTTGATGTAATTCCCTTACCTCCGTCGACCTGTGAAACTGAACAAACAGCTTATCTGCCCCTGATGTGAAATGATGGGACAGACATAGAATAACAACTACAGTGATTCTAGTTCAAAATGAGGGAATATGGAAGGGATAAAGAAGTCACTGACCCAAAATAGTTTGGAAATGGAGCTGGGCAAAATCCAGCAGGAGTTTCTTAGTTAGGATCCATAGCCTGGGACTGACCCTGTGTCCTGTGGGTCTTTGCCTCTGGGCTCTCTGCTCTGCATTTCTTGAAACCATTATTATTTATCATTTTTCTCACACTCTTGTGTATGGCTCCTATTGCACTCAAAATGTTTTTGAGATTCATCCATGTTGTTTTGTGTATCAACAGTTTGTTCCTTTAGCCATTCCATGGAATGAATGTATCAAAGTTTATTGATCCATTCTTGTATTGACAGATACTTGAATATTTCCAGTTTTTCCTATTATGAATAAAACTGCTATGAACGTTCTTATATAAATCATTTTCCGGACATATGTTTTAATTTCTCTTGGATAAATGCTTAGGAATTACTGAGTCATAGAATAGATAGTTGTTTAGTTCCGTAAGAATATGCCAGACATTTTTTCCCAAAGTGTTTATACTATTTTACATTCCAACCATTAATGTATGAAGGTGAGGAAGCTTTTGCTACTTCCAAAGAGGCCTCTCTGTATACATGTAATTTTTTCTAACTGGAGATAGGCTGATGACTTCAGGGACATGAGCATGGGATACAGGACACCTGTCATCACCACCACCATGAAGTTGGGATTCGGGAAGGAGGTTAATCATATAAAGAACCCTGTGACCAGTATGAGCTTCTGTCAGGCCACACGGCACTCAAGTGAACAGGGCATAGGGGGCCCTGGGGTCATGGTGAGAAAGTGTCTAATTGGTAAAACCTTTTCCTTTGGGGAGGTAAATAAATTATTTGTTCCTTCTTGGTAGCCCTTGAGGATAAATATGGTCAAACAAAATAATATCGTACCTGGAGAAACTCAGATCTTGCTAAGATTTACTGCTTGGGAATCCAATGTTAATGCCAAGAAGCAGCCACCAGTTGGGATCAAATGTGAGCCTATGGATCAAGGTATGTACTCAAACACAGGGAGCTTTTTGAAAGATGCTACCAGTAGTTTTTCCAGAGCAGAGATGGGTCCTTTATTTTTCTCTCTAATCTAGCCCATATGCTTAGCTGAGAAGGTTTCTTCATATCACTTTGAATGATGATTTCCCTTGTTCAACAATTTTCTAAACATTCTTTAGATAAGAATTTTATGGGCATTCTTTATTGCATTAGGCTTAAATTTAATGCATCTTAAGGTTTTATTGCAAAGTGTTGCCTTGTTTCCTTTTTAAGATGATACAATTTATAACATGCAAGTTTGCTGTCTGTCCCCTCCCTTTATGTGCATAGAAAATGAGCAAACATGTGGCCATGAAATGGATGGTAATAGAATTGGTTCAGTGGTTGTGAGTGCAGCAACCCAAGAGAGTCTTGTCTGAAATACCACCAGGAATGCCTGGACACAGTAGACGAAGGTTGTTTAACTGGACGCCTTAGGATACATGCTTCCAAAAACAAAGTAGCCGAAAAGAAACCAGAATCACAGAATATCAGAGCCAGAGGAACATTTGGAGGTAAGTCAGTACCTCCTCCTTTTCAACCTACAGGGGAGATAGTGGAACAGAAGCAGGGATGGGCCTGCCTGCTGTGCCCACAATTCACTGGAGATTGTTGTAGTGAAGAATTTCATTTATGATGAAGGAGAAATAAAACCCCATCAGCTTAAATTCAGGCAGGTTTATTGAAAAGGTGAAGAAGCATCTTGCAGAAGCAAAGCATGGCTGAGGCTTGTGCGCTCTGTCTGGGAAAATGAGCAGCCGACAGTGGCTGATGCTGCCCCTGCCTCTGGGGCCGTGTGGTCTGTTGTTCCCTGTGAGCATCTCTTGTATTCTCTTGCATCTTCCCTCAGCCTGACAGTCTCTGTATACTCTTCAACACATAATTGAGCGAGGCTGTGCCAGCCCCAATGCCACATAGCACTTTATGTCAAATTAGAAAGGCGTGAAATAAACTGGCCCGTTATAATACAGCTGTTGGAACAACAGTTGAAAATAACAATATCTTGACTCCTGGTTGAGTGCTTTATGCTGAGCTTTCTTTTCTGAATACGAGCACAGACATTGGGATATTAGTGTCACCTAGCGTTATTAGCTAGTATTCTCCTTTTATTTCCCCATAACATCCCTTCCTCCTTCCCACAGATCCACTCTCCACTCATTTCCATCCTGTCTTATGCCACTCAGGGCTTGTCCCTTCTAAAATGCATCCCTGGCTCCCCTGCATGCACACTTCTAGTTAGGTTTAGCAATGGGGGCACCTGATGGAGCCTGGAAGTGAGAGGAAGGTGAGGTCCGTATTTCTTCCCTCTCCTTCCCTGCTCTGGCACTGAGTATCTAGCAATAGCTGCATCTGTCTATTACTTCAGTGGCCACTCTTCCACAGCCCCAATTCTCAGTGAGTCCCATAGCATTATTTACCTTTGTTCCTTTAGCCCCCATCAAGGAAGATCCAGAGACATTCTCCTCACCAAGGCGTTAAGAAATGCACAGGTGAGGGGAACAGTGGCACACGTGTAAAGGTCCTGTGGCACCTCTTCTCTGCAGACTGGAGGTCATGGCGGGAGATGCTGCATGGATTTGCCCTCCCTGCTATCAGTGAGAACAATAGGGTTCTGGAAGAGTAGAGGACAGGCCATGGGACTCGGCAGTCTAGAAACAAGGTGGGAGGGATTTCCTTGAGAGGCAGGGACATGTGGTGGTTACTAATCATTGTGAGGTGTCTGGGAATGTAATGGATGGGAAATCTACTAAGAAATCAACTTATGTAATAATTAGAAAAGCTCTAGTTCTGAGGAAGGAGACCTGATGGAGTCACCATAGTGGGAATTTATGACCTGGCATCCAGTTCAGATACCTGGAGCTTCTTGACTGAGTGGAGATTGGATCCCTTGAGGAAGAGTGAAGCCTTCAATGCTGCCACAAGTGTATGCTGTAAATCTTCCTCCAGGCCTTCCCCAGAAGGACCTGAAACCATTTATGTGGGTGACCGAGGAAAGGGAAATAATCAGAGCTTCTGTGGCTTGTTGGATTCTGGCTCTGAAGAATGCTAACCTAAGGGCACCTGTGGTGGCCATGAAAATGCACTGCTTGCATCTCCAGCTGCAGGAGGCCTATGGAATCAACAGCCCCAGGTGCTACACTCTGAATCGAGGGCTTGATGACATTTCCCCCAGATCAGTACTAGCCCATGAGGAGGAAAGCTTCATATCAAGTCCTACCAACAGAACACCCGTGATGACTCATTAGGATGTCGAAGCTGTTTTCCTGTGGCAACTGTGACTTTCTTTCTTCAAAGTCTGTTTTGTTCATGCACATTAGCTGATTTATATAAAATAAGAGAATAAATGCCTACACTCCCATGAGTCTATCTTTTACTGATAAACTCTAGTTCTGAGGACAGAAGCTTGATGGAGTCAGTATAGTGGGAATTTATAATGTTGCATCCAGTTCAGAGACTTGGAGCTTCTTGACTGAGGGGAGATTGGGTCCCTTTGGGGAAGAAAGAAGCCTGCAATGTTGTCACAAGTGTATCCTGTAAATCTTCCTCTGGCCTTCCCAAAGGGACCTGATATATGAATTACGATACGGTGACCCCAAATACAGGATGTTCTCGTCTACTCTCAAGAATGCAATATCTTATTCCTCTGGATTCACATAGTACCAATATTAGTGTATAGCTATGCACCTTAATAGAACATAGCTAATTAGATGAAGAATGGTAGACCCAATTCAACCATACAGGCATCGACCATATCAGCTTACAGGCATCCCTCTCCCACCATTTCATTCTTGTCCCCACTCCAAAGTCTTCTCCATTTTACTTGTATTAATTTTCTATTGCTGCATACTAAATTACTGCAAGCTTTAGAGTCTTAAAATAACAATGATTTACTTTCTTGCAGTGTCCACAGATCAGAAGTTCAGGCCTGGATTAGCTGGGTCTTCTCCTCCGGGCCTCAAAGGCTGAAATTAGGCTAGGTTTCTTTCTGGAGGTTCTGGGGAAGAACTTCCTCTCAAGTTTCCTCAGGTTGTCAGCCGAGTTCAGTTCCTTGTGACTGTAGGACTGAGATCTCTGTTTTCTTGCTGGCTGTCAGCCAGGGGCCTCTCACTGCTCCTAGAGGCCTCCCATGTTCCTAGTGCATGCTTCCTTCAGCCAGCAGTGAAAATCGCCCTGCATGGAAACCCTCCTGCATTTCACATCTCTCCAGGAAGACCTCAGTCCCTCCAAGGAACTCACCTTCATTAGGTCAAGCTCATAAGATAATCTGTATCTTAGATTTGACTGATTTGGGATCTCAGTTACATCTGCTGACTTGTTTTTGCCATGAATTGTAACACAATCACAGGAGTGATATCACTGACTTTGTCTACACTCAGGAAGAAGTGATTATATAAGAGCAAAGATCACTGGGGGTCATCTTAGGATTCTGTCTACCATAATATTCTAAAGCCACAGTAATTAAAAGAGTATAACAGATTTCTGCTTGTGTCTGTTAGAATAAATCATATCAGACTAATCCTGCTTCCATAAACAACCATAAAATTGTTTTCAGACAGTGGACAACCGACAGTACAACAGGAGACTTAAGGGGGAAACCCCATGATTTCCTAGTTCTTTGGGGAGAATTTCTCAGCAGCTGCACAGTGGGCTAGAGTCCTCTCAGAGCAGGGCAGCCCCACTGAGCTGAGAAGGCAGAGATCAGAGTTCAAGGCCACTGAAGAAATTGCAATCTGCAGGGCAGGGCACCAATAGGAGACAGCTGTTCAGAGGGGCAGCTCTTGAAGTCCATGTGGGGTTCTATGTGCATACTTATCAAGGACTGGAGTATACCTGCACAAGGAAAAGACTAACAGGTTTAACATAGGAGTGGCTGCTATAAAATCGAGTTTGGATCAGAGGTACTTGTGGTGGAGGAGGGTTGGGGAATGGATGATGGAGCTCCTGCCATCCAGGGTGGGATGAACTCATGCACACCTCATTAGCACCCAGGTATCCAACTGAGACACTAGAAAGGTTGTGCTTTAGGAATAATTGTCATGCTTTACAATAAGGCCTATTCTAGACCAGCCCTAGTAAAGCCTAAAACCAAACCCTGTCAAAATCCAAAAAGCAGTGGATTGGTGATTGAGTCCTGCCAAATTAGAGGGTCTTGGGAAATGCTGTGGGCTTTCTGTGAATCCACTGTAATAAAACATAAACCAAGTCCACATAAGTCCAATGTGATGAGACAGTAATTTTACTGCCCACCAGAACAAAATTAATTCACACAATCAATGATAGAAGTTAGCCAAGTCAGCATTTAAGCAAAATACGTCTAAGAACAGCTAAGAACTCTTCTCAAACTCACATAGAACATTCACCAAGATAGACCACATATGCTGAGCCATACTTAGTATTTTCTGTCCTTTCTCTTTGACTCGTGTATACTGTGCTCAAACTCTTAAAATTACACTTTAATTATATACTTTAATGATTATACACTTTATTGCATCTCAATTGCATGTAAGTTATATTTCAGTATATTTGTTAAAAGTTTATAATTAAAAAAACTGTCCTAGCTTGACTCAAGAAATCTTTTTTATATTTAAAAAATATAATTTTATATATTATCAGGGCAAAAGAGAAAAACTGTATGATTACCTTGTCATACACAGTAAAAGCATTTGGCAAAATTGAAACTTTTTTCATGATTTATAAAAACAAATCCCAGAAAACTCTCAGCATGATAGGAACAGAAGGCAACACTTCCAACCCCATTAAGGGCAGATTTGAAAAACCCACAGGTAACATTATATTAAATAGCATAAGATTGAATGCTTTTCTATTAAATCAGAGAAAAATGTAGAATATCTGTTGTTACTCTTTCAATTCAGCATTATACTAGAGATCTAAATCAATGCAATAAAGTAGGAAAAATAAATAAATAAAAGGATTGAAAAGAAAGAATTGAAGCTGTCTTTATTCACAGATAATGTCTGTGTATGTTAACAATCCTAGAAATCTACAAAAATCTACCAAAACTAATCAGTGAGTTTGGTAGTGTTGCAGAATATAAGCTCAATATAAGTAGTCTTTTGTATTTTTGTATATTAGCAATGAACATTTGGAAAATGAAATAAAAATACAATTTCATTTAAAGTAACATCTAAATACATGTCGTGCTTATAAATAAATTCAACAGGCTGGGCGTGGTGGCTCGCACCTATAATCTCAGCACTTTGGGAGGCCGAGGTGGGCAGATCATGAGGTCAGGAGATTGAGACCATCATGCCTAACACAGTGAAACCCCGTCTCTACTAAAAATACAAAAAATTAGCTGGGCATGTTGGCATGTGCCTGTAGTCCCAGCTACTTGGGAGGCTGAGGCAGGAGGATCACTTGAACCTGGGAGGCAGAGGTTACAGTGAGCCAAGATCGCATCACTGCACTCCAGCTTGGGTGACAGAGTGAGATTCTTGTCTCAAAAAAAAAAGTCAACAAAATTTATGTAAGGCCAGTACAGTACACCAAAAACTACAAAAATTTGCTTTGAGAAATTATGAAAGAACTAAATTAGTGGTGAGATAAACCTTGTCATGGATCAGAAGAGTTGTTATGTTTAAAAAGTCAGTTCTTCATAAATTGATCTCCAGATCCAATGCAATTCTAGTAAAAATTCCAAGCAGCATTTTGGTAGAAATTTACAAGCTGATTCTACCGTTTATATGGTAATGTCAATGATCAAGAACAATAAAAGAGCAATATTATAAAAGAATAATGGTGAATGAATTCACTACCTATTTACAGAATTACTCTACAGCTACGAAAATCAAGATCATGTGTTTTGTTGAAAAAAAAAATACAATATATATCAGTGGAAGAGAAGAGAGAATCCAGAAATAGATACTCACATATATGTCTAATTAATGATTCCTAGGACATATATATATGTATACACACCCACCCACCCTCACACACTCACACATGTATGTGTGTATATATATACACCTTTTTGAAGACTATCTATCGTTATCCAAATAGGGAACATTAAGAGAACATAAAAAGAAGCCACAATATAGGAGATATCATATTTATCTCCAACAAAGGATTTTTTTAGAGTGTGTATATATATAATATATACTATATATATACTGTACATATATACTATATATATACTATACATATATACTATGTATAATACATATATACTATATATATTATACATATATACTATATATATATGTTGCAGTCTGATAAGATAAACAGCACAGTGAAACAATTTCTCAAAAGACTTGAATAGATACTTCAGAAAAGAAGATACATGAATGGTCAATTAGCATAGGAAAAGATGCTCCACTGTTTAGTCATCAGGGAGATCAGTGCAACAATGAGATACCAGTACATATCCATGAGAATGGCTAAAATTAAAAAGGCTAAAAACAGCACATGTTGGTGAGGATATAAAGCACTTGGAAGTCTTATACTTGTAGGAATGAAAAATGGTACAACTCTGAAAATCTAACAGTTTCTTAAAGGTTAAACATATACCAATCAGATGGACAGTCATTCCATTCCTGGGAATTTACACACTCTCTGCACAATGATCTGTATGTGTGTTTCCAGACCAAACTGAGGGGCGGGCTGCTATCAGCAGCATCTCGTTACTGTCCCAGTAACGAGATGCTGATGAACTGGGGAGGAAGAGAGTTTTTACTTCTGCAACTGGTTACAGGGAAAAGGCCTGGAAATTATCACCAGAGCAACTCAAAATTACAAAGTTTTCCTGAGCTTATGTACCTTCTAAGCTATATGTGTATGTGGAAGTGTGCATTCATTTAACACATAAGTGATTAACTTCTTTTAATCTATAACTAAGGTCTGAGTCCTGAAGACCTTCTGGAGCCTCAGTAAATTCACTTAATCTAAATGGGTCTAGGTGGGCTGGGGACCCTTATCTTGTCTCTGGCTACATCACAGAGATTTGGGGAGTTCCTTCAGACCTCCAATAAACTTGTTTCTGGAGGCCTACGGAGTTTCTTCAGACCCCCAATAAAACTTATTTAATACTAAATGACTCCTGTTAAGAATGCCTTCATTATTTCGTCATGCTTTAAGGCCCAGGAAAAGTCTAGGCAAAACTCTTGGTGGGCTTTTTTTACATTCCAGCCTTTATATAAGGGCACTGGCTTTTTTTTTTTCTTTCCTCTTAATATTTGACTGAACCACTCAGTCAGTACTGAAACAGCCGTTAGGGAGGCCTGGGTTAGTGAGACCTGGCCTGCCACGTATGGATGCTCATGATAGTTTCTTCATAATAGCCCAAACGCGGAATGATAGAAACGTCCAATAACAAGTGAAAGTACAAACGAACATGGTATAGCCACACAAAGGAATACTACTCAGCAATTATAAGGCATTAACTGTTGATGCAAATACTCATATGGATGGATTTTAAAATTACATTGATGCGTGAAAGAAGGCAGACACAAAAGAACACAGGCATCATTTCATTTATAGAAAATGGTTAAAAATGCAAATGGACCTGAAGTGACAGTGGCTCCTTGGGGCCAAGGGTTGAAAGACTGATGAACTGCAAAGGGGTACAAGAAACTTTGGGGCATAGGGAAATTCCTCTATCTTGGTTGTGGCAGTAGTTCAATTAGTGTATACATTTGTAAACATGCATTGAATTACACATTTTAAAGTGGTGCAGTCTGTTGTACCTAAATTATACCTTTATAAAGTTGATTTCATCATCTTAATTTCTCCATACTAGCAGCAGCTAGAAAATGAAATTCAGTAAAACATAAAAAAGATTAATAGCCAGAATCATTACATGCTTAAGAATACATGCAATGAAGCAGGTACAAGGCCCCTAAAAGCAATTGGTGAGAAAAATTAAGACCAAACAAATATATATCGTGTTCATTGATTGGAAGACTCAATTTTGTTAGCATATTACATCAACACAATTCTGATTAATATTTCTAGTAGGAGATTTTAGAGAAATTTAAAAGCTAATTTCAAAATATATTTGAAAATCCAAGAACCTAGAATAAGCAAGTCGGTCTTGAAGAAGCAATAAGTTGGAGGACTTACTCTGCTAGATTTCAAACCTGATTTTAAAGCTACAGTAATTTAAAAACGGTAGTAATGGTGTAAGTATTCATAAATATATCAAAGTAAAAGAATACAGATTCAAACAAATTGCCCAGTTATTTAATTTTTTTAGTAGAATCTTTTTCATAAAAAATCCGTCAAAAAAGTTTTCCAACCACACACAGGAGGGGTATGGGTAGGGGAAAATGTCTGTCCATCTATCCCTGGCCCCCAGCCCATGTGGTTTTGGCAGCAATAAGGTGTGTGGGGTAATGGACCCCGAAATTAAAATGGTGTGTGTATGAGAATGAAATGGGGGCAAAGCTGTGGGGAGCAGTGGAGGGGAAGGAACAAAGGAGGTCAGTACTGGGAACGCTGAAGGTGGGAGGCCATTTCATAACATTGCTTGTTGATGAAACTGCCGTGGACACCTTCTTTGCCCATCAGCAGGCCTAGCGTCTTGGCAGTCATGGTGACAATGACATTGAAGGTGGGTGCTCCACCGATGCACTTCGTATGAAGATCCACGGTCAATTCCCCATCCTGTAGCAATGAGTCCGGGACCACAGTACATTTCTGGCCCCCCAGTGTCAGCCCATTCACGAAAAAGCTTGACCGGTCTTTGCCAACCAGGACACTAACCTCAGCTGGCGTGATGTTGATGAATGTTTTCCCTGCAACGGCGGCCCAGATGGAGGGTGGGTCCTTGTTGCCCACAATGGCCGCGTCCTAACAGGTCCCGTCTGCCACAAGGCTGTAGATGGAGGCGTCCACCTGGCCGTTGCATTGCTGCAGGGGCTCCTCTGGTGGCTGCTGCTGGGGCCACCTGGGCTGGCGGGCGGGGGAGGGGGAGAGCTCGATGCAGGCGCTGTCCTCCTCACCACAGCTGTGCTAGCTGTGCAGCAGCCCTTGCACCGCCACTTAAAAAAAATATATATATATATATATATTTATTATACATTATACTTTAAGTTCTAGGGTACATGTGCACAACGTGCAGGTTTGTTACATAGGTGTACATTTGCATGTTGGTTTGCCCCATTAACTCGTCATTACATTAGGTATTTCTTAATGCTATTCCTCAGTCACTACGAAGCGGTGTGATGTTCCCCTGTGTCAAGTTCCATGTCAGTCCACATGAGTGGAATGCTCGCACCACTTTAATGATTTTTTTTTTATTTTTTTGGTACATTGCAACGTGAGTTTGTTACGTATGTATACATGTGCCATGTTGGTGTGCTGCACCCATTAACTCGTCATTTAGCGTTAGGTATATCTCCTAATGCTATCCCTCCCCCCTCCCACCACCCCACAACAGTCTCCGGAGTGTGATGTTCCCCTTCCTGTGTCCATGTGTTCTCATTGTTCAGTTCCCACCTATGAGCGACAACATGCGGTGTTTGGTTTTTTGTCCTTGCGATAGTTTGCTGAGAATAATGGTTTCCAGTTTCATCCATGTCCCTACAAAGGACATGAACTCTTCATTTTTTATGGCTGCATAGTATTCCATGGTGTATATGTGCCACATTTTCTTTTTTTTTTTCTTTTTTTTTTTTATTATACTTTAGGTTTTAGGGTACATGTGCCCAATGTGCAGGTTTGTTACATATGTATCCATGTGCCGTGTTGATTTCCTGCACCCATTAACTCGTCATTTAGCATTAGGTATATCTCCTAATGCTATCCCTGCCCCCTCCCCCAACCCCACAACAGTCCCCGGAGTGTGATGTTCCCCTTCCTGTGTCCATGAGTTCTCATTGTTCAATTCCCACCTATGAGTGAGAACATGCGGTGTTTGGTTTTTTGTCCTTGCGATAGTTTACTGAGAATGATGTTTTCCAGTTTCATCCATGTCCCTACAAAGGACTTGAACTCATCATTTTTTATGGCTGCAGAGTATTCCATGGTGTATATGTGCCACATTTTCTTAATCCAGTCTATCGTTGTTGGACATTTGGGTTGGTTCCAACTCTTTGCTATTGTGATTAGTGCCGCAATAAACATATGTGTGCATGTGTCTTTATAGCAGCATGATTTATAGTCCTTTGGGTATATACCCAGTAATGGGATGGCTGGGTCAAATGGTATTTCTAGTTCTAGATCCCTGAGGAATCGCCACACTGACTTCCACAATGGTTGAACTAGTTTACAGTCCCACCAACAGTGTAAAAGTGTTCCTATTTCTCCACATCCTCTCCAGCACCTGTTGTTTCCTGATTTTTTAATGATGGCCATTCTAACTGGTGTGAGATGGTATCTCACTGTGGTTTTGATTTGCATTTCTCTGATGACCAGTAATGATGAGCATTTCTTCATGTGTTTTTTGGCTGCATAAATGTCTTCTTTTGAGAAGTGTCTGTTCATGTCCTTTGCCCACTTTTTGATGGGGTTGTTTGTTCTTTTCTTGTAAATTTGTTTGAGTTCATTGTAGATTCTGGATATTAGCCCTTTGTCAGATGAGTAGGTTGCAAAAATTTTCTCCCATTCTGTAGGTTGCCTGTTCACTCTGATGGTAGTTTCTTTTGCTGTGCAGAAGCTCTTTAGTTTAATTAGATCCCATTTGTCAATTTTGGCTTTTGTTGCCATTGCTTTTGGTGTTTTAGACATGAAGTCCTTGCCCACACCTATGTCCTGAATGGTATTGCCTAGGTTTTCTTGTAGGATTTTAATGGTTTTAGGTCTAACATTTAAGTCTTTAATCCATCTTGAATTAATTTTTGTATAAGGTGTAAGGAAGGGATCCAGTTTCAGCTTTCTACATATGGCTAGCCAGTTTTCCCAGCACCATTTATTAAATAGGGAATCCTTTCCCCATTTCTTGTTTTTGTCAGGTTTGTCAAAGATCAGATAGTTGTAGATATGTGGCATCATTTCTGAGGGCTCTGTTCTGTTCCATTGATCTATGTCTCTGTTTTGGTACCAGTACCATGCTGTTTTGGTTACTGTAGCCTTGTAGTATAGTTTGAAGTCAGGTAGCATGATGCCTCCAGCTTTGTTCTTTTGGCTTAGGATTGACTTGGCAATGGGGGCTCTTTTTTGGTTCCATATGAACTTTAAAGTAGTTTTTTCCAATTCTGTGAAGAAAGTCATTGGTAGCTTGATGGGGATGGCATTGAATCTATAAATTACCTTGGGCAGTATGGCCATTTTCACGATATTGATTCTTCCAACCCATGAGCATGGAATGTTCTTCCATTTGTTTGTATCCTCTTTTATTTCACTGAGCAGTGGTTTGTAGTTCTCCTTGGAGAGGTCCTTCGCATCCCTTGTAAGTTGGATTCCTACGTATTTTATTCTGTTTGAAGCAATTGTGAATGGGAGTTCACTCATGATTTGGCTCTCTGTTTGTCTGTGATTGGTGTACAAGAATGCTTGTGATTTTTGTACATTGATTTTGTATCCTGAGACTTTGCTGAAGTTGCTAATCAGCTTAAGGAGATTTTGGGCTGAGACGATGGGGTTTTCTAGATATACAATCATGTCATCTGCAAACAGGGACAATTTGACTTCCTCTTTTCCTAATTGAATACCCTTTATTTCCTTCTCCTGCCTGATTGCTCTGGCCAGAACTTCCAGCACTATGTTGAATAGGAGTGGTGAGAGAGGGCATCCCTGTCTTGTGCCAGTTTTCAAAGGGAATGCTTCCAGTTTTTGTCCATTCAGTATGATATTGGCTGTGGGTTTGTCATAGATAGCTCTTATTATTTCGAGATACGTCCCATCAATACCTAATTTATTGAGAGTTTTTAGCATGAAGCGTTGTTGAATTTTGTCAAAGGCCTTTTCTGCATCTATTGAGATAATCATGTGGTTTTTGTCTAACTTTCTAGGCCTGAGTTTCCTCAGCTATGAAACAAGGACATGAGGCTAGATGCCTAGGCCCTTTTTAAAATGCTAACATTATTCAGGGAAGTTTAAGTGGTATGTAATATGCAGGGAAACAACAGGGCATGATTTAGAAGTTGTACAGTGTACTTTAAACAGGCAGTGATGATTATAGTCCTGGGAGTGAATGAATAAATGGATCAGCCCTACAGTATCAGCATGTTCTCCAAGTATCTTTTGACAAAAAGCCATCAAAGACAGAGTGGCCAATCTAACCAATGAATGAACTATCTGTGATTTCTGTAAAATTACTAAAGCAGCAGAGATTATTAAAATTGATATTCTATGATTCAAGGACTTATGAGTGAGAGCTGAGAGGAGAGGGAGGGGCCTCTACAGAAACCCTGCCAAGCAGCCAACTCTGCAGCTACTGGAAGGTGGAGGTGAAGCCACCCTGCCAAGCAGCCAACCTCACTTTTTGGTTATTTATCCTTGTGCTGATGCTGCCAGACAAACTCTCTCTACAAATCTCAGCATGTGGAAGAAACAGAGGTAGGAATAACTGCCCAGCACCTTTCTATTTCTCGAAGACACCCTTGAAGTTATTCATCAATGTTTTAATTAAAGCAGATCTTATGGCTTTTCCTCAAAAGGGAATTTGTTAACTTTTAGACTTTGTTATTGTTCATTTTGGGCTTCTGTGCAAATCTGCTATCCTGTTTGAATGACATTGTTTTGTTTTTACCCTATTGCTTCGTATCTGTCACAATATTAAGTCAGTTCTCAACATTAAGGCATTAAAAATTAGCTTTTCTCAAATGCTCGGCATCACTAATCATTAGGGAAATGCAAATTAAAACCATAATGAATATCATCTCACACCTGTTAGAGTGGCATTTATCAAAAAGGTGAATGATGTGTTAGAGATAATGCAGAGAAAAGGGAACACACACATTGTGAATAGGTATGTAAATTAGTACAGCTGGTGTGGAAAACAGTATGGAGTTTCCTCAAAAAACTGAAAATAGAATCTACCCTATGATCCAGTAATCCCATTTCTGGATATATATCCAAGGGAACTGAAATGAATATGTTAAAGGTGTATCTGCACTCTCGTGTTCATTACAGCGTTATTCATAATAGTCAAGATGTAGAACAAACCTAGATCCATCAGTAGATAAATGGGTAAAGAAAATGTAGCAGATAATACACAATGGAACACTATTTAACCTTAAAATGTTGGGGGAGAGGTCCTGTCATTTGTGACAACATGAATGAATCTGAAGGTCATTATGCTTAGTGAAAAAAGCCAGGCACAGAGAGACACATACCACATAATCTCACCTATATGTGGAATCTAATAAAGTTGAACTCATAGAAGCAGAGAGTAGAATGGTGGTTACTAGAGGCTGGTGGAGTGGGGAGGGAGAGTAGGGGGAATTGTTGATCAAAGGTATCAACAAAAAGAATAGGTCTTAAGGTATATTCATAGCAGGGTGACTATAGCCAATAATAATGTATATTTCAAAATAAGAGTAAATTTCCAATGTCTCACCATCAAAAATGATAGGTAGGCAAGTTGATGAATATGTAATCAGCTTGGTTTAATCATTCCATATTGTTTGTGTGTATATATATGTATGTGTGTATATATGTATATAATCATATCATACCCCATAAATGTATATAATTATGATTTGTCAATCAAAAATAACTAATTTTTTAAATAGCTTTTTTCAAGTTTATCACACTTTCTCTACTAATGTCTGTTCTTCATATTTGCATCTTGATTTTTTTTCTTCAAGAGGTGGGGGTCTTATTATGTTACTCAGGCTGGCCCTGAACTCCCAGGCTCAAGAGATTCTCTTGCCTCAGCCTCCTGAGTAGCTGCAACTATAGATGCACACTACCTGGGCTTGAATCTTTGTTCTTGATTAACTTTTTCTCCATTACAAAACTTCACATAAAAAAATGCAATGGTTGATTAGTTTCTTTCACAGCAATTTCATAGGTATTTATTAAAGCTCTTACATCTGCTTGAGAATAGAATTTTGTGGGAGAAAAACTAGGGAAAATTACTATCATGGCCAGACTTGAGGCTTCCTGAGGTGGCTGAGTCCAAAAAATAAGGAGGAAGCAACTTGCATTGGCTAAAAGGTGATTCTCACCTTGGAAGAAAGACAAGGTTGGATGTGTCTGTTAGGGAAAGTGTATGAATGCTTGCAGTAGGAAGGGAGCTTTGTGTCAAGCAAAAGTTTACCTTCCAAGGACATAACAAGGAGAAACTCAAAATCTAACTTAAGGGACCACTTCCCTGAAAACAAGCAAACAAATTTTGAGAATCTGGACACAAAACAGTTATGGTAAACTAAGCTTTATTTAATTGGCAGCAGGAGAGTCACAACCTCAAACTCCAGAAAAGATGAAGTAAATTTGCAATGATTTCATACCCCAAGATTCCTCCTACCCAAAGCTGAAGATGCATTTTCAAGGAAAGGTGATAGAAAGAAAGATGGTGCTTACCCAAGAGATTCTTCCACCCAGCAGGCATATACTTTGTCTATCATGAGTCAAGCCCTGATCCAAAGGCTTGTTAACTCATAATTACAGTAAGCATCTCTCTTATGCCAAGTAATATGGCAAGTATTGTGAGGGAAATACAAATGCCCTAATGTAAAAGGTACATTACAGGGTGGGCTGACCTCCTCAAAATGGGGTCTGGTCAGATTCTCCATGCTAGGCTACAGGAAAGAAGGCTGAAGAAGAAACAACTTTACAAATCAGTTTGCCTACAGTTGAGAATTAGAGCAAATGACTTGCAGTACCAGGAGTACTTCAGACCATATCAATCAGAATCTGACTGTCTTCATATCTGTGTCTCTTGTTCATTTATTCCGAAGTTAATCCTGTCCCACAGTCATTATAACCATCAGTGACCAGCCAACCTCCCAATCTAGCTGTCTCAGAGTAGACATTTCTTCATCCTGAAGGTCCCTCTCTCTCACCCAAGATCCTCAATGAAGTCAAAGAGTGCGGACAGAGGGATCTGTCTGGAGGGACAGAGATGTATATAATTAAAGTCACAACCATCGGTAAGGAGGACTCAGGAGAAGCTGTTCAAGCAGAAGGAAAAGTGGAGCTCATGCAAACACTCAAGGGAGCAGGGAAGGTCGAGTACAGCTAAAGCAACAAGAAGGTGATCCTATTATAAGAAGGTGATCCTACTACTATAAAGAAACTGTTGAGAATATGACGTATCCCAGACAACTACTCATGTCCCCAGGTGCCAAATCCCAAAAGATTTGAGGACGCTCACTTGGGCTCTTCTTATTTGTTGATTCAATGTCTCCTCTTTTTCTTATGCAGAAGACATACAGGCAGACCCAGAAAGCCTCATTTCTTGTTTAGTTTTCCTAATAGCCCCAAGAAAGCTATCACTGGAAAGTCCAGCTTCTTGTGCAGGATATCTACCAATGATTCACTTTCTCCTTAAGAATCATAGGCACAGTCCATCTAGGAGATGAGATTGCTAAATGGCTTGGACAAAGTGGAGACATTATAGGAGTTCCAGTGAGTGCTTGTGGGATCACTATTGGTGACTTAATCTCTGAAGTCCAGATTATTCACTCTTGTAACATGCTAGTTACATCTTCACTGATGGTGGGTGGAAACAATGTTTCAGCCTCAAGTTCTGAGGTTTGACGGGATTGCTGTTGAAGTACCATCTGCTGATCACTGAGTCACCAGGACCTCAATGGTTTGTCAGGTTGCATAAGGTTCTCTTTGTATAATGAGATTTCACTGAGAAAGAGTCTTGCTTTGGAAGCATTCCAGTCTTCTTGGAGTTTCTTCCCAAGCAGGTCCTCCGCCCTGCCACCTCCCCGAGCAGCCCTTCGATGACTCCCTGTCTTCTGTGGTACGTTTCAGTTACAAAAAGCCCAGGAGGAATGTGTCGATTGTCTTGCAAGTAAAAATTCTTCTGAAGCTATAGCTACAGAGAATAAATAGGGGCAAAGGTGGGTAGGAGGGGGAAGGAAGCAGAAGAAAGAGACACAATACAAACCAAAGGGTGGATTGGAGAGAAAAATGGAGTGAAGATATGGGTTGGAAAGGCAGCTGGGAAGTTCAAGGAGAACAGGAAGATACTGAGAAGTGGTTTATATAAAAAGATATCTTCTCACTAAGTCCACAAGGGCTGCAGGAGACCATCAGACCTCAGAAGGGCTGTGTGCCATCCACCCTGGAAGTCCCAGACCCTGACACTGACTTACTTGCTGGTGACTATGGTGTGCGGCCTCCTCCTCAATACTGTCAGTGAACTCAGTGCTTGCATCTTCGGTGTCATCCCCTGCAGCTGCACCTGGAAACAAGTCCAGCAAAGAAAAGTTATTCCCTTCACAGATGGCTTCCAGACAGCAGGTTAAATTATACTCTTTTTGCCAGCTGCCTCTCATTTCTTCGTTTCTCCATATACATGGAGAAGAAACTCTCCCTAGCCAGCAGGGCCGGCAAGAAAAATAGAACTTTTTGGATCACAGACACTTTCTTACTCATACTCAAGCCTGAGCCTCACAACATAAGCTGACTTTGCCTGCACAGACCCATTTCTAAGGAGCCGACTGTCAGATGCACTGGTTACCCCACTGGAATATCAAGAAAGCCTGAATTATTCCCCACTGCCAGGCTACATAAAAACTTTCTCTTCCATAACATGAGTCCCACATGCCTAACCCTTTCCCCACCACTGAGTGCCTGGAGATTAGAGCTGCCCTGAATCTCTAAGAGGTATCTATTGTTGGGATCAGTTGCATAGGGTGACAATCTCTCTGAGGACTTCCCTGTGGGGGTCCTGTGTCCTACTAACATTCAGGTCTACTCAAGATTCAAGACACCCAACGATTCAGTTGTTCCCTAATATCTTCCTCTAACCTCCCTTCCTCCTCACCTCTCTCAAACTCTTATTCTATGCAGACACCCTTTGCCTGAAAGGTTTCTTGCACTGCTTTATCCACATGTGATTTAACTCATCCTTTCATTCTCCAGAGATGGACACAGCCACTCTAAGGCCCAAACATCTACACCATGCTCTAAGGTACAAGTAGCTGCAGTTTGTGGTATGGGCAAAGGTCTAAGGCAGCACTGATCAAGAGGACTTTCTGCAATGACAGCAATGTTCTGTGCCAGTGTTGCCCAGTACAGTGGACACAGTCATATATGGCTATTGAGCTTTGAAATGTGGGTAGTATGGCCCACATTTCAAAGCATTGAATTTTTAATTTTATTTTAGTTAAATTAACATATTTAAATGACTACATGTGGCTAGTGGCTACCCTATTGGACAGCACAAATCTAGGGTGTTTCTTCCTCCTTATATTGATTAAAATTAAGACTATTCATACATTTTAAGACCAAGAGCTATGTTTTTACATTACTGTATTTTTCAGGAAGTGTAGAAATTTATTATGGTTAATCTATCAAAGAAAATCTACTGTGACACTCACTGTGTCTTATAGAACCTCCCCAACTTAAAGAATCTTGAAATCTTGTTCTGATCCTAGCCTCAGCAACCAACCAGTTACAACTCCACTTCTGACCAGATTAACCAGGACCTCAAAGAGATTCGGTGGTGTGTCCAAGGTTACACAACTAGCCCTCACAAGAGCTGCACCAATAAGTCAAGACTCTGGACTCTTAGAAGCCACTCACTTTTTCATCTGGTGACAAATCAGATCTTTATCTTTTCTTCTTCCTCCAAGACCAAAGAACCTTCTGTTGAGTTCAGACATCCAGGCATGAAAGGCTGTGCTTGAATCATGAGCATTCACTACCTAATGCAGATAAGGTAAGCAGGGGCAGTTCACATTTACATATTTGCAATGGCCCAGGCTGATCTCATGGAAGTGCTAAGAGGTAGTAAGTATGCTGTGATAACAGCTTAGGTTTCCTCATCTACACCATGAACTTTGTGTTAACTTTGCATCAAGGAAGGGTCCTGTTCAGTGAAGCATCTACCACGTCTACCACTCAGCATCTTTAGAGGTCTGTGGCAGACAGTGTACAAGAGGAATTTCCAATACTTACTCATTCAAACCAACCCCAGAAGCCATCTCATTCAGGACGCTAGCTGAGTAGAGGTGTATGGACACATTCCCTAATCTTTGGCTGCTTTAAAAACTTACTGAACCCAGAATACTAACTTATGTAGGACACCCATATCATGTTATGCTTACTTTGGAAAATCTTTCCCTGTACAACAGTAGGGATTACAATCTTATGTTTTTCCAGCAAAGGAAATGAATTGTCTCACTCAGTGACAGAAAACAGACTGTTCACATTGTTTCTCATTTGAACACGGGGCTAGAGAAGGATCCTGTAGTTGAAGAAAGCTCAGCTCTATGAGGTCAGTATCCTCATCCCCTACCATTGTTGCTGGGTTGTGGAGTCAGGCTGGGCCCACATCCCAGGACCATTCCTGCCAGGTTCCAGAAGCGAGAATTGGAAAGGGTGACTGTCACTGGTCTTGAAGGCTTTTATCTGACACTTTCTGCCCTCCACTTATCTTGACAGCCTTTCTGGTGCCATGTCTGCATTCTTGGATAATGCTCCATCTTACTTCACTTAAGAGCAGGATGCTATGGTTCTGGCTTCATAAGGAATTCGATGGAGACAAATAAATGCTCATCTCATCTCTACACTCTGCCACACAGGGGTTTTGTTTCTTCCCCTTCTTTCTCTCTTTTTTAAGCTAGCTCACAGTCTTCTTCCATTATGGCAGCTTTAAGGGTTGCTCAGCCTTTTACCAATTTGAATTAAAATGCTGCAACTTTTTTCTCCCATGTTTGAGGGGTAAAGCTAAAAATTTATAGAAAATATGGAAATAAAAGAGTATGTTATCTCATACAAGGTTCTGTATATAAGTCAACATTAGACATCTTTTACTATTTTCCATTTTTTGAATAAATGAGAGAACTTCTCTTTTGTGAGTGATACCTTTTTCTAAACTTTTACAGCACAATGAAACACTGTCTTCAGAACTAACTCGGAATATTTTGAATTTCTAATTTAAAGGTACCTATGCTTTTATATTGATGACTCTTCTGCTTATTTTTTTGATAAAATATAAAATAGTCTGCCACCTTTAGATTCTCTGAAAGCTAAGAATCTGTTCATTTAACTTGCTTCAAGATTAAGTTTTACATGTTAGACTGCCAATTTTATCAAAAACTTTTATTTGAGGCTTCAATAAATGTTCTCAACTTGTGGTTCTTGGAAGTTTCTAGGCTCTGAACAATACAAAATGGAGGTGATACCAAGATGTCCCCTATTTAGATTTAGAAGATTATTTTCTATCAGCTATCTAATTCTACAAAGTACACAAAAATAAGCCTCTGAAACATAAGATCATAAAATCCTTGGGTGAAAATGTAAGCATTATGCAAATATAAGGTATTCTTATCACTAAGGCAAAAATTCCTACTTTTGTAGAATTTTTTAAATTGAGTATGGCATAATAATTAAGAATATGAACTATGGAGATAGACTGTCTAGATTTGAATTGTGCTTTTTTTGTTAGTTATGTCACTTTAGGCAAGTCATAACCTTTCCATAACTAAGTTTCTTCATTTAATAACTAGGGTTAAGAGCATTACCCACTCCATACTGTTGTGAACTTTAAAGGATTTGCTGATTTTGAAGTAATTAGAACAGTGCTTAGTACACAATGTGTACTCAATAAATACCATCCTTAAACAGTATTATTATTATTATTGTTATTGTAAGTAAACTGAAGTAGTCCGTGGGCTTATAAGTTGAAGGCTGAGAAAGTTGAAGGCAATAGAACCTAAATAGCATCAGCAGAAGGAAGTTTTATACTTGATGTTACTATCTGAATGATCTTGATTGATTCTACCTGCACTTCTTCATTTCTGAATACTTGTTTCCCCAGCAGGAGGTCAGTAAAGTAGGTCGAACTCTTTGGAATAGGTGCCTTACAAAAAGGATTAATCATCATTAAATGATAACTGTCTTAAAACTCCAACATGCCTAAATAAGCCTTAGGGGAAACTTCATGACCTCTTTTTTTGTTTTATTTTGCTTTACAGATGAGGTCTCATTATGTTGCCCAGGCTGGTCTTGAATGGCTAGGCTCAAGGGATCCTCCCACCTCAGCCTCCAAGTAACTGTGACTATAGGTGCATGCCACCACACCTGGCTCATGACACGTTAATTCTTTAGAAACGAGTCCAAATTGGGTGGAGTCAAGACCATTTCCCCCAAATTCTACTCTGTAGTCATTATTATCTTCCTTTTAGCCATTAATATGGGATCAACAGAAAAGGAGTGATGTTTTTCCGTATAGTTACTTAGAACATAGCAAGAGATTATATTCTATTAATTTTAAAAGGTGATCTGAAGAACTAAAACTTTAAGCATGAATAAGTGGCAGTGCCAAGTGTTCTTTCCTTTGGGTACTGGGCCCTTGTGTCTAATACTCCCAGCCCCATCTCACTCTGACTCCCAGGTACTCTGCCATGCGTTCATTACAAGAACGCTCACATTTTCATGTCATGAACCAACTATTGCTGACTTTAATGTTATGGTGCTGTATGAGAGAATCAAGGAAAAGAGGCCTCCTATCAAACTACAATTTCGCCTGCACACATTCCCTTCAAGATCATAAGAAAACTATTAAGATTCCATATAGTCCTCCATAATTTCTGCTAAGAAATAAAATTCTCTATCTAGACAGATTCTGATCATGGAACAGAAGTGGTAGAAAACTGCTGTCTGCAGTCAAACCCCTTTATGGCGTTATCTTTGTCTTTAAATTCCAACATCTCTTAAGTAGCCTTAGGGCTTTCCAGCTCAAATGTTTCAGAAAGTAGCTGTTTTAAGTGACTTGAAAAGGCCAAATCATAATCTAAAACACTTTTGGGGGTATGAAATCCCACTAAAATTCTGGAAAGAGTTTCTACTTCTCCAAAAGGGTAATTATTCAATATAACTACAGTCTTCTATCCTTAGGCTAACCAAGGCACATGTAAATTAGGACTCCCGGGCAGACCAGGAGATATGACCACTGCACCTATTTTGTGATGCCATAATTCTGTAACGTCAATAAATTCTTCCTGCTCATGGTCTCTTTTTTCTTCAGAGAACACAAGAAACAGGCTTTTCTAGGAATGTTTAGAGACAGCACTACCCACCGCAGTTGGCTCCTCAAACGACTGTCGTGCTTTCTGCTATTCTCCTGCAGCAAAGAAAGCAAGGAAGGGTTTTTAAGGTAAAGTAGCCTATGTCGCATTTCTGGGGAAAGTATAACACTGTTTCTTTAGTCTCACTTCTTCGAGAGGAGAAAAATTCGAGTTTCTTCTTCCTTCCTTTAGTTAAATAAATACTCATTCTACAAGCCTTGCTTTGACTTGGAATTTAGTAAATAATCAATAGACTGATTCTCCTATAAGGAAAAAAAAGATACAAGCTTTCTCTACTTCTTTTTTTAATAAATGTTTTAAAAATAAAACCAAATAGTTTCTGTTGGCCTTTGATAATTTTATTGGATCAGTAACAATTTTTTGTGTCTCAACTAAGACAGCTAAAATTCTAACACTTATATATAAAAATTACACTCCATTTTAGCACAAATGTTAACACAAATTAACAGCACAGTGCCATGAAGAAATGAAAAATACACAGCTTATTTTGGTGGGGAAATGGTCCTGGAAATAATGTAATGCCAAGTTTCTGATCATTTAACATATCACTCACCTCCTTCTTCATCTGATGTTATGAACCACTTTATTTATTTATTTATTTATCTAAGACGGAGTTTCACTCTTGTTGCCCAGGCTGCAGTGCAATGGCATGATCTCGGCTCACTGCAACCTCCACCTTCCAGGTTCAAGCGTCAAGTTATGAATCACTTTAATTCTTCTCAACAACCCACAAAATTTTAAGTGAAAACTAATAAGACTTCATGGACACAGAAACTCATAATTTATAAAATGTGCTGATATATGCACATGCCGCCAAAGGTTATAAATTGAGAGAGAGGTCACTATCTTGGAGCTATGACTTTGATTATTGTAAAAAGAAGCACTACATATTCATGTTATACACTAAAAGTAAACCTGCAAGGAAGCCAATTTGGTTTATGTACTTAAAACCCCTATTCTTCACATTATTTAAAATACAACATGTTCTGATGTTGCTGAACTTTCTATTTTACCCTTCCAGTTTAAGTAAGAGGAAAACAGTATGATAAAGATTTTTACTTCTGGAATTTGACTTTAAACAAAAAGGGAGAGTAACACAAACATAATCAGTATGTCACTTTATGAGTTTAATTATTCTTGTTTGAAACCTGGTAGAATTAGTATTGTCAGGACCACAGTTTTGTGTTTCTTTCCATTTCCCATTCTTTGTTGGAGGCAAATTATGATGCTATTTTTTATTTAGAAAATTCATCTTGGCCCAGGTGAGAACACGGAGAAGTTGAAGACTTGCCTTCTGTTAACACTTAGATTACTTAAAAGCAACAGGCTTGTTATTTGATCATAATAAAATGTTTTAACAAAGCTACTGGTGCAAAGGGTGAGAAGGTGGCTTAAATCCACATTCTAAAACACATTATAACTGAAATCATTACCCTACAGAAATCACTCCAGTATATTATCCTACTGACTCATTCCTTCTGTTTATTACTGTATTGCCACATTGGAGTTCTGTATTTCCAGCTAGTCTTTCTATGGTACAAATGGTTCCACACTACCAAAGAGAAAAGAAAAGCTCACTGAGCTTTAACCCTGAGAGAACTGAGAGAAAATGCTCTGTGCTGGTATCTCACAGGATATACCTGGAAAAGAAAACTCATTTCATTTGTTCTATCTCTAGTACAATTTCTACAAGGTAAAATGGAAAACAGACTTTAAGTGTGTGGGTTACTAATATTTCTTCCTAACCTCACAGGAAGTTTGTCACCTTTCCTTGCAGGATACTGACTGTAAACCTGCAGAATACTACATAATATTCTATTTGAAAAGGCCACTTGAGCTTTGCAGGGATGCCAAATGTCAATATTTTGTGACTGTTTTATATAAAAAGATCATGAAATGAGAAAACAAGTTTATCCTATCAATGGGAACTAGAGTTTTCTAATACTACCTCAAGAAAAGCAAAGGTATTATTGTTCTCTCTAAGGCTTACAGTCCAAAGGAAAGTGACTTTAGGTAGCTCAGTCAACCTTTATTTCTCAATGAAAAGGACAATTTTCAGTATAATGTGATCTGCTCCTCCTTTCCACAATCAGAAGACTCCAGATCCAGCTGGAAGTTCAACATAGAGAGAACTGAAATCAGTTTTCTTGAACTGTTTTTGAAGCTATGAGCCAAACATCTCATGACCCAGACACTGAATTAGGAGGATGAATGAGCATAAAAGTGATAGGTTTTTTATGTATATCTGCCACAGAGTTTACTTATGTATAAACTGTGTAAATAGAATATACTAAAGAACCCTCAAGGAAACTAATTCTTATGATTAGGAACTCATATCCTCTACAGGTTAAAATTTTCTGGATCCTTAATAGATCTCTTGCTATATATAATGTAATAGAAACATCTTTTAAAAATATAAATAGGGAAAAATGTATTTCCTCTAAGAAGCAAAGGTACTGAAAATATTACTGCTGTCCACAGCTGAATGAAGAGAAGAGGGTGTGGAGAAGGTTAGGTGACAGATAAGAGTACACACTATCAAAGGAAAAGGCTGACCTACTAACATAGTCCAATAATGTCTTTTCAAAAAAGTTATAACTTGGCTATCTAAAAAGAGAACATCAGATGAATGTTGATTTATACTAGGTACTAATAATCATCAAATTTTCAATACTATAAATTTCAATAGAAAAGAATTTAGGGACAATATCTATCTAAGGACATTTATTTCACTCATTAAATAAGTCCTCTTGGAGGTTCTTTTCAACTCTATACTTCTAAAACCTACAGACTTCATCTACCCTGAACTCTTACAACCATTACTCTGCATTATTTGCTATTATTCAAAAGGGAAGCATGAGAAAAACAAAATCTATCATATGGATTTTTTTCTCAATTTAAGTTCTATGTTTCCAATTAAGCATGGCCTAAGTAAAAATTTACTTCATTATTTTCATTTGAAGATTATTTTTACTCAAGCACAAGGTTCTATAAGCACAAGATGCTTTATCTAAAATTACTATCATGTTGAAAAATGACTGTCAAAGGTAGAATAATCCAGTATGAGAAAGAACCTGTGCTCCTGAAGAGAAAATGGAATATTATATCATGCTAAATATTATTAAATGATGTGTCCAACACACAAAGTTGTTAGACCAGCAAGCTCTCTCCAGATAACTGTTTGCAAGCCTCATTCCAGCTATCTAGACTAGAAAAAGTTAGTACCATATTTTAGTCACATTTATGACATTAAAATCAGACTTTTAATTTATCCTTCTATCAATCTACTCTTGCTGGAGGTTGACAGAAGTAGGAGTGATTATTAACATAAACTGTAATCACTATGAGCCATTAGAAATCAAGAATCACCCAGAGCTGAATCTTAATAGCACACTCAGAAGGCTTCTTTGGTCTATTAGTAAAATTAAGGAAAGATGTTCCCTAAAAGCCTTGTCGTAATGACATGACAAACTAGTCTTTGATGGGTTGACATTTCTACAGCTCCATTACCTTCCTTTTTACTTCTGGAAAGTTACAAAAAATTTTGTGCAAGAAAGGGTCTCTTAAAATTGGGACACTGAGAAAAGTGAACGGATCGGCCTACACTTCCTATCTCCTTCCTTAAATGACTCCTTTTTCCTCAAAAGCCATTGACACTGAAATGGCAGATCCATTAAGAGTAAGGCTTATGGCTATCAATCTCTGGCAAATTACTTAATCAGAAGATTCCAGAGTGCTTCCCCAGTAGAATAGTTTCTCCCTGTCCACTCTAGTTTGACTGATGCTCTATCTGTTATAGACACAGCTAAAGTTACAAAAACAGATGAAATTTAGAATGTAATAAAAGCCATGTCAAGATGTGAAAGAAATAAAGTGTCATGTAAAAAAAATGGGGGGAAAAAAATCATTGTGCCTCAGTTTAGAAAGAGTATTCAGACACATTTATTGTGCTAGAAAGCCTCAATCCCTGTTCCCAAATTCCGTGTTTAAAGTAACTGAAACCGGAGGGTGGAGCCAAGATGGCCGAATAGGAACAGCTCCGGTCTCCAGCTCCCAGCCCCAGCGACACAGAAGACGGGTGATTTCTGCATTTCTGCTTGAGGTACCGGTTTCATCTCACTAGGGAGTGCCTAACAGTGGGTGCAGGACAGTCGGTGAAGTGCACTGTGCGCGAACCGAAGCAGGGCGAGGCATTGCCTCACTCGGGAAGCGCAAGGGGTCAGGGAGTTCCCTTTCCTAGTCAAAGAAAGGGGAAGCAGACGGCACCTGGAACATCGGGTCAGTCCCATCCTAATACTGCGCTTTTCCAACGGGCCTGGAAAACGGCACACTAGGAGATTGTGTCCCGCACCTGGCTCAGAGGGTCCTATGCCCACGGAGTCTTGCTAATTGCTAGCACAGCAGTCTGAGATCAAGCTGCAAGGCGGCAGCGAGGCTGGGGGAGGGGCGCCCGCCATTGCCCAGGCTTGCTTAGGTAAACAAAGCAGCCAGGAAGCTCGAACTGGGTGGAGCCCACCACAGCTCAAGGAGGCCTGCCTGCCTCTGTAGGCTCCACCTCTGGGGGCAGGGCACAGACAAACAAAAACTCAGCAAGAACCTCCACAGACTTAAATGTCCCTGTCTGACTGACAGCTTTGAAGAGAGTAGTGGTTCTCCCAGCACGCAGCTGGAGATCTGAGAACGGACAGACTGCCTCCTAAAGTGGGTCCCTCACCCCTGAGCAGCCTAACTGGGAGGCATCCCCCCAGTAGGGACAGACTGACACCTCATTCAACCGGGTACTTCTCTGAGACAAAACTTTCAGAGGAACTATCAGACAGCTGAATTTGTGGTCTCACGAAAATCCGCTGTTCTGCAGCCACCGCTGCTGACACCCAGCCAAACAGGGTCTGGAGTGCACCTCTAGTAAACTCCAACAGACCTGCAGCTGAGGGTCCTGTCTGGTAGAAGGAAAACTAACAAACAGAAAGGACATCCACACCAAAAACCCATCTGTACATCACCATCATCAAAGACAAAAAGTAGATAAAACCACAAAGATGGGGAAAAAACAGAGCAAAAAAACTGGAAACTCTAAAAAACAGAGCACCTCTCCTCCTCCAAAGGAACGCAGTTCCTCACCAGCAACGGAACAAAGCTGGATGGAGGATGACTTTGATGAGTTGAGAGAAGAAGGCTTCAGATGATCAAACTACTCTGAGCTATGGGAGGAAATTCAAAACAATAGCAAAGAAGTTAAAAACTTTGAAAAAAAATTAGAAGAATGGATAACTAGAATAACCAATGGAGAGAAGGGCTTAAAGGAGCTGATGGAGCTGAAAGCCAAGTTTCGAGAACTACGCGAAGATTGCAGAAGCCTCAGTAGCAGATGCGATCAACTGGAAGAAAGAGTATCGCTGATGGAAGATGAAATGAATGAAATGAAGAGAGAAGGGAAGTTTAGAGAAAAAAGAATAAAAAGAAATGAACAAAGCCTCCAAGAAATTTGGGACTATGTGAAAAGACCAAACCTACGTCTGATTGGTGTACCTGAAAATGATGGGGAGAATGGAACCAAGTTGGAAAACACTCTGCAAGATATTATCCAGGAGAACTTCCCCAATCTAGCAAGGCAGGCCAGCATTCAGATTCAGGAAATACAGAGAACGCCACAAAGATACTCCTCGAGAAGAGCAACTCCAAGACACATAATTGTCAGATTCACCAAAGTTGAAATGAAGGAAAAAATGTTAAGGGCAGCCAGAGAGAAAGGTCGGGTTACCCACAAAGGGAAGCCCATCAGACTAACAGCTGATCTCTCAGCAGAAACTCTACAAGCCAGAAGAGAGTGGGGGCCGATATTCAGCATTCTTAAAGAAAAGAATTTTCAACCCAGAATTTCCTATCCCGCCAAACTAAGCTTCATAAGTGAAGGAGAAATAAAATACTTTACAGACAAGCAAATGGTGAGTGATTTTGTCACCACCAGGCCTGCCCTAAAAGAGCTCCTGAAGGAAGCACTAAACATGGAAAGGAACGACTGGCACCAGCCACTGCAAAAACATGCCAAATTGTAAAGACCATCGAGGCTAGGAAGAAACTATAGCAACAAACGAGCAAAATAACCAACTAACATCATAATGACAGGATCAGATTCACACATAACAATATTAACGTTAAATGTAAATGGGCTAAATGCTCCAATCAAAAGACACAGACTGGCAAACTGGATAAGGAGTCAGGACCCATCAGTGTGCTGTATTCAGGAAACCCATCTCACGTGCAGAGACACACATAGACTCAAAATAAAGGGATGGAGGAAGATCTATCAAGCAACTGGAAAACAGAAAAAGGCAGGGGTTGCAATCCTAGTCTCTGATAAAATAGACTTTAAACCAACAAAGATCAAAACAGACAAAGAAGGCCATTACATAATGGTAAAGGGATCAATTCAACAAGAAGAGCTAACTATCCTAAATATATATGCACCCAACACAGGAGCACCCAGATTCATAAAGCAAGTCCTCAGTGACCTACAAAGGGACTTAAACTCCCACACAATAATAATGGGAGATTTTAACACCCCACTGTCAACATTAGACAGATCAACGAGACAGAAAGTTAACAAGGATATCCAGGAATTGAACTCAGCTCTACATAAAGTGGACCTAATAGACATCTACAGAACTCTCCACCCCAAATCAACAGAATATACATTTTTTCCAGCACCACACCACACCTATTCCAAAATTGACCACATAGTTGGAAGTAAAGCTCTCCTCAGCAAATGTAAAACAACAGAAATTATAACAAACTATCTCTCAGACCACAATGCAATCAAACTAGAACTCAGGATTAAGAAACTCACTCAAAACTGCTCAAATACATGGAAACTGAACAACCTGCTCCTGAATGACTACTGGGTACATAACGAAATGAAGGCAGAAATAAAGATGTTCTTTGAAACCAACGAGAACAAAGACACAACATACCAGAATCTCTGGGACACATTCAAACCAGTGTGTAGAGGGAAATTTATAGCACTAAATGCCCACAAGAGAAAGCAGGAAAGATCCAAAATTGACACCCTAACATCACAATTAAAAGAACTAGAAAAGCAAGAGCAAACACATTCAAAAGCTAGCAGAAGGCTAGAAATAACTAAAATCAGAGCAGAACTGAAGGAAATAGAGACACAAAAAACCCTTCAAAAAATTAATGAATCCAGGAGCTGGTTTTTTGAGAAGATCAACAAAATTGATGGACCGCTAGCAAGACTAATAAAGAAGAAAAGAGAGAAGAATCAAATAGATGCAATAAAAAACGAAAAAGGGGATATCACCACCGATCCCACAGAAATACAATCTACCATCAGAGAATACTACAAACACCTCTATGCAAATAAACTAGAAAATCTAGAAGAAATGGATAAATTCCTCGACAAATACACCCTCCCAAGACTAAACCAGGAAGAAGTTGAATCTCTGAATAGACCAATAACAGGTTCTGAAATTGTGGCAATAATCAATAGCTTACCAACCAAAAAGAGTCCAGGACCTGATGGATTCACAGCTGAATTCTACCAGAGGTACAAGGAGGAACTGGTACCATTCCTTCTGAAACTATTCCAATTGATAGAAAAAGAGGGAATCCTCCCTAACACATTTTATGAAGCCAGCATCGTCCTGATACCAAAACCTGGCAGAGACATAACCAAAAAAGAGAATTTCAGACCAATATCCTTGATGAACATTGATGCAAAAATCCTCAATAAAATACTGGCAAACCGAATCCAGCAGCACATCAAAAAGCTTATCCACCATGATCAAGTGGGCTTCAGCCCTGGGATGCAAGGCTGGTTCAACATACGCAAATCAATAAATGTAATCCAGCATATAAACAGAACCAAAGACAAAAACCACATGATTATCTCAATAGATGCAGAAAAGGCCTTTGACAAAATTCAACAACCCTTCATGCTAAAAACTCTCAATAAATTAGGTATTGATGGGATGTATCTCAAAATAATAAGAGCTATCTACGACAAACCCACAGCCAATATCATACTGAATGGGCAAAAACTGGAAGCATTCCCTCTGAAAACTGGCACAAGACAGGGATGCCCTCTCTCACCGCTCCTATTCAACATAGTGCTGGAAGTTCTGGCCAGAGCAATCAGGCAGGAGAAGGAAATAAAGGGTATTCAATTAGGAAAAGAGGAAGTCAAATTGTCCCTGTTTGCAGATGACATGATTGTATATCTAGAAAACCCCATTGTCTCAGCCCAAAATCTCCTTAAGCTGATTAGCAACTTCAGCGAAGTCTCAGGATACAAAATTAATGTACAAAAATCACAAGCATTCTTGTACACCAATAACAGACAAACAGAGAGCCAAATCATGAGTGAACTCCCATTCACAATTGCTTCAAAGAGAATAAAATACCTAGGAATCCAACTTACAAGGGATGTGAAGGACCTCTTCAAGGAGAACTACAAACCACTGCTCAATGAAATAAAAGAGGATACAAACAAATGGAAGAACATTCCATGCTCGTGGGTTGGAAGAATCAATATCGTGAAAATGGCCATACTGCCCAAGGTAATTTATAGATTCAATGCCATCCCCATCAAGCTACCAATGACTTTCTTCACAGAATTGGAAAAAACTACTTTAAAGTTCATATGGAACCAAAAAAGAGCCCGCATCGCCAAGTCAATCCTAAGCCAAAAGAACAAAGCTGGAGGCATCACTCTACCTGACTTTAAACTACACTACAAGGCTACAGTAACCAAAACAGCATGGTACTGGTACCACAATAGAGACATAGATCAATGGAACAGAACAGAGCCCTCAGAAATGATGCCGCATAGCTACAACTATCTGATCTTTGACAAACCTGACAAAAACAAGAAATGGGGAAAGGATTCCCTATTTAATAAATGGTGCTGGGAAAACTGGCTAGCCATATGTAGAAAGCTGAAACTGGATCCCTTCCTTACACCTTATACAAAAATTAATTCAAGATGGATTAAAGACTTATATGTTAGACCTAAAACCATTAAAATCCTACAAGAAAACCTAGGCAATACCATTCAGGACATAGGCGTGGGCAAGGACTTCATGTCTAAAACACCATAAGCAATGGCAACAAAAGCCAAAATCGACAAATGGGATCTCATTAAACTAAAGAGCTTCTGCACAGCAAAAGAAACTATCATCAGAATGAACAGGCAACCTACAGAATGGGAGAAAATTTTTGCAACCTACTCATCTGACAAAGGGCTAATATCCAGAATCTACAATGAACTCAAACAAATTTACAAGAAAAAAACAAACAACCCCATCAAAAAGTGGGCAGAGAACATGAACAGACACTTCTCAAAAGAAGACATTTATGCAGCCAGAAAACACATGAAGAAATGCTCATCATCACTGGCCATCAGAGAAATGCAAATCAAAACCACAGTGAGATACCATCTCACACCAGTTAGAATAGCCATCATTAAAAAATCAGGAAACAACAGGTGCTGGAGAGGATGTGGAGAAATAGGAACACTTTTACACTGTTGGTGGGACTGTAAACTAGTTCAACCATTGTGGAAGTCAGTGTGGCGATTCCTCAGGGATCTAGAACTAGAAATACCATTTGACCCAGCCATCCCATTACTGGGTATATACCCAAAGGACTATAAATCATGCTGCTATAAAGACACATGCACACGTATGTTTATTGCGGCACTATTCACAATAGCAAAGAGTTGGAACCAACCCAAATGTCCAACAACGATAGACTGGATTAAGAAAATGTGGCACATATACACCATGGAATACTATGCAGCCATAAAAAATGATGAGTTCGTGTCCTTTGTTGGGACATGGATGAAACTGGAAAACATCATTCTCAGTAAACTATCACAAGGACAAAAAACCAAACACCGCATGTTCTCACTCATAGGTGGGAATTGAACAATGAGAACTCATGGACACAGGAAGGGGAACATCACACTCCGGGGACTGTTGTGGGGTGGAGGGAGGGGGGAAGGACAGCATTAGGAGATACACCTAATGCTAAATGACGAGTTAATGGGTGCAGGAAATCAATATGGCACATGGATACATATGTAACAAACCTGCACATTGTGCACATGTACCCTAAAACCCTAAAGTATAATTAAAAAAAAAATAAAGTAACTGAAACCTCAGCTTCTAACCTAGGAAACTTACAACAAGAGGAAATAAAAACAAATTCATGGTGTTGAACTCACAAAGCTGCAAAGCAATCCTGGTTACTTTTCACCCTCTTGACATTCAAGACATCAGAAATACAATCTCCAGTGCCCCTCTCCTTATACCTGTCATGTTGCCACAAGAAAGCATTGAGACAATGATTAAAACTATAAACATACATCTGTAACATTTCTTTTTAAGCTATTCAAACACTTCAAAGCCTGAAGCCTATTACTTATTTTTATATGGAGAAATGTATACATACTAAATAGTGAAAAACACAGGACCCTATCTAGTGCCACAAATGGAAGAAGCAATACCCTCTTCTGGCTATAATGAGTTATTTGGTGAAACACTGAATGTAAACAGGAATACTACATTTGAAATTATCTTTGTAAACAGAGAATTCTGACTCTGGAAGACGATTCTAGAAGTCATGTTCTGACTAAATAGCAACATCTTGGTTTAAAGAAACCTAAAGGAATCAGTAAAGAACAAATTTAAAGTAGAACTTAATCTGTACCTAATCTAATTTCACTTGTGTACAACAGTCAACTCTGAGACAGTATTGGAGATAAAAGTTGACTATGATCACTTTCATAGTTTTTACCTCTGTTCTTTAACTTGGCCTTCTCAATACCTGCAGTCTACTATTACAAGACTACTCTCCTGGTTTTGATTACCTTCTGATAAGGATTATATCGCTTTCATGAAGTCATTCTTATAGACTCAATCTCTTTCCCATTCTCTCATCTTAAAACTTGTATTCTTTTGATTTAGAAAATGCTCTCGCTCAAAGAGGAGTTGACTGAATGGCAAAAATAATACACACACATGCATTTATGATATGATATGGAACATATGAAATGGATTGTGAAAGTGGGGGAAGAATAAACTTTATTGGCCCACAGAAGGGATGAGGGAATGAGAAGGGGCTAGGGATAAGAATGAATAAAAATGGAAAAACTAAGACAGAGTGATTTAAAATGTGCAAATACACTTTGCAACCTCCACCATTCAATTTAGGGATTGATATGTATGTACAGTGAGATCCATGTAGGCTAAAGTGAATTTCACTTTGTAGTTGATGCTACTTGTACCAGTTCTATCATTAGTAAGTCACAATTTAATTCTGCCAAAGTCAGACAAGGATCTTTCTGGTTAGTGCAAACAAGGTTTTCCATCCTGGGCTGCAGTCTGACCTACCAGTGCTCAGTAGGCATGCTTGTGATGAATTTGAACACTTTCCAGTTCCCCACCTCCAATGGCAGCCAGGGTCTCCAGACTGTTTAAGCACTCCAAGCTTCTTCCAAGAACTTCTTCTAGCTGACTGCGTAACACCTGAGCCCCTTCCAGTTCCACCTGCAGAGTCTGGTCTCTCTCAGAGCTGATTAAACATGCCTCACGGAAGGAAAATGGATTAGCTATCAACTGTAGTGAATCCACGTTTGTTTCCAAAGAACCATCAATGCCACTTTGGGCCACATGACTTTGTAAAGTAATTATTCTCCAGGACACAATAAATGAATGTAGTCTTTGTGTGGCATTTGTGTTCACTGCTGATAGATTAGTAAGGACTGTTTCTTTTTTTTTTTTTTTTTTTTTTTTTGAGACGGAGTCTCGCTCTTTCACCCAGGCTGGAGTGCAGTGGCGCAATCTCGGCTCACTGCAAGCTCCCCGCCTCCCGGGTTCACGCCATTCTCCTGCCTCAGCCTCTCCGAGTAGCTGGGACTACAGGCGCCCGCCACCACGCCCGGCTAATTTTTTGTATTTTTAGTAGAGACGGGGTTTCACCGTGGTCTCGATCTCCTGACCTCGTGATCCGCCCGCCTCGGCCTCCCAAAGTGCTGGGATTACAAGCGTGAGCCACCGCGCCCGGCCGACTGTTTCTTTTTTTAAAAGCTTGCCCCTTACGCTAGATTCTGGGCCAATTTCACATAAAATTATAGCTCCTAAGACTTATCTCACACCCCTATAGCCCAAACAAGATAAATTTCATTATTTGACTAAAAGCTTTTGTTTCTGAAAAACTAAAACCCGGGACAAACTAAATATAAACTGGAGCAAGACTGAGCCAAGTAGAACCATTACTGAAGATATTTGTTTTCTCATTTGTTACCAAACTTGACGGTGGGATGGTGTGCTGAAAAGGAATCTGGTTGATAAAAACTAAAGCTCCAGAGGTTCTTTAAAAAGTAACACAATCAAGTGGTCCTATCATACCTTTCCTCTGCCTTCATTTTCCTGGTAGAAAGAAACATTTTTAAAGCCCAAAAATAAATTACAAGAAACTGAATAGCAAATAATAATAATAATAATTGAAAAAGAGGAAAAAAGGCTAGTAGGGAAGGCAAAATGACAAAAAAAAAATGAAGAGAATATAAAATGATCCAGAGAGGTATCATATATGTGACCAAAAATCAAGAGGTAGAAGAAAATATATTCATCATGATAGTTATCCAGTGGTCCCAGGATGATATTAGCCGTCCCAATTAATATATTTTCTTTGATGATACTAAATGAATATCAGTGCCCATTATAGCCTTACTTTTTTTTTTTCAACAGAGTCTTGCTCTGTTGCCCAGGATAGAGTGCAGTGGTGTGATCTCAGCTCACTGCAACCTCTGCCTCCCAGGTTCAAGTGATTCTCCTGCCTCAGCCTCCCGAGTAGCTGGGACTAGGCGTGCGCTACCTCACCCAGCTAATTTTTGTATTTTTAGTAGAGACAGGGTATAGCCTTACACTTATAATAGAACAGCCTTTAACAGGACATGGATCACAGAAAAGAAATGAACACACTTTGAGTGCTTACTATATGCAAGGCATTGTTTTAGACACCAAAGCTGTCTTCTTATTTAATCTCTGCAATAGCTGTGTGAAACAGGCGCTATTCCCAACTTAAGATTTTGACACTGAAGCTCAGAGCAATCCATAAAACAAATGACAAAGTGGGTAGCCCCGGTAATTGTCCGTTTTTTCTCCCCTTTCAGTATCATAAGCCATCTGCACTTAATGAAGAATAAAAGGCATAAAATAGTAAAAGAAATAAAAATTTCAATGAAGAATAAAAGAAAAAACAGCCACTCTCTTACCTCTCTGGATGGGCATGGAACTTCACCAGACTGCTATAGAGCTGTCTCTCTGCTTGTAAGGCCTCATTGAGCCGACTCCGTTCATCTACTAGTCCTTCTAGCATCAGCAGCAACTGAGAAGAGAAGAGAGAAGAAGCAATACGCAAATGGCACAGTGAGACATGAAGCCACAGTTAATCCCGAGAAACAAGAAAATGCATTAGCATGTACTATGACTTAAAAAGCCCACTATCTTAGTTCTTAAGCTTTTGATACTATTTTATAGTTTTCAAATCCGTGTCATATTATCTTTTTTTTATCTTTAAAACCTGTAAGGTAGAATTCAAACATGGGAGCAAAAAGAAGAAAAAGGAGAGAGAAGCTAGAAGCACAGGAAAGCAGCTAAGAGAAAGGAGTAAGAGGGAAACAGGACAGGCAAGAGGGAAATGTATATAACAGGACTTACTAGTATTCTTCATTCATTCAATTAATATTTACTGAGCACCTTCTATGGGACAGACTTTGTTCTAGGTTCTAGGGGAAAGCTTACTATCTAGTGGAGGAAAAAGACATTCATAAATCATAGATGTGTGTCATTGTGAGTGTAATAAGTGCTATAAAGATAATGAGCTATGATAATGTATAACCAGAGTTGTTTAACATAGAGTTAAAAGCCAGAATGCAGTGGAGTGAGTAGTTAGTGAGAGAGATGATAATGGAGACGGGGAATACAGACAAGTAAGTCTTTTGGAAAAGTCTGGCATTGAAGAAAGGTTAAATGGGGCTGTAGCTACAAAGAAATTTGGGGCAAAGGCAGGGGTTTCTTTCTCTTTCTTTTTTTTTTTTTTTTTAACTGGAAGAGATTTGAACGTGGTTAAATGCAGATAAAAGAGAAAGATTCAGTTGTGAGGGAGGTGACTTAGGTATGAGTGTGAGGGATAACTATTGGTATGTGTCCAAAAGAACTGCTGCTCTTTTCAGAACTACAAATGTCAAAAAGGGGTATCTATAGCTGCTACCGACCAAAGTAGGAAACTTTAGAGCACAGTTTCTCTGTGAAATACCATCAACTAACCCTCCAGAAATAGCTGAGATTGACAGCTTTACCATGGTTTATTTCACAGTAGAAAAATAAGGTTTGAGCCGGGCGTGGTGGTGTGCACCTGCAGCTCCAGCTACTCAGGAGGCTGAGGCAGGAAGATTCCTTGAGCCCCAGAGTTTGGGGCTGCAGTGAGCCGTGATTATACCACTGCACTCCAGCCTGGGTGACACAGTGAGACCTTGTCTCAATGTGGTGACTCATTCCTGTATGTAATTCCAGCACTTTGAGGAGCTGAGGAGGATGGATTACTTGCAGTCAGGAGTTCAAGACTAGCCTGACCAACATGGTGAAACTCCATCTCTACTAAAAAAAAAAAAGAATACAAAAAAATGTAAATAAATAAATAAGGTTTATATTCCAATAATTTACCTGTTGTCTTCGGTTTCCTGAAATTTCTTGACCCTGAGATTCTACTGAAGCAATTTTTTCCCGAAGAAGTAAGACTTCCCGGGTCAGGCGTTCCATAGCCGGTATGTCTTCAGGATCAACCAGTTGCATTTGCAGGTCCTAGAAGTCAAAAAATAAGTGTGGACGTGAAAATAGTAATAAAAGGATTATTCAGCAGAGGAGCACGGGAACAAATGCTCTTGAAATATTCTGCCTATACTTTCAAGTGGGATATGGATAATCACTGGCCAAGGGATTCGATGTGTGCAAATATTGTCTGAAGAGGCCCTACAGGTATTCTGAGCTGTGAACATTTCCAGTGGTCTTTAAAAAGTGTTGAAAGACCTTTATGAGATCTTCTTTAATCTGTATGTTCCTGGACAGAGACTCCATATCAGCAGCCTGCACCTGCAGCTCTTCTTCTTGCACAGCCATCATGGACTGTAGAGCAGAACGTTCCATCTGTGAAAAGAGGAAACAGTATCTGCCATGTTTACTTTTTAACACTGAGGCAAATGCTTTTGCATCTCATATCACTATCAGCCAGTAATGCAAAAGAAAATGAGAACATGAATAGGGCTCTACAGCATCAAACCAATAATCCATGCAGTATGGTAACAAAGGATGTTTCATGGGAAGATGTCACAGTTGTTCTTAATAATGTCTTCCACTTTAGCTGGCACTATGCAACACATCAAATTTGTTTAACAAGCTTATTATGATACTGAAAAAGAATGGTCACCATTAGCAGCAGAAGCAAGAAGAGATGAGGTTTTTATGTATTTCACCTAACAGATGAAAAAAATGATAGCATTAGGATATCTCCATTTTGCAACCCTTAATGAATTAAAGGATAAGGCATCAAACAGCAACAGCTGCTAACATCACGAGAGATCACCAAACATTATATGCCTCCTGATGGAAGAACACGCCACCACCTATGAAGAAATATTGCCAAAAGCTGGCACTACATGCCCTAAACTTTCAGTGTTCTCACCAGAAAATGACATGTACTTGGTTATGACAAAGTTCATTAAAAAATCATGATAATAGGCCGGGCACGGTGGCTCATGCCTGTAATGCCAGCACTTTGGGAGACTGAGGTGGGCGGATCACGAGGTCAGGAGTTCGAGACCAGCCTGACCAACATAGTGAAACCCATCTCTACTAAAAATACAAAAATTAGCCAAGTGTGGTGGTGTGTGCCTGTAATCCTAGCTACTCAGGAGGCTAAGGCAGGAGAATCACTTGAACCAGGGAGGCAGAGGTTGCAGTGAGCCGAGATCACGCCATTGCACTCCAGCCTGGCAACAGAGCGAGACTCCATCTCAAAAAAAAAAAAAAAAACTTGATAATAACCATAGCTGCTAACACTTACTATGCCCCGGGGGCTCTAATAAATGCTTTGTATATATTTAATCCTTTTAACAAACCGAGTGATCTGGCTCCTGCCTACTTTGCCTACTTTTCCTACTTTAATATCTGCCATTTTACTGCCCATTCATGATTCCGTAGGCACACTAGACTTTTTCTCTTCTAGGAACACCAGACTTTCTCTTGACTCGGCCTTTACAACTACTACTCCCTTTGCTTGTAATATCTTTCCCAGGGCTGCCTCCTTTTCATCCTTAGGTCCAGGTTACGTGTCACCTGCTCAGAGAAGACTTCTTTGGCCACCCTATTTAAGATGGTCTCCATCCATGTTGCTTTCTATCATTTCCCTCATATCACTTACTATACTCTATAATTATAATGTTTATTTATTTATTGTCTGTATCTCCCCAGTAGAAATTAACTACATAGAGCCCGAGACCTTACTGATTTCATTCACTACCTCATCCCCAGCACTAGCCCAAGCTTAGAGAAGGTCCCCATATAGCTAATGAAAGATTGAGTGAATCCTCACAACAATCCTATGAGATAACTACACTTTTATTTATACATAAGGTGACTTCTTCTACTCTTCAACTTACAGACAAAGTGATTGAGTCTGAGAGAAATTAAGGAGCTTGTTCAAAAATCACAGGGCTTGGGGTGGGGGTAGGGGGGAGGGACAGCATTAGGAGATACACCTAATGCTAAATGATGAGTTAATGGGTGCAGCACACCAACATGGCACATGGATACATATGTAACAAACCTGCACATTGTGCACATGTACCCTAAAACTTAAAGTATAATAATAAAAAAAAAAGAATTAAAAAAAAATCACAGAGCTGGCTAGTAAGTGGTAAATCCAGAACGTGAACTCAGGGAAGCTGACTCAGAGCCACTAGGCTATAATGTCTTTCCTGTAGATACCAAATATCCATACAATCTTTATGGTAAGGACAAGTTATTTTAAATAAACCCTTCAAAGGAATTTAGCAATAGCTAAATATCACTGACTCAAAATATCTATTCATAGGCATTACAATTTCATGATCCTGAAAACAGGACAGAATCAAAAAGTAACATTACTCTGGATTTGATAAATGTGAGAAAAACAGGAAGAGGATGTGGAAACTAAAATATCTGATATGAATACTCAGATAACGGCTGAGGTAGAACCACAAAAATGAAGGGAGGCTAGGGGATTTTTAAACTGGTATTTCTTAAATGCCACACATTCTCATATCCTGAAAACTAATTGAGTCATAAAACATGAGTCTGTTTGGAAGCAGAAATATGGTAATGAAATCAAAAGATAAAATATGATAATTCCATCACAAATACAAACACAGGTTTTATATTATAGATCTAGCTATGGCAAAAGGTAAAAAAAACTAAGGAGCTATTTGAACTAGCTAGCTAAACTGAATTTAGGAAGTTATGACACTGACTGATCTTCTAAAAGAGATGCCAACATAGCAACAAATAAGCTTTTAGTTTCAGTCTGTAACTCTGCGCTGTGGTCCTAGTATTTCTTCAACATCATAGTTGAATACGCGACTAGCTGTGGAGGAAAGGCAGGGGGAAGAGAATCTCTAAGACTTAAAGGCCTCTTCTAAAAAAATTGATGAGAACTCTACGCTAGAGAGAGTTAAAGCTTAAGGTGGGAAAAATGTGCTCTAGGAAATGAATCTTCTTAGGAAGTATGTGAAGTCACAAAAGGCTTGAGTTTGAATCATAGCTCTAGCATTTATTAGTTACATGACTATTCTCCACTCCCATTTTAAAAGAGAAATCAGTGTTTCAGCTTCTTCGTCTATAATAATTGGGCCGACACCACTTACTTTGTGTAGAGTTGTGAGCAGTAGTGCTTATTTAAATACCTAGCACAGTACATTGCACATGAATACTTGATAAACACTGATTATACTCAAATTTCTCGTTTAATGTTTCTAAAACTGATTTCATGGGTCTAATGTCATAACTCTAAGCAGCAATCACACAACACTTCCTTTTTTCACTAGTGCTTTACAATTATTATTATTATTATTGTTGTTGTTGTTATTATTATCTTCGAGGTGGAGTTTTGCTCTTGTTGCCCAGGCTGGAGTGTGATGGCACGATCTCAGCTCACTGCAACCTCCACCTCCCAGGTTCAAGCGATTCTCCTGCCTGAGGCTCCCGAGTAGCTGGGATTACAGGCACTCGCCACTACACCTAGCTAATTTTTGTATTTTTAGTAGAGACGGGGTTTTGTCATATTGGCCAGGCTGGTCTTGAACTCCTGACCTCAAGTGATCTGCCCACCTCGGCCTCCCAAAGTGCTAGGATTACAGGCATGAGCCACTGCACCCGGCCTTTACAATTATTTTATTCCAGTTAGCAACGAGGAGAGAGGGTTACATTTTTCCAGCACTTAATAAGTTTTAATGGTCCCAATCTTAAAACAGGAGCATTTTTTTGAGATAATGTATATATAAAATAACATCTCCATAAAGAAAAAAGTCATACCTGGCATTTGGACTCAGATATTACACTTGGAGAATTATATGCTTTTAAATATAAACTATTTTGAAAGAAAAAATAAAAGGGATTTAGAAATTAAGACTTGACTAGAAAACTCACCTGACTTTCTCTTTCTTTGTTAGCCGTGAGTTCAAGTTCTGCTTTGGCATTACTCAGTTGTTTTTCCAGCCCTGCAACTGTGTCCAAGTCTCCTAAAATGAAAATATAGCACTAGTTTTAATTGCTATTAACATAATGTGATATCTGCTGCCTCCTTTGAGTAATTTACAGAGGACACATTCCAATAATAAGAAAAAAGAAAAGATACACAGATTGTTCTTTGTAGCATTATTTATCGTAGCAAAATACTGCAATCATCCTAGATGCTATAAAGAAAAGATTGAATAAACTATAGTATATTCACAGATGGCACTATATACTGCTGTAAAAAAAGAATAACGATGATCTTTTTGAACTTTTATGGACTGATTTTGAGATTCTAAGAATATGTTAAGTAAAACAAGCTGTGTGCTTAAGAATACATCTAAGGTAGTAGGTTTTATATTAGGAAAAAGGGGATATAAGAATGTACATATATACATCACATATACACAGATGATTCATTTGCTTATTTTTGCAAAAAGATATACAGGAAGAATAACCCAGAAATGAAACTGATTACCTGCAGGAAATGAGTGGAAACAGGAGAGAATGTATAGGGAAATATGGGACATCTGAGTATATTGTTTTATATACTGGAGTTTTGAACTGTGTAAATATTTAATTTTTAAGTGTAAGTCAGCTTTACAATTAATGAGAGAGAAAATGTCTAAAATTGAATACTAATATAAATAAAGCTATATAGCAAGTAGATAATAAAACTACCCAGAAGATAATAAAAAAATTAATCCAAATAATTTTTGAACTCACTATTCTAAGTGAACCCTGTCAGTGCAAAATATCCTAAGGATAAAAAGAATTACAAAAAAATCTTAAACATTACTTAATACATTTATTATTGATGGTGGTATTTAGCAATTCTGAAACTGCTTTTGCATATTATAATATTCTGCAAATGTGTAAATATTTTGAAACATATTGATGCTATAAGTAACCAGGGCTCTCGAGGAGATACAAATATGAAATGAGGGAAAAAAGAACCTATATTGTTAAATTGGAATTACAGAAATCAGTATCAAATCTTCATTATGTATACAAATACGCACATACATACTTAAAAATATTCATTGCTAGCTCTGTTCTCTTGAAAGGGCCTAGAAGCAAAAGGCATTCATGTAGCAATGAACATATCTTGTGTCTGGATCATAGTTTCTGAATGCCATTACCCACCAAAAGGAACCGGGGAGCTCTTTAGGATAATGGCTGATTCTGGGACTGAGGCAGGTAAAGTAAAAGGTAATCATATACCATCTTATTGTGCCAGAAACTATGAAACTATGCTAAAAAAAAAACTGATGGGGATATGGCAAAGGCTCAGAGAAACAGCTTGATGAGGCTCCCACTGACCAATATGGGTTAATTTGGGCATTAAAGGAAATAATGACCAAAATCAATAATATAATGATTTTTAAAACTCCATATTGATAAAAACAAATGGAGTATAGAAATAAGGAAAGGACAGCTCTTCTTTATTAATAATACCCACCAATAAATAAAGAAGAAATTTTACAAACAGAAAATCATAATTTTTTTTTTTTTTGAGACTGAGTCTTACTCTGTCATCCAGGCTGGAGTGCAGTGGGGCAATCTCTCCGCTTTCCAGGTTCAAGCGATTCTTCTGCCTCAGCCTCCTGAGTAGCTGGGATTATAGGCATGCACCATCAAGCCCGACTAATTTTTGTATTTTATAGTAAAGACAGGGTTTCACCATGTTGGCCAGGCTGGTCTCAAACTCCTGAGCTCAAGTGATCTGCCCACCTCAGCCTCCCAAAGTGCTGGGATATAGGCATGAGCCACCGCGCCTAATCCTGAAAATCACTATTTTTAAACTACCAACGTAGTTTAAATTCAGCCAGCAGATTCACTTATATACTAAAGGGGAAATAAACCTTTTATAATGGAGAGATTTGGCAGCTACAACCTTAACCAAATGACTACATTTAATATCACCAAGGATGACACAAACTGATTATCATGCAATGACGTGATGCACTAAAAAAGATGTCACCCAGGCCATGCGCGGTGGCTCACGCTTGTAATCCCAGCACTTTAGGAGGCTGAGGTAGGTGGATCACTTGAGGCTAGGAGTTCTAGACCAGCCTGGCCAACATGGCAAAACCCTGTCTCTAAGAAAAAATACAAAAAAACTAGCCAGGCACGGTGGCACATGCCTGTAGTCCCAGCTACTTGGGAGGCTGAGGCGGGAAGATCGCTTGAAACCGGGAGGCAGGCAGGCAGGCAGGCAGGACGGACGGACGGACGGAGGGAGGGAGGGAGGAAGTCATCCATATGGTACTCCTGCCAAAAATGTTTAACTCGAATCTCACCATTAGGAAACAATCACAGCTCAATTGAGGAATATTATCTGGCCTGGATTCTTCAAAATGCCTATCTCTGCCTCTGCCCCCGGGCTGGCCGGGGGGCCGTGGTGGGGGGAGCCAGGCTGAGGGTGGGGGTGGGTGGCCGGCGGGCGGAGGGCGGGGAGGGGTGGCGGAGGAGGAGGAGGAGAGACGAGGACAGCGGAGGAGAGAAGGGCAGCGGAGGAGGCGAGGAGCGCCGGGTACCAGGCCGGGGGAGCCGCGGGCTCTCGGGGAAGAGACGGATGATGAACAATCTTTACATGGGGAACCTGAGCCCCGCCGTCACCGCCGACGACCTCTGGCAGCTCTTTGGGGACAGGAAGCTGCCCCCCACGGGGCAAGTCCTGCTCAAGTCTCGGGCTACGCCTTCGTGGACTACCCCGACAAGAACTGGGCCATCCGCGCCATCGTGACTCTCTCGGGTAAAGTGGAATTGCATGGGAAAATCACGGAAGTTCATTACTCAGTCTCCAAAATTTGCAAAACACACAAATCTGAGCAGGAAAATTCAGATTCGAAACATCCCCCCTCACCTCCAGTGGGAGGTGTTGGATGGACTTTTGGCTCAATATGGAACAGTGGAGAATGTGGAACAAGTCAACACAGACACAGAAACCATTGTTGTCAACGTCACATATGCAACAAGAGAAGAAAATAGACATGGAGAGGCTAAGCGGGCATCAGTTTGAGAACTAGTCCTTCAAGATTTCCTACATCCCGGATGAAGAGGTGAGCTCCCCTTCGCCCCCTCAGCGAGCCCAGCGTGGGGACCACTCTACCCGGGGAGCAAGGCCACACCCCTGGGGGCGCTTCTCAGGCCAGACAGATTGATTTCCTGCTGCGGATCCTGGTCCCCACCCAGTTTGTTGGTGCCATCATTGGAAAGGAGGGCTTGACCATAAAGAACATCACTAAGCAGACCCAGTCCCAGATAGACATCCATAGAAAAGAGAACTCTGGAGCTGCAGAGAACCCTGTCACATCTATGCCAGTCCAGGGGGGACTTCTGAAGCATGTCACATGATTCTTGAAATCACGCAGAAAGAGGCATATGAGAACAAACTAGCCGAAGAGATTCCTCTGAAAATCTTGGCCCACAATGGCTTGGTTGGAAAAGAAGGCAGACATTTGAAGAAAATTGAACATGAAACAGGGACCAAGATAGCAATCTCATCTTTGCAGTATTTGAGCATATACAACCAGGAAAGAACCATCACTGTGAAGGGCACAGTTTGAGGCCTGTGCCAGTGCTGAGATAGAGATTATGAAGAAGCTGCGTGAGACCTTTGAAAATTATATGTTGGTTGTTAATACGCACTCCGGATACTTCTCCAGCCCGTACCCCCATCACCAGTTTGGCCCGTTCCCGCATTATCACTCTTATTCAGAGCAGGAGCTTGTGAATCTCTTCATCCCAACCCAGGCTGTGGGCGCCATGATCGGGAAGAAGGGAGCACACATCAAACAGCTGGAGAGATTCGCCGCAGCCTCCATCAAGATCGCCCCTGCGGAAGGCCCAGACGTCAGCGAAAGGATGGTCATCATCACCCGGCCACCGGAAGCCCAGTTCAAGGCCTAGGGATGGTTCTTTGGGAAACTGAAAGAAGAAAACTTCTTTAACCCCAAAGAAGAAGTGAAGCTGGAAGCCCATATCAGAGTGCCCTCTTCCACAGCTGGCCGGGTGATTGGCAAAGGTGGCAAGACCGTGAATGAACTGCAGAACTTAACCAGTGAAGAAGTCATCGTGCCTCATGACCAAATGCCAGATGAAAATGAGGAAGTGGTCATCAGAATTATCGGACACTTCTTTGCTTGCCAGACTGCACAGTGCAGGATCAGGGAAATTCCACAACAGGTGAAGCAGCAGGAGCAGAAATACCCTCAGGGAGTCGCCTCACAGCGCAGCAAGTGAGCCTCCCACAGGCACCAGCAAAACAACGGATGAATGGAGCCCTTCCAACACCTGACAGAATGAGACCAAACACAGCCAGCCAGATCGGGAGCAAACCAAAGACCATCTGAGGAATGAGAAGTCTGCGGAGGCAGCCAGGGACTCTGCAGAGGCCCTGAGAATTCCAGGGGCCGAGGAGGGGTGGGGAAGCTCAGCCAGGTTTGCCAGAACCACTGGGCCCGCCCCTCAGCCCCCCAGGGCTTCTGCAGGCTTCAGCCATCCACTTCACCATCTACTCGGATCTCTCCTTAACTCCCACGATGCTATCCCTTTTAGTTGAACTAACATAGGTGAATGTGTTCAAAGCCAAGCAAAATGCACATCTGTTTTTTGTAACAAGTCGTCTCTGTTCGTGTGTGTACATATTAGAAGGGGAAGATGTTAAGATATGTGGCCTGTGGGTTACACAGGGTGCCTGCAGCAGTAAGGTATTTTAGAAATAATATCTCAAATAACTCATCTACAATTTTTAATCAATCGTTAATTTTTTTTCTTTTTAAAGAGAAAGCAGGCTTTTCTAGACTTTGAAGAATAAAGTCTTTCTTTGGGAGGTCTCACAGTATAGAAAGGAGCTTTGAGGCCACCCACACAAAATTCACCCAGGGGGAAATCTCAAAGGAAGGACACTCACAGCAGTTCTGGATCACCTGTGTATGTCAACAGAAGGGATACCATCTCCTTGAAGAGGAAACTCTGTCACTCCTCATGCCTGTCTAGTTCCTACACCCATTTCTCTTTGCTTCACAGGTTTTACACTGGATTTTTGCATACTGCTATATAATTCTCCGTCTCTCTCTGTTTATCTCTCCCCTCCCTCCCCTACCCTTCTTCTTCATCTCCATTCTTTTGAATTCCCTCATCCCTCCATCTCAATCCCGTATCTACGCACCTCATTCCCTCTCAGGCAAAGCAGTGCTCTGAGTATCACATCACAGGAAAGGAACAAAAGCGAAACACACAAACCAGCCTCAATTTACACTTGGTTACTCAAAAGAACAAGAGGCAATGGTACTTGTCCTAGCATTTTGGAAGAGGAAAACAGGAACCCATCAAACCAACCAATCAACCAAACAAAGAAAAAATTCCACAATGAAAGAATGTATTTTGTCTTTTTGCATTTTGGTGTATAAGCCATCAATATTCAGCAAAATGATTTCTTTTTTTAAAAAAATGTGGGGGAAAGTAGAAATTTACCAAGGTTGTTGGCCCAGGGCATTAAATTTACAGATTTTTTTAATGGGAAAAACACACAGAAAAAGCTACCTCAGGTGTTTTTTACCTCGTCACCTTGCTCTTCTGTTTCCCTTAGAGATTTTGTAAAACTGATAGCTGGAGCATTTTTAAATTTTTTTAAATAAAAATTAGTTGGAAAAAAATAAGGTATCAACTGCCAGCCTGGAGAAGATGATAGTCCAAGTGTGCAACAGCTGTTCTGGAATTGTCTTCTGCTAGCCAAGAACCCATAGGGCCTTCTTTTGGACAAACCTTGAAAATGTTTATTTTTAAAAAAAAAAAAGATGACAAAGAAAAACAGAGAGAGATAATACTGGAAATGTCCTGAATTTTAATAGGGTACATGCCATTAGGACTTTTTGCGCTAAAGGATGAACATGTACTGTTTTACGTGAATAAGCCATTATACCACCAGACTGCAATGCCAGTTTCCTCTACTGCAAAGAGTGTTCTGTGACAAAAAAGAAAAAGAAAAGAAATATATCCAGCTAACAAGAAAAAAAAATGCGAATCTCACTAAAGAAAAAAAAGCTAGACAATTGTTCTACATTAGAGACTAAGAGACATGACAACTAAGCACAATGCATAACCCCTGGGTTGGGGGAAACCAAAGTAGCTACACAGAACATTATGGGGACAACAGGAACTCTGAATGTGGACTGTATATTAGATACTAAGCCTATATCAAGGTTAAATTTTCTGAGTGTGATAATTATATTGTAGCTATGTAGGAGAATGCCCTTGTTCTTAGGCAATATTCATTGAAGTTTTCAGGAATAAAGTGTCATGATTTCTCTAAGAAATTCCCCAATGGTTCAGAAAATACATTACAACTACATATGTGTGTGTAATAGAAAGAAAAAAGGCAAATGTGACAGATTGTTAATAACTGGTAAGTCTGAATAAAAATGTCTGTGAGTATTCACTATACTATTTTTGCCACTTTCCTGTAGGTTTGAAATTTCCAAAATAAAAAACTTTAGGGAAAAGTACACTTTTTTAAAAAGGCAAATAAAGAATAAATAAAACAAATCCAACATTCTTTTACTCTTTGATTAGTGTAAAGCTTTCCTACTAGAGAATGACTACTTGTAAGACTTTTCTAAACCATCCCCTGAATGGGGCTAGGCTTGGCAAATAACTCAATGTACACTGCCTACCCTTCCTAACAGTTTCATGTAGGTGATATCAAGTTACAGTGAGTGGCCTCAGACTTGAAAGATACCCGGAAAAAGGTGTCAGCTCATGGCCCTGCTGTGCAGGATTGGAACCACTACCTCCTGCATTTCTGAATCCCTGCAAAGCTATCTGAAAAGGAGAATAATGATAGAGTTTCTCTGGGCCAAATTGTGAACCGAGAGCAATGACCTCAACTCAACATAAGGTAAGGACAATTCTTCAGCCTTTCAGAGGAATTCCTAACTTATTTGTTCCATTAAGGTAGGAAGAGAAAAGATTCTTGGCCAAACCTATAGATACGGAGATTACTAGAAGGAAAAACAAGAGAAAAACAAAGTCCCTTAATGAAATGAAATTTGATACTTACCTAATGTGGATCTGGGTATGCTGACATCCTCTTTGGCAGTCAATGAAGTGCTATCATCTCTGGAAGGTATCTGCATTGAACCCTAAAAATTTGGAAAAGTCGGGGGAGTTAGGAAGATGCAGGAACTATGACCACAATGACAGTACTGAGAATATTGTCAGAATTTAGTATTAAAATTATCAAACTTACACCTCAAATGTAAAAAGGAAATGGAATCAGCATGAATTATCTAAGTCTATAGTTCTTACTTGATCAGTCTGTTCTCCAAGGTGGGGGGAGCAATGGACGTAACTTCAGCTTGCTGGTTAGAGATGGGTGCTTGGGACATCAGGGAGTCTCTCCCTCCTAAATATTGGTGCAGGGCCTGTAATTCTGAATTTCTTTCCATTAAGGCTTGCACCATCTTCTCTCTTCTTGAAAAAAAAAAAGAATTTACTTCTTAAATTTGTGAAATTAATAGACCCCATACTATTATGAGATTGTTTATTCTCATCATGACCTCTGAAAAATGCAATCTTTTTTCCCTCTTAAGATAACTCAGATTTTACAAAAACTAAGAAAAAACATGTTGAGTGTAAGTTTTCCCATACCTTTACTGGAAATGCAAAATATCACTCAAGTCTTAATAATTTAGAATCAAAATCAAAACACTCACAACCCCTACTCCTTTCTCTCAAAATGATCAGATTATTAAGGAAAACAAAATGTATGTAGTGAAGTTAATGGATACATGTATTGTTTAGGCACCCTTCCAAATACAAGGTTTTCAAGAAATGTTTCATACTTTGATGATTAATGTAAAACTGTGGTCTAAGGCCAGGTGCAACAGCTCACACCTATAATCCCAGCATTTGGGGAAGCCAAGGCAGGATGATTGCTTGAGCCCAGGAGTTTGAGACCAGCCTGCGCAAAACAGCGAGACCCCCACCTCTAAATAAGTAAATAAATAAATAAAACTGTGGTCTAGGTAATAAATAGAAGGAAAGAAACTAACAGAGTTGACTGTAAAATATATAAATATACACACATCTACAGTCTGCAAATGTTTCCTAGTTGCAGACTATAAATGCACTATGTGATACTTTTCTGATCTGTGCATTAATCCTTACTTGGCTTTCCTGCTCTCTGGTGCTCATAGACTGAAGCAGGCCTTGAATCTCCATTTCATGTTCTTGTTTGTTTCGATCACTTAGAAGGTCCTGCAGCATCCTTTCCTTTCGCTGTAGATGCTGGCACAGCTCCTCTGCTATCTCACTGTGCCCTGGTCCAAGTTTGCAGAGCAATGTTGCACTAAGATCCTAATGCAGAAGGGACACTGTAAGTTTCTGGAGGAAAGAACTGCCTCTACTAAATATCAAAGGGCTTGTAAGAATCTATCATAGAAGAAGGAGTGTGAGATTCTTGAGAATAAGTATCATATTTTACTCATTTTTGTTTTACCAGATCTAGCATAAGCCTGGAACACAGAAGTCTCTAAATACATGTCCCAGGAATGAATACAAACCATACAGAAAACTATCTCTAGTGGCCACTTGCATACATATTGTCTTCTGAAATAAGTCTTTTTCCTATTTGTTCAGGGCATGTAACAATTAATGTTAGATGAGGATAAATGGACACTCAGTTCATTTATTTGTTTTCTCCCCAGTGTAACTTTATAGGGGGAAGCATAAAACGATCAGCTGAAAGGCATACTAAACACTATATTTGCTATCATAGCGATGGTTTCTATTTCTGTACTAACCAATGGCACACAGTGGAGGAAACAGAGGAGCTATACTGCCTAGGTTGATACTGGATCTGCTACTTATTAGCTATGTTAGCTTGGACAAGTTACTTACTTTCAGAAGTCTGTTTCCTCCTCTATAAAACAGGGATAATAGAATGTGCCTCATGGACTTATGAGGATTCGATTAGTTAATATCCATTAAGATTTTAAAACAGTACCTGACCCAGCATGAACACTATAACTAATAAAGATTAGCTATCATTTTAAAGATGCAATTTTTAGGTCTCATTAATTTCACACAACTTCTTTGAGAAAATTAATTGCCAACTTAAGCTTCTAGATGTGGGGAAAAAAAATCCCAGTGAAAGTCAATGACTTGCCCAGGCACAGAATCACTTGTACCTGGAAAATCGCTTGTACCTGGGAGGCAGAGGTTGCAGTGAGCTGAGATCACACCAGTGCACTCCAGCCTGGGCAACGAGAGCGAAACTCCATCCCAAAAAATAAAATGAAATAAAAGAATATCAAGCAGCCAAAGAAGCAAGGAAACATGACACGTAATGAAGAATCTAATAATCTAGTTGAAATTGACACACATGTTGGAAATAGCAGAAAAGAACATTAGAGCAGTTATAATTGTATTTTAATTAAATGGAGAGGTTGAAGATTTTTTAAATATCAAATTCTGTAGATAAAAACTATGATTTACAGTCCGAAATGGAAGAAGGCACTGGATTAAACATTGCAGAAGAGAAGATTATTGAGCTAGAAGGAATAGAAGTTGAAACTAACATAAATGAAACACACAGTAACAAATTACTTGAAAACATGAAAGGACCATCAGCATAAAAACTTTAAACACCCTAGTATAGGGCTAAATGGAATCCCTGAAGGGCGTGTAGTGGAGAAGAGAGACAAAGATATTTAAAACATACTGGATGAAAGATTAAGGAGCTTCATGGCAACGATAAACTTCAAATATTACAGAAATATGATTATCCTAAGAACAAGAAACATGAAGAACCTTAACTAAGGAACATCTTAATCAAATCCATCAAAACCATTGATAAAGAGGAAGTTCTAAAAGTAATAAAAGGGGAAAGAACATGTTAAATATAGAGGACTAAATATAAGGATGGCATAAGATTTCTCACAGGATACTTGACAAACAAGAAGTTTGCAACAGTTTTAAAGTAATTAAAAAAAGAAAAACTATTGCCTTCAATTCTACACCTGGCCAAATTATCTTTCAAAAATAAACATGAGAAAAATATTTTTGAAAAGAAAACAAAATTATCTCAATTTGCAGATGATGTGATCCAATATATAGAAAATCCCAAATAATACAAATGCAAACATACATACATGCACCCAGACACCAGACACACACAAACACACACACATACACACACACACTACTAGAGTTAGTAAGCTAATTCAGCAAACTTTCAGCAAACAATCACTTGTGTTAGCAATGAACAATCTGGGAAGAAAATTGACACAATGATTTCATTTATAATAGCACCCGTAAGAATAATATGCCTGGGAATAAATTTGTTCGAGAAGATGCAGTACTTGTACACAGACAACTACAGAACATTGCTTATGGAGATTAAGAAAGACCTAAATAAATGGAAAGACATATTTTGTCCATGGATTGGAAGTTGTAACATGGTTAAGATAAAAATACAACTCAAAGCAATCCACAGATTCAATACAATCCTATCAAAAAGTGGCCTTTTTTACAAGAATGGCTAAGGAGAACTTCATATTCCTAAAAAATAGCAAGTGTCCCCCCAAAACAAAAGCAATCTTGAAATGCAAGGAGGAACATTCTCTTTTCCAAAGGTCTTTAACTGCTCTCAGCAATACTTGGTAGTCTTCAATATACAGGCTATCGCATTTTTTTTTGTTTTGTTTCTAGACAGGATCTCACTCTTTCACCCAGGCTAGAGTACAGCGGCATGATCACAACTCACTGCAGCATGGAATTCTCAGGCCTATGACATCCTAGGGCCTCATCCACTGAGTTCCTGGGACTACAGACTCACACCACCACACCCAGATAATTTTTCTGATTTTCAGTAGAGATAAGTCTCACTATGTTGCCTAGGCTAGTTTCAAGCATCTGAGCTCAAACGACTCTCTTGCCACAGCCTTCCAAAGTGTTGGGATTTGAAGCTGAGCCTGTCTGGCTTTCACATGTTTTCTATGTAGTTGATATTTCTTGATGCTATTGTGAGCCTGGCTGGCTTTTACATCTTTGCTATGTAGTGAAACCCTGTCTCTACCAAAAAGACTAAAAGAAAGAGAGATGAGAAAGAAAGAGAGATGAGAAAGAAAGAAAGAAAGAAGGAAAGAAAGAAAGAGAAAGAAGAAAGAGAAAGAAAAAGAAAGAGAAAGAAAGAAAGAAAGAAAGAAAGAAAGAAAACAAAGAAAATTAAAGAAGAGAAAATCTCTGAACTAAACTTATTCCTCAAACTCCGACCTTACAAATCTCATGTGCCCATCTCTTCTGCCTAGAGGAAGCGGGGGGTATGAGGCAGAAGAGAGGTGCATGTGGGATTGTTGGGCCTAGATGGATTGAATGGTTTCAATTTCTGCTTTTGTGTCTCATGAAAGCAGTTCATTTTGGTTGTCATCTTCTCCAGGGTCTGAAGACAAGGCATTGATTGGCATCAATGTTCAAGATTTAGCAAGAGTAGGTGCCTTTTTTCAGACCCAGGAGTCAAAGCCCTGTAAGCTAAAACCACGGGATTAGTTAATAGGACATTGGTACTGCAGGAAGTCCTATTTCTCTCTAACACGTCACAAATGAAAACACTGTGATTTGGTATCCAGTAGTTACTGCCTGAAGCACTTCAAACCCTTGTATTAAAGCGATTAGGATACTCCTTGCATATACCTAATTGCTAGCATTCTAATCACAGAACCATGACCAAAAGCATCAAAAATGTGACAGGGCCTATGCCAAACTTATCAAAGTAAGACAATTAACATTTCTCTCCATCATTTAACAAAACGGTAAATGCAAAGAACAGTTTTGGAAATTTAGTATGGGGATAAATAATCTCCTTTTCTTTAAACACCACACAACAAAACAAGGACAAAGTGAGAATAAACACACAGTAATTTTTTCAGCTATGTTATTTATTTATTTATTTATTTATTTATTTATTTATTTTGAGACAAAGTCTCCCTCTGTTGTCCAGGTTGGAGTGCAGTAGCAGGATCTTGGCTCACTGCAAGCTCTACCCCCACCTACCAGGTTCAAGTGATTCTCATGCTTCAGCCTCCCAAGTAGCTGGGATTACAGGCATGCACCACCACCCCCAACTAATTTTTGTATTTTTAGTGGAGACGGCGTTTGGCGGTGTTGGCCAGGCTGGTCTCAAACTCCTGGCCTTAGGTGATCTACCCACCTTGGCCTCCCAAAATGCTGGGATTACAGGCATGAGCCACCACACTGGGCCCTCTTTTCAGCTATTTTAAAAGAGCATAATCACATATTTCCAAGATTGGTTTTTTTTTTGTTTTTTTTTTTTGAGACAGAGTCTCTCCCTCTCACCCAGGCTGTAGTGCAGTGGCGCAATCTCGGCTCACTGCAAGCTCCGCCTCCCGGGTTCACGCCATTCTCCTGCCTCAGCCTCTCCGAGTAGCTGGGACTACAGGCGCCCGCCACCACGCCCGGCTAAATTTTTGATTTTTAGTAGAGACGGGGTTTCACCGTGGTCTCGATCTCCTGACCTCGTGATCCGCCCACCTCGGCCTCCCAAAGTGCTGGGATTACAAGCGTGAGCCACCGCGCCCAGCCGATTGGTTTCTACTGATTACGGATTAGGTCACTTTCACCACTAAAATCTTCAAACCAGTGCAATATTTGTACATATATTGTTTTCAAGTACACACATGAAGGCCCAACAGTCATACAAGGCTTGGGTTCAAAAATCACTAGAAAGTCTCACATCATTTTTTTATTACCACTTAATCCAAGTGAATGTTGCTTAATTTTAATAATGGTAAACACAACTAGGTTGAGAGAAATCCCAATTCATATAATTTCCTAAAGGACAAGGCCAATCTGTCCCAAACATGGAAACTTTGTACCCATATCAGAGTTTTTCTTCATTAAAGGAAAGGATCTGCAACCAATTCAAATGATTGGTTGAAACCAACTAAAGTTACTGACTGCATTGAATGTGTACCAAACCTCAGGCCATGGGTGCCTGAGTCCTAGTGTTCCTGTGACATCCCCTTGGGGTGGTGGAACTCTACCTTTCAATGATGGGAAGTCTTGGGAAAGAGTAACTCTCCTCTCCTTGTCTAGTATAGGTAGCTTTTGTGTCTAACTCTACTCAGCAGGTGACCTATACCTGGGACCAAGGGTAGGAAGGGTTCCTTCCTCCAACATCAGTGGCAGATGCCTTTTGTTTCATGTGAGAGAAGCGACCAGGTTTTGTGCCTGTACTCTGGTGGTGGCCAATCATGACCTATATGCCTATACCACTGAGGGAAGCTCAAGAAATTCTCTTTCCCTGACACATGTTTCTTGTCAGCACTCAGGAAATGTGGGAGGAAAAGACTTGGCAAATGAGCAAAAACATGCTATGTATCTGGGACTCGCATAGATTCTAAGCTGTCACAATAGTTCACACTTGGCCTTTAAGAAATGATGAAAACTTCAGTGACTTTCTCCAACCAACATTTATGGCTGCCATCTTTTTCTTCCATTATCTGGAAGCAAACTGGTTCATGTGTTTGTCCTTCTTTGGTGGCGGTTCTCATGCTTTGGACTTCAGTTGATCTAGTGGCCTTCAAACTTCAGCTCTGGTGGGATCAAAACAAATATGATTTTGCAGACCATACAGCTTTCTCTTGTCATTAGAGTGGAACAACTGTCTCTTGCAGCTTTCTACATCTTAAACAACTGTAGAATCTATTTTATAAATTCTTTATCTTCTCTATTTCTAGACTAATTTCTCTTCAGGATAGTACACAAATTCTGTTAGCTGATCACTTTTTTTGAGGCTATGAGATAGAAATAATGAGCACCTTGAAGAACCCTGCAAAGGAGCATATTCATTTGGTGCTCAAGGGAAACCTGGGCCCAGACCTGTACTGAAACTCACAGCTGTCACCTGCAGCTCTAGTTAAATTTTTTTTTTCTTTTTGAGACAGAGTCTCACTCTATCACCCAGGCTGGAGTACAGTGGCGTGATCTAGGCTCACTGCAAGCTCCACCTCCCGGGTTCACGCCAGCTCTAGTTAAATTTTTACAATAAGGCTCCTTCTTCTCAATCAGCATACTAGTCTTAAAACAAGTTTGAGATAGGGACTATCTTAAAATAGGCTTCCCAAGGGGCTAAGATTTGCTGGGACTCCAGTTTGTGGTCAAATGCGAACCAGCAGAGTACAGACAGCATTGTTGACCCAGGAGAAGGCAACAATAGAGAGAGATGCCACATTTTTTGTCAAACTCCGAACAGTTATCTCAATGAATATTCAAATTGGTGACTGAAATACTTGTTTCTCCAAGCAGGTGATAGGCAAAATTGGAGAAGTTGCCTTGCTTGTATAAATAATTGTGTGCTCAGATTGAAGTTGAAGGTACACAGGTGCAGCCTCCAGTGGAAAAGATTCTAAGAACAGGATGTGGGTAGAGGATGCAATTATGGAACTTGATATCTTCACCACCTTTCTCTTCTTTCTTCCTATTTTGACTAGTCTTGTAATCCTAGCCCCATGCATCAATATACATACAACTAAGAGAGGCAATATCAATGCGAAAGACACAATATCTATACATCGAAATTAGATGGTGCCTATTGCTAAAGGTACTTTAATTTCACATCATGTAGCCCAATTAGGTGAATGCCGCCCATCTACCAAGGGTATTAGTCAGCTCAGGCTGCCACAGAAAGATAACAAAGGTTGGGTGGCTTAACAATAGACATTTTCTCAAAGTTTTGGAGGCCAGAAGTTCTCCTTGAGTCCTTTGTGAGGTTGGATGTGGTAGCAGGGTTGGTTTCTGGGGAGGCCTCTCTTCCTGGCTTGCAGAAAGCCACTTTCTTGCTGTGTCCTCCCATAGTCTTTCCTCTGTGCCTGCGTGGAGAAAGAGAGAGATTCTTTGATGCCCTTCCTCTTCCTATATGGACACCATTCCTACCAGATTAGGGCCCCACTTGTATGATCTCATTAACATTAATTACCACATTAAAAACCCTATCTCACAATACAGTCAACTTGGGGATTAAGCTTTCAACATACGAATTCACAGGGAAACACTTCAGTCTATAACATCAAGCAATACAGATGATCCTAAGATCCTCTACCTATTAAATCCTGTGACATTTGCCTGGTGTTGTGGCCAGAAATAAGTTGTTACCAAGGCTGCTATTATTGTTAATTCTATGATTAGGAAAGCACACCTGAGCTGGTTTGCTTGCCATATAGGAAAGAGTGCAGATCAAACAGGTATGAAATAAAAATAGGGGAAAATGGTAGCAAACAAAACAGTGCTCTTAAGTGAGTCATGAATCTAGGAAGGACTGAAATCATGCAATTTCAAGGAAATGCTATTGTCTTTATCAGGAGAAATGACTTGCCAAGATTCCTAAACTAGGGAGAAAAGGGTGGTGTGGATTAAGGTCCACGCCTGACAGTTCAAGATAACTTGAGTTCTTGGCTAATCAGCCATATGGTGTGAGAGACAGATCAGCAGTCAAAGAAAACTCTAAGATTTCTGGATTGAGCTTATGTAAGGATGGAGTTTCCATCACTGAGGTGAGAAAACTGCAGGTGCGGTAGGTTGCAGGAGGAAGAAGAGAGATCAGTACCAAGCCTCAAAGCCTTGCTTGAAAGAGGTTTCCATTCCCCCATCTCCATTTCTGCATCCCCTTTAGTCTTTTGTGAGGTTAGATGCAGAGGTGTTGGTGCTTGGCCACTTCTCCCCCTGGACATCTCTCCTCTCACCTCCTTTAACAGCCACATCTATGGCCTTGTCCTGATGACATCTCCCAGCACGATGTCGTTTTGCAAAGGTGATCTCAAAATCAGCTCTGAGCTGAAGCCTGGGTGAGGTCACCCACTCCTTGATTTGTGTGGCCTTGCTGGGTCCCAGGAGCACTTCACTGCTTCTCAGGGGAGTAGGTCTTTTGTATGGAACTCTTCATCTGAGGGACGCAGGGAGGAAATGGCCTGTGGGGAGGGAAGGGAGGGCCGTACCAGGGAGCCTAGGTGAGCAGATCTAGACTCTCAATGCAAAGAACATTTACGACCTGAGAGGTTCTACCCAGTTACTATTGTTAATTTAGGATCTCATCAATGAAAATGGTATAGAAATTTGTTTTCTCATTGCTTACATGTGCACCTACATAATACCATGGGTTTTGCCTCTTGGCTTAAAAGCCTACAGTATTTAATATCTCTCTAGCCCTTTTCAGAAAAATGTTTACTGAACTCTGCAGAGAACAATGCCACATGCTTTACAGAAAGAGACACTCAGGAACCTCCTTTGCTAATTCTTTTGTGTTGGATGTTTTTCCTGGCAAACAATAAATTCCCTTTCTTGACTTGTAATGATTAGTCTCTGGTTGGTTGTCACCTGCAATGAAATAATATATAAGGAAACCTCAAAGTAGAAAAATCCTAGAAGAAAACCTAAGAAATACCATTCTTACGTTTTTTTTTTGGAGAGGGAGTCTCGCTCTGTCGCCCAGGCTGGAGTGCAGTGGCACAATCTCGGCTCACTGCAAGCTCCGCCTCCCGAGTTCATGCCATTCTCCTGCCTCAGCCTCCTGAGTAGCTGGGACTACAGGCGTCCGCCACCGCTTCCGGCTAATTTTTTGTATTTTTAGTAGAGACAGGGTTTCACCATGTTAGCCAGGATGGTCTCGATCTCCAGACCTCGAGATCCACACGCCTCGGCCTCCCAAAGTGCTGGGATTACAGGCGTGAGCCACCATGCCCGGCTCCCTCTCTCTCTCTCGAGACCATCCTGGCCAACATGAGGAAACCCCGTCTCTACCAAAAATACAAAAATTAGCTGGGGGTTGTGGCATCTGCCTGTAATTCCAGCTACTCGAGAGGCTGAGGTAGGAGAATCGCTTGAACTAGAGAGTCCGGAGGTCTCAGTGAGCCGAGATTGCGCCACTGCACTCCAGCCTGGCGACAGAACGAGATTCCGTAGAGAGAGAGAGAGAGACAGAGATAGAGATAGAGAGAGAGAGAGATCCCAGAATCCTGGAGGACCTTGATTTAAGTCCTCCTGTCGTATAGGAAAGAGACACGGAAGAGAGGAGGGTAAAGTTTGTCTCACTCTGCCTTTCCATGAGAGCATGTGCTGGATAGACGAAAGTTGCCAGCGGTTTAAGCGTTTTTAAAATGCAAGAAACGCTCCATAGGATGGGTTCGAACTACTCACCTCCAAACTTGGAAGCAAGCACACCACCCGACTGCGACACACGGATGGACAGTCAACTGTCGCTCCCGCCTCACCATGCAGAGCACGCGCCCATCCAACGCTAGGCGGAGCCACCGCCTTTTGTGGAACAATTGTGCAGGTTCCAAAGCCTCAGAAAACCGGAGAGGCGCATCTTGCTGGCTACGGTTGAAAGCCGTGCATTGGGTGATTCCGAAGCTGGAAGGGCAGCGGAATGGCCTTCGCCCCGTCAGAGCCAGCGTCCCGGGAAACGCCCGGGTCCGCGACTTCCCAAAGGAAGCGGAACGCCCCGTGGGCTCTAGTGATGGCTCTTCCCGTTCTTGGCTCCGCTTTCACCCGACTTTCTATGCCGCTTGGGCTCCCCTTGCTCAACTCGGCTTCGGTCGGTGGCGCGGGAGAGAGAAAGAGTGAAAAGCAGAAATACAGAGAGGCAGGAGAGAAGCAGAGGAGGTGCGGACCAGGACAGAGAGACCTCCCTAGAACGGCTGGTGCAGGGAGGCCGAGGCTGGTGCAGAGAGGCCCAGGCTGGAGTGGAGGAGATGAGAATTATTCTCGACCCCTATTAGGATTGGGAGGGAGGGAGGGGAAAGCAGAGCGGGCATGAAAGGGAGAAAAACGTGAACCCCCTGTGGCTGTCTGGGAACAAAGCCACCTAACAATGGAAACCTATTGACATCAAAACTGCTAGAGCAAGATCAAGCATCGCTGCTTGGCCTGTGGCCCGCCGTGATCGTATAGTGGTTAGTACTCTGCGTTGTGGCCGCAGCAATCTCGGTTCGAATCCGAGTCACGGCAAACTTGCTCGTCTGGGTAGTCAGCTGATCCGTTTTGCTCCCCGCAACCAGGCGCGTCAGGGTAAGGCAGAAATGTATTCTGCTACAATCTCTTCCAATAACTTTAGGGTTCCGTTTCAATTTCTAAATCTATGGCATATCAAATTCGTCTCCTGACCAGAGCAAGCTTAGCATCTGCTAATGTCCTGATCCCCAGAAAACTCTATAGTGTAAACACACTGGCAAGAGTTACTTCTCTGCTCTTCGACAGCTACGGGCCCTGTGCCTCCCTCCATTTCTTCCCTACTCCTCTCTCGCTCGGTCTCTTTCTCTGTCCTTCTGTCTCTCCTCTGGTGCAGCTGAGAATCCCAGAGACACCTGAAAGAGAGAAGTGGGCAGGTCCAGTCTAATCTATGTCCAAGAACCTAGGTTCTGTGTTGGTAATCTACGTTGGCCCTTGCCTGACCTTGGTTAAGTATCTTACATTTTATGTGCCTCAACATTTTTCTATGGAAGGTTGGGCCACTTTGAGAACTCTGCCTTACACTGCTATTGTCAGACATGCCTGGATTTAGTGACTGTTCAATCAATAACGTAATCACTAGAATTACAAAAATCATTGTCGTTGTCTTCTGCCTTATTTGTGAACAATCACTCTCCTGATTGTTTTCACTTTACCTTTGCTTCTTCTAGAACTTCACGTAGATGGAATGACAGTGCATCTACTCTGTTCTACATGCTTCTTTCTCTCTGCATAATGTGTCTGGCTCTATCCATTGCTGAGCGTAGCACATGTTCATTCCTCTTTCATTGCTGAGTAGTATTCCATTACAGGGAAATAGCACAGTTTGTTTGCCATTCCCACCCCATCCCTACCCTGATAATGGGTGTTTGGGTATTGGCTATTCTGAATAAACCGGTATTGGCTATTCTGAATAAGCCTGCTTTGAACATTCTTCCCACAAGAGATTTTGAGGGCATCTGTTTTCATGTCCCTTGGGGAAAACCTAGGTGCCGAATTGCAGGTACCAAAGAGTGGGATATGTGCAAGTTCATAAAAACTGCAAAAACTTGTCCCAAAGTAATTGTGCCATTTTACATTTCCACCAATGACGTGTGACAGTTGTGGTTGTTCTTCATCTTCTCCAAGATGTTGTTTCCTCTCCTTATAAATTTAGCCATGCTACTGAGAGTTATAGTGGTGTCTCAATGTGGTTTTAATTTCCATTTTCCTGATAGCTAATCATATTGAGCACTCTTTTATGTGCTTTGTTGACCATGTGTGTACCTTTTATTCTAAAGTATCTGTTCAAGTCTTTTACCCATCTAGCACATTTGGGTTGTTTTTTGTTTTTTTTTTTTTAATTACCAGTTAGGAAGATCTCACCATACATTATAGTTACAGGGTTTGGGGGTCAGATAGGTTTTGTGACTATTTTCTCCTCATCTGAGGCTGGCTTGTTTCTTCATTTTCTTTATGGCATCTTTTGATGAGAAGATATGGCTAACGTTCATAAATCAAATTTATCAAGTCTTTCCTTTTTACATGTGTTTTTCGGTGCCCTCTTTAATAAATTTCATCTACCAACAAGTCAAAAGTATCCTCGAAATGTTTTATACCTTTAGCTTTTAAGTTTTGGTCTATAATGTTCCTCAAGTTACTTTCGAGTGTAGTGTGAGGAAGAAATAACCTTGTTGGTCTCCCTCTTCCCCCATATTAAAGTCCATTAGTTGAAACTATTTTCTTTGCCCCATTGAACTGCTTTTATTGAAAACCTATGGCCAGGCATGGTGGCTTATGCCTGTAATCCCAGCACTGTGAGAGGCTGAGGCCGGTGAGTCACTTGAGCCCAGGAGTTGGAGACCAGTCTGGACAACATGGCGAAACCTCATGTCTACTAAAATGCGCCTGTAGTATGAGCTACCTGGGAGGCTGAGGCAGGAGGATCCCTTCAGCCTGGGAAGCAGAGTGAGACCCTGTCTCAGAAAACAAAACAAAATTAACAAACCAAAAAAACCTATGGACCATATAGCTGTGGGTCAATTTCAGGTCTCCCAAGGCAGTCTGTTGATGTATTTGTGTCTCCCAATGCCACTTGCACACTGCCTTGTCTGTAACAGCTTAGAGTGAGTCTGAAAGTCAGGTTGTGCAAGTCCTCTGGTTTTGTTCTTTTTCACACAGCACAATAACCTTTGAAATAGGTCATAACTCATGTAACCATCACATAGATCAAGGTATGCTGTCACTTCATCCCTCTCATTTCAGTGTGGGACACATGTCTTCGCTTGCCTATGCTGATTGCCCTCTTGGGGCCAAGGATCCTCTCCTCTACCCTCTGAAGAGAATAAATCTCCAGTTGTCTGCAGGGAGAATGAACATGCAAAAAGTCCACAACACAGCACAGAGTCCAGATTTTGGTGGTGGGGTTGATGGGGAGGAAGCTCACATTTCAGGCCTTTCAAAATTATACGAAAAGTTTTCTTTATTTCTAACTGTGAAATGTACAAAACTTTGGGTCATTTATAATTTCTTCTTCTTCTAGAAAGATCACAGGAGACTTAATGTTTGTGTCCCCCCAAAATGCCTTGGTTGAAACTCTAACCTTCCTCCACCCACACCTGGAAAGTGTTGAAATTAGGAGCAGGGGCCTTTGGGAGGTAATTAGATCCAGAGGGTGGAGTCCTCCTGAGTGGGATTAGTGCCCCTATAAAAGGGACACTAGAGAGCTCTCTCCCCCTCTTTCAGCCACCTGCAGATACAATGGGAAGATGGCAGTCTACAACCAGGAAGAGGTTCCTCACCATAACCCTACCATGCTGGCACCTTGATCTTAGACTTCCAAACTCCAGAACTGTGAGAAATGTCTGTTGTGGATAAGCCACCCAGTTTATGGTACATTGCTATAGAAGCTCCAACTAAAACATAGATGGAGTCTCATGGAGAGTGTCTAATTTTTGATGCTGGTCATTGAGTTCTTCGAGTGGGGTGTTGCAAACTAGAAACTGAGGGAGAGTGACCTTTCCTGCATATGAAAGACGAGAGTGGAGAGGAAGGGATACAGAACGGGGAAGAATAAGCTGGTACCAGAAAACTGATTTCAGGGTCTGGCACTTGAATGTCTGATTTTGCAGAAAGAGAAGACACTGGTAGGTGTAGCCAGAGAAGAAGACCTTCAGTAGAAACAGCAGATATTTAAGAGCCATTCGATTACATCTTTCACTTGTTTGTATGTAGACCCTCTTTTCCTATCTTTGTAAGTGTGACACAGGTGAACTGGATGCATTTGTCCAATGTGCTTTTGGAATGCATATGTAAATAAAAATGACTGTGTCATACTTCAAATACTCATCCCGGAACCTCCTAGACTCCCCTTAGGTTCTGCCAACTGGGCATTGAAATAACAGGCCCGTCGTGGGGATTAATTTTCATTGCACATTCTAGGAAGAGGGAGGAGGAGGAAGAATGGGACAGTCTCCACAACAGTTGCTATAGTCTTACCGAATATGTGCTTCTCAACAGATCAGCCCTTAATTCAAATAAGAGCAGTTGGAACAACAAAAGGTGTTCGGTTGTACCCTTTAAATCCACAGAAATCCTGGGTAGGGAAGCTCGAGTACCACCAACTGGAAAGACAGGGATACCTAGTAGCTGATTCGGGGCCCATTGTCGTAGGCTTTGTCCACTTTGGCAAACTGGAGACAGGGACTCGACTCACCTTCTCCAGCCACTGGAGGACTGGGAGGACCTTCAGAGGAGGTGAGGTCGACTTCATCGTAACTTTAGATCCTGAAACCTCACAGGATTTTTCTTCTGTTCCCTTTGATCTCTCTTCCGCTAACCCAACGGGACAGGACTCGCCTTTCTTTCCGATCAGAAAGGGGTCCCTTCCGGACAGGACCGAAATGAGCAGCTTGTTTCCCCTACCTGTCCTTTTGGGCCTGGGCTTCTTGGGAGCTTACGCTGACCGGAGACCTACCTCGGGGCGAGTGGGACCAGCAGGAGCCGGGAAGGGCGCGCGCACTGGGGTGGAGGTTGGGCGCCGGGGGTCGGGAACCACAGCCACACCCTCCTCTTCCCCGCGCACCGCGCACTTGCCCCCTACTGTACCGAACGAAGTGGCCCCTAAGGCTTCTCTGCAGGCCAAACCGAAAGAGGCCTGATGCTCCAGGAGGGGCGAGAGGATCCTCGTTGAGCGAACCCAGACTTCTACCTGGCTGGCCCTGGTCAACAGGCTCGGAAGAGGCAGATTTGGAGGACAGAACAGAAGGAAAGACCTAAAGGTAGAAACTCATGATGTCGAGATGTTGAAAGCCTCAAATCCTAAGGTCTGACTGTGCCGGGAAGGGAGGGGGTCTCGAGCTGGATCCACCCCTGAGTCTTCATCTGGAGAGTCCTCTGCACAAGCTCAGAGAGCAGGACTAGGCGCACCAATTGTAGACAAGGGGCAACTTCCTCCTCACAGGCGTCCCCCATCCCCGCTGGGACACTAGGCCACGACTAGGGGAAGCGGGGAGGGACAATGTTAACCCCCTGACATCTATCTAGTCAGCGGAGGCGAGGGATGCTGCTAAACATCTTACAATCCACCGGAGGGCCCCTCCCCGACCCCGAAGCAGCCATTCCGCGGAGGTGGAGAAACTCACGTGTAGATCAATGCCCACGCACTTGGCCGATGGGAAATCACGAACTGGTGACCAGTTCGATCTTGGCTCTGAGGAAAAAACTCAAAGGTCAGCGGGAACTCGTGGAGCTTTGCCCGGAGCATACGGAAGGGTGGCGTTGCAGTATAGCCTAAGATGGGAAAATGGCAGGTATTGCAGGTTGCAGGGAAACCAGCAGGATCGGAGACCAGTTCAGGGCCCCGGAGCCTTCCTGGAAAGAGTTTCCCACCCAGCCCGTCTCGGTTTCCGCATCCGACTGAGTCCTTTATGATGTCGCGGATGCCAAGGTCTGAGTCTTTTATGATATTCGGGGTGCCCCGATCTCACCCTGGGAGGCTCCTCGCTCCTGCCTGCTCCCGGCTACCCAGTGCGCGGCTCTGGCCCCGGTGACCCGCTACTGTATCTCCACGCACTGCCGCTTCACAAAGGCGCATCTCTAGGTCAGTGGTCAGGTTCTGCCCGGACGCTGCAACTCGCTCCGGTACTCGTGGCCTTGGTGAGCCCAGCGGAGTGCTGGGTGCGTCGCCTGCGTGCTCCTCTTTTGTAGAAAGGAGGGAGGGAACGACCTTGTGAGACGACTCCAGGAGCGACCAGCGACCCCCACAAGTCCCAAGTCTTCCCAGCGCACAGGGAAACTGTCACTTACAGGGAAACTGTCACTTCAGTGGCAAGAAGGTTGAAAAAGCCCCTCCTGTGCCTCCCTAGTGGCCTGGTGGCTAGAATTCAGCGCTTTCACCGCCGCAGCTCGGGTTCGATTACCAGTCAGGGAATTGTTTTGCACTGACTGCCTTCCCGCAGGAATCTTCCTTTACGCCGCTGTAAGCGGGCCTTCTCCAAGGGCCAGAGGCAGAACAGTCTCCATAGCGAGGTGCAAACCCTGGGGAAGGAGGGCAAGTCCTGGTGGGCCACCTCTCATGACACAGCGCTCTTATTTATCTCCGCGTCTGTCATTCGCACAAGCGGCTTTAGAGAGCGACTGAGCGTCTCGCTCAGGTGTACACCGCTGTGCAGAGATGCCAGCCCTCCTGGAGCTGCACCCAAGAAGCCCACCTTCTTTGCCGCCTCTGCCGTCCCGGAGGCGCCGATCGGGCTGAGCTGCGAATAACTAAGAGAGAGGCCAAGGCAAGTCGTAGCGTTTGTGCGTGCCACAAATTGTCAGCTGACACGGGACGGTCAGTGGAGCCTCCTCACCTCCGTTCGCGGGTAACGTGCCTCTCAGGCCTTCAGAAGTAGCGACTGGAGGCGATGCCTGCGAGGTTGGAAGTGGGGTGAGCGGCGGGTGAGGTCCTCCAGGACCGCCCGTTTGTAGACTGAGCGGTAAAGGGAGGCGATGTTTGCTGACCCAACAAAGACAGCAGATGGAGTAGGCACGAATGGAAAACTGGCCGGTGAGCAGAAGGCAGGTGTGAAAATCACTAGGACGTCAAAGCGATGGTACCACAGTCAAATCCCGCAATGTCTGTCTATACTCTACCAAGCAATTGCGCACGCTCCCCCTTTTCCATTCAGTATTCCCAAGAGGGGTTCGGAGGAACCCCGCGTCCATTGTAAGCTCAGGGGGGAGCCGGAGCGAGGGAAGTGAAGTGCACAGACTAGGCAGAAGCGGCGAGCAGAACCGAGGGGGTGAAAGGGCGCGGTGGCTGCGGGGCGGGAGCCGCTGTTGAAAGGAGGCCTGTGTTGTCCTGTGGGTGACTGTTGGTGGAATGTTTCGCGGAAAGCGTTTTGGAAGAATGGCGCGACGGGCGAGCAGAGGGGAAGGTGGTGACCCTGAGCGTTCGGCTAGGGGAGAGGAGGCTGTGCTGTTTCTTCTCTTCCCGTACCTGGCGGGGGACAGACCGTGGTTCAGGAAGGGGGTTCCCCCTGGATGAGGCTAGTCCACCGCACTCTGGCTGCGCTCACCCCTGCGATTTCCCCACACGCGGGGCCCTAGTCTGCGGTGGTGTTCGTGCTACCCGGGGGCTGGGTTCGCGTACGCTCCTGACCTGCCTTGGCTCACCGCCTACGCGGATATCGCCGCCAGAGACCCTTTGCCGCCCTGCTAGGGCTCTTGAGAGCGCTTCCTTGGTGTTCTCACTGAAGCTCTCGAACACACAGATGTGAGCTCTCTGTCTTTTACACTCTGAATTTGGCTATTGGCAAAAAAGCCCTGACCCAGAGCTTGGGTCTTCTCCCGACCTGCACACGACTCCCCGACTCCCGCCTCCAAGCGCGGCTCTTGGCTCGCTGGCTGGCAGCGTCCACCGAGTGTGGAACTGCTGCAGCCGCAGCTCCCGCCCGCTGGCAGGCAGACACTAGCAGGAGAAAGCACACAAGGCCTGCGTGGTGGGAGAGCATGGGAGACGTCGCTTTCCCACCGGGCGAGAAGGTCTCCCTACAGTCTTTGGACACCAGATGGATGGAGGCACCCCTTCTAGGAACAAGGCGGCTGCTCCTGAGGCCTGGCTCCGCACGGAGGCTCCTGGGTCCCGCGCGCCCTCTCCCCACCGGCGATATCAAGAGCTGCTTCACACATCTCAGCCGGCTTCCTCTTTCTCCCCAGCAGTCCTTGGGACAGCAAGGCCCCCAGCCCGTGGGAAAGACCTAGCCTCCTCTCCAGCACTTGTAGAGGGAGTCAGATGCACGTCTCTTAACCACAGGAGGACAGAGACCTTGAGGCGGGAGCTTCCCTTGCTGCTTCTCTTGGCACAGCCGGTCCAGGGAGCTGGCTCAGGGCCCAGGACTCCTCGCTTCTCCTGGAGGGCCTGGGTCGCGTGGCCTAGGAGCTGGCCACATGGGCATCTCCCGCACTGCTCCTCAGGGAACCGGAGGCATTATCCTGCAGGGCCCACTCTTACCCATGAGAGACACCAGGAAATGCTCCTGCGGAAGCTGGAGCTCTGCGCGCTTGACCACTTCGGGGTGAAGCTTCCGTGCAGCCATCCTTCCTTCGGAGGGCCTTGGGGAGAGGAGAAATGCTCCAGGACGATGCCCTTTGCAGTGTCTCAACCGAGACCAGAGGAAAGGAGGGTGCGTCTTCCTGGAAAAAGGCGGCCGGAAGCCTGCGGTCGCAGGGAGGCTTGCGGAGCAGGAGCGCCCTCTCTCCGCCCGAGCTATCCGGTGGCTTCCTGCATCCCACCTGGCGGACTCCTCTTCCTCTCTCTCCTTCTACTCCGGCTCTTCTATCCTGGTGTTCCTTGAATGCCTATCTTCCTTTTGTGCCACGGAACTTCTCACGCCCGCTACAAGTTACTCATTTCTTTGGTTGTTCTGAACTTTAAATAAGGTAATGTATGTTACTTTATGCATTTTTCATTGTTAAAAATAGACAATACTGATGATTCAGATGATGCTACTGATGAAAATAATAACAGAAGACAATTATTGAGCATTTATGGCACTCTTACATACATGGGGTATTGAATATTTTATGCTAAAGGAATTTGAGGAAGTATTTATGCTAAAGGAATTTGAGAAAACAACAGAAGCAGGAAGGTCACTGTCACCCTCCCCCTGCCCTTCTTCCCTGAAGCCTATCGTAAGACTCTCATGTGAGAGGTGCCCTCTCTGTACCCAGAGGAAAGGTGCATCCTTGAGTCTGAAGACACAGGGACACAGAGAAGAGCCTGAACACAAAGGCCTGGCTACGTTATCTCCAGTTTGTTACTGTTAGATCATACAGTTTTTTTGTCTTATCATACTTCTCCATGAGTATCCACTCTTCATAAAACATACTGTTAAAAAACAACAACAACAACTGAGATTTAGCTCTTTCCACAGGTCTTCATTTCCTTTGAAGGCACTCCTGTCATGTAAAACTTACATTAAATAAATACATATGCTCTTCTCTTGTTAGTGTCATATATATATTATATACTTATAAAAGTATATATATACTTTTATATAAGTATATATATACTTGTATATATATACTTTTATATAAGTATATATATACTTTCATAAAATTGAGCTTAGACTCTATTTTACAAAGATTCCATTTAATAGTGCATGAATTTAACTGAAGACAAAGAGACAGAAACAGAAATCAAGGAATTCCTGAACTCTCAATCACAGACAGACACCTTTCTAAGACTAAACACACACTACATTAAGTAGAAGACATTAAGATTTAGAGTTTTTTTCTCTTTTCAAATAGTATATATTTTATTAGTTTGTACTAATATACTCTCATATTACAAAGGCAATTTAGTGGAAGAATCTTCCGTCTGATATTTGAATCATCTGAAATAACACAAAAAGAACTATGCATTCAAAAAAATTCTCATTTGGATAACAAAAAAAAGACAACTTAAACAATAAAGAAACTTTTCCTTTCTCACAGGTGGACATTGAAGTGAACCTAATTCGGTTTTCCTTTTAAAAGCCCCCATAAACAAAAGTAGTTTAAAACCTATTTAAAATGAATAAAAGATTGGTTTACTAAACTACTGGTCTCCAGCACCATTTTCTCTTTTCTGTTGTTTGGACACAGGTTCTTCTTTGTTTCTTCTCCTGATCTTTTCATAGATCCAGTTGCACCGTTTTCATCATGTTCATCGTCATTAGCAAATTTCATTTTCTTGCCCTGAAACTGTACTTTTTCTTTACCAGACCCAGGATGGGCAACTTTATTACCCTTTCCTTTTTCCTTTAAATGTGTGTCCTTTTGACTTCCATATGTTTAGGGATTCTTGTTGGTCTTCTGTTATTTTTTTTCAGTGCTTCTTTTTCCACCTCTCCTTCTAGTACTTCCCAAGTCACTTCTTTGTTCTGTAATTGTAGATTACCATTATTTGCATCTTTGGCTTTACCCAATGCTTCCTTGTCTTTTTCTTCAAATAGAATTATCCCCTCTTTTGCTCCTCTGATGAAGTCTATCCATTTTATTTCACCATGATTTGAGAAAAGGATGTGTAAATCTTCTCTACAGGTCTGATCATCTAAATCACCTGAAAACTTCAGCAAGCGTCCAATCCTCTCTTCTAGAGATTTCATTTCAGCATCTTTTTCTAACTTTTGATTTGCTTCTTGCTCTTGTTTAGCTCTTAATTTAGCTTCCACTTTATTTTGTTTTCTTTCTTCTTCTTTCTTATTTTATTATTATTATTTTTTTTTGGCAAAGTAATCGTCCTTGAAAAGTATTAGCAGGCCTGTGTCTGTACTTCTGGCCGGGGTCTCTACAAACTTCTTAGCAGATTCAGCTATCAAACACAACAAAAATTGATCCCTTAAATATTTTATGCAATGTTCTTCTCATCTGAATATTTAGTACTTAATCTTTATCTTCTAATCATTATTTTATGTCATCAAGAGTTGCATCAGTTCCGAAGCCTTTAATATAAACAGATCTGTTTCTTTACATCATTTTTATACTCATCAGTCACTTCAGGTAGGGGTTTGCTTGGAGACCTTCTGATTTTAGTTTTATCTTCACTGATTTTCATGAGTTCTGCCTTGGATTTGCTCAATGCTTCCACAATTACATTAAAGTCTGTTGTGAGAATTCAACAAAATTCAACCTGTCGAATTTTATCATTATCTCCAAAGATACCTAGCCTTCGTCCAGTTTTATCTGTTCCCTTAAAAACTTGTCCCGTGGCAAATTGAAGTCTCCAAAATAATACTCAATTTGATGACAGATTTTGGCCTCCAGGGCAGCCGTCTTTTCATTATCATCATTTGCAGCCACTGTGGCTATCTTTAAAGTTCCAGTCCCACAGAGCCGTGCCACAGGCTCACAAACAGCAACAGCAACGACACCTGGCGTGGTTTTCTTATTACTTTTTACAATTAAGTTGATTAAGGTGTGACTAGGTACAATGCATCCATTTCAACTTTGATGACATGTCTATTATTCTAAAAGGTCCTCTTGTGCGCTTTGAAGTCAGTCCCCGCTTTCCCTGACCCCAGCAATCAATGATGTAGTTTCTGTCACTATACAGGTTAGTTTTACCTGTTCTAGAAATTCACCTTGATGGCGCCTCACAGGATGCACGCTTTCATCACTCAGCTTAAATGTTTTTGAGATTATCCATGCCATCTCATGTTTTATAATGTGTCCCATTTTATTGCTGGGTAGTTCGGGTAGTTAGAGTAGATCGCAGGGCATTCTGCTGACAGATGAGACTGCGGTTCCGACCTGCGGGCCTCGGTGAATATGCGCAAGGGCACCTGGGCGCGGGCAGAGCCGTTCCCATCCACAAAGTAAGCGTGTTGTGTCTACAACCGAACGGGGTCACAGAGCCCCAAAGGCCCTGTTTTCATCCCAAAGAACAGAGCCCGTCTGCGTACAGTTTCTACCTGGCTCTATGAGGTGAGAACACATTCCCCGCCAGCACAGAAATCCTATAAACTCCCGTGGGGCTGCGGTTAGAAGCAGAGGCTGTTAAAGGTAACTCTAGAGGCTGCGGAAAAACACGAAGATTTTCACAGAGCGTGAGAACCCAGGAGACTAGAGACCATGGGCCAATCTCTGCTAAAAGCAGACCCGCGTAGAAAGGAAAGCGCTCTGGGGCCATCGCGCTCGTTAGCTTATGTTAAACAATCTCACCACGGCTGACCTTATAATTTCTCCGGCGGCAAGGACAACAATGCGTTACTTTCTGTTTCATAGCCTCCTAAATACAAGGAAAAACACTCGGGATGCCGTCCAGAATATAACACGGTATAAACTAAGAATAATCGCTGCGCGCAGTCTACCCTTCCACACTGCAATAAAAAAAAAAAAAAAAAAAAAAAGAGGAGAAAATGCGAACGCAGTCCCTCACTACCACAAATGATGCAGTGGAGCTTCTCACATTTGTGGAAGTCGCAGGGATCAGCGCGTTCGCTATTCAGTGAATAAATCTCGCTCTGAGAAAACCACCTTCATGATCACGATATTTCTTCTGCTAGTTAAGTACGAATCCGCACACTTCCGCCCGGCCACAGCCTCATACGCCTCACCCTTCCCATGCACGGTCACTTGCCCCGCGCACCCCGGAGCCCTCCTAGCCTCGACACACAGCTGGGACTCTCAGGTCCGACCAGCGGTCCTGGACTCGCTCCCACAGCACGGGAACTCCTTCGTGGCGAAGCAGCCGGTGGCGAAGCAGCAGCCCCTGCGCTGCCTCATCTACATAGAAGTCGCCCTAGCCGTGATGTCAACAACAGCGCCTTCCCCGTCCCGGTCAGCTTTTCGTCCCACCCTCCGCCACTCAGCCGAACAATATGCTGCCAGAGCCTGCGGGAGAAGTGATGTTTGCCACTCCTTCCTTTTCCTCCCTTCCGTGCCGCTGGTCTCCCCCAAGGAAGAGGGTTTTGATTTCTGTTTTGTTTTGTGTTTTGTTTTGAACCGGAGTCTCGCCCTGTCGCCCAGGCTGGAGTGCAGTAGCACGATCTCTGCTTACTACAACCTCCCTTCCCGGGTTGAGGCGATTTTTCTGCCTCAGGCTTCCGAGTAGCTGAGATTACATCCCGGCTAATTTTTGTATTTTTAGTAGAGACGGGGTTTCACCACTTTGGCCAGGCTGATCTCGAACTCCTGACCTCAGGTGATCCGCCCGCCCCGGCCTCCGCAAGTGCTGGGATTACAGGCGTGAGCTACCACGCCCGGCCAGAAGCGGGTTCTTAGCCTGTGTTGCTGAGGACCTCTTTGGCGGGCAGCTGGAGCCTGTGCACCCTTCTTCAAATAATGGCTTTTAATACACTGACTAGAACGTTTGGGATCACAAAAGAAACCAGTTCTTTTCACATCGTTATTCTTGTGATGTAGCATTCTACTTGAAATTGGAAGCCGTTCAATATCAGAGAGAAACCATATCTATGAAACTAGAGAGGTTGCTCGGATGACTGCAAACCAGCCATCCTTAGTTGTTTTACCACTAGTAGTGTTATACAGATGGTTGTCCAATTTCGTGAATCTTGTAGGGTTTTTGCAAATACAGCAATGTACAAAAATATGCTGCCTCAGCAGAGCACAGGGGACACTCAGGCATGGTGCTGGAGTTTATCATCTCTTTCACCGCCTTCTCTAGACCTTAGCACTTACCTCATGTTAGCACTTTATATTGTGCAAAGACAGAAACAAAGTCACCCAAATTTGGCAAAAAATATTTGGGGGAAATTTTATTGGAGGTGTTTAACTGATTAATTTTAATCTGTAGAATACAACCCCAAACTCTGACAATACTCCACAGATTCCAAAACTATCAGGCGAGTTTTTTCCTGCCCATTACTTTCATATAAACTGAATCATAAAGTGTGTAGTGGGTTTTGAGGGAGTGTAACCGCCTGATGGGTTCACCTTGTCTGCTGCCTAGACGCAGCCAATTTATCAAGACAGGGGAATTGCAATAAAGAAAGTTATTTATGCAGAGCCAGCTGTGTGGGAGACCAGAGATTTATTATTACTCAGTCTTCCCGAGCATTCTGGGACCGGAGTTTTCAAGGATAATTTGGTGGGTGGGGGCCAGTGAGTTGGGAGTTCTGATTGGTCAGGTGGGAGATGAATTCATACGGAGCTAAAGCAGCCTCTTGAGCTGGGTGAGTTCCTGGGTAGGGGCCACAAGACCAGATGAGCTGGAGTAAGGTGGTATTGCATTGTGGTTTTGATTTGCATCACCCTGATTGACAGTGATGTTGAGCATGTTTTTTCACATGTTTGTTGGCCACTTGTACATATCTTCTTTTGAGAATTGTCTATTCATGTTCTTTGCCCACTTTTTGTTGGAATTATTTGTTTTCTTCTTGCAGATTTGTCTGAGTTTCTTGTAGATTTCTAAAATTCAAATGCAACCAAAAAAGAGGCCACATAGCCAAAGCAAGATTAAGCAAAAAGAACAAATCTGGGGGCATCACATTATCTGTTGATATCAAACTATATTATAAGGTCATAGTCACCAAAACAGGATGGTATTGGTATAAATATAGGGACATAGACCAATGAAACAGAATAGAGAACCCAGAAATGAAGCCAAATACTTACAGCAACTGATTATCCACAAAGCAAACAAAAACATAAAATGGGGAAAATATACTCTATTCAACAAATAGTACTGGGAAAATTGGCAAGTCATATGTAGAAGAATGAAACAGGATCCTCATCTCTCACCTCATACAAAAATCAACTCAAGATAGTCAAAGACTTAAATCTAAGACCTGAAATTGTAAAAATTATAAAATTATAAAAATTCTAGAAGATAACATTGGAAAAACCCTTCCAGACATTGGCTTAGGCAAAGACTTCATGACCAAGAACCCAAAAGCAAATGCAATAAAAACATAGATAAGTAGATGGGACTTAACTAAATTTAAAAGCTTCTACCCAGTAAAAGACATCATCAGCAGTGTAAACAGAAAACCCACAGAGTTTGAGAAAATCTTCACAAACTGTGCATCCAACAAAGGATTGTGGAATTTGTGACATAAAAATAAAATTCTTGGCTGGGCATGGTGGCTCAGGCCTGTAGTCCCAGCAATTTGGTAGGCCAAGGTGGGCAGATTTCTTGAGACAAGGAGTTCCAGCTTGGCCAACATGGTGAAACCCTGTCTCTACCAGAAATACAAAAATTAACTGGGCATGGTGGCGCATGTCTGTAATCCCAGCTACTCAGGAGGTTGAGGCAAAAGAATCGATCGAACCCAGGAGGCAGAGGTTGCAGTGAGCCAAGCATGCGCCACTGCACTCCAGCCTGGGCGACAGAGCAAGACTCTGTCTCAAAAAAATTTTTTAAATATATAAAATAAAATTCTTGTAACAATAGCACACAGGCCAGGAAGGGAGATAGAGAGATATAATACTCTAAGGCTCTTACTCCATCTTTCTTTCTTTGTATTTTTTGAAACAGGGTCTTGCTCTGTCTCCTAGGCTGGAGCATAGTGGCATGAATGTAGCTCACTGCAGCCTTGACCTCCTGGGCTCCAGTGATCCTCCCATCTCAGCCTCCCAAGTATCTGGGATTGCAGGCATGCACTATCACACCTGGCTAATTTTCAAATTTTTTGTAGTGATAGGGTCTCACCATGTTGCCCAGGCTGCTGTTGAACTCCTAGGCTCAAGCAACCCTCCTGCCTCACCTCCCAAAGTGCTGGGATTACAGGTCTGAGCCACTGTGCCCAGCCTAATTCTATATTTGAAGTGGCATAATATCACTACAAGGTAGACAGTGTTAACTAGAAAATATATAATATAATCCCTAAAGCAACCACTAAAATAACAACAGCAATGGGTAATAAACAAATAAGTTGAAATGGAATAATAAAAATGCTAGTTTAATACAAAAGATGGCAGAAAAATAAAAAACAAAATGGACAAATTGAAAAGTAAGAGAAAGGTAAAACTCAAACCTAGCCCTTTCAATAATTATATTAGATGTAAAGGGTCTAAAAACACCAATTAAAATGCAGAGATTGTCACATTGGATAAAAACAAGATTAACTATGTGCTGCTTAGAAGAAATGCACTGTATAAATGAAAATACAAATGTATAAAAGTAAAAAGATGGAAAAAGATATACCACGCTAAACATAGTCAAAAGGAGAAAGAAGCTGCTATATGAATATCAGATGAAGTAGATTTCAGAGCAAACCATATTTCCAGGGATAAATAGGGTGATTTCATAATAATAAAGGAATTAATTTGTCAAGAAGACATAATAATCACCCCCCCACCATGACAGAACTTGAAAGTACATAATGCAAAAACTAATAGAACTGAAGGAAAAATAGATAATTCACCATATTGTCAGAGTTTCCAATGCCCCTCTCTTATTAATTGATACAACAGACAGAAAATTAACAAGGTTATAGCAGACATCAACACTATTAACCAACTTGACTTGAATAATGTTTGTAGAACACTGCACCCAAAAAGAGCATAAGACATATTTTACTCAAATGCACACGCACCATTGACCAAGACAGACCATATTTTGGGCCACAAAACAAGGCTCAAAAGATTTAAAAGAATTCAAGTCATAAAGATGTGTTCTTTGATAACAATGGAATTTAGTTAGAAATCAACAGAAGAAAGACTTGCAAAATTCCAACAAATATTTGGAAAATGAGGAAAATACTTAAAATTACCCATGGATCAAAGACTAAATCAACAGCAAAATTAGAAATTCTTTTGAAAAGAATGAAAGTGAAAACACAATATATCAAAATGAAGAAGGGGGATTTATAGCATAAAGGTCTACATTAAAAATGAAAAAAAAATCAGCATATAGGGCTCCAGTGATGCAAGCACCAAAATCTCACAAATCACCACAGAAGAACTTACTCATGTAACCAAATACCACCTGTTCCCCCAAAACCTCTGGAAATAAAATAAAAAATAAAATAAAATAAAATAGCCAAAAAATGAAAAAAATGCTTTCAAATCAGTGACCTCAGCTTTACTTCAAGAAACTACAAAAGAACAAATTAATTTCCAACTAGGAAGAAAGTAAATAACAAAGGTAAAAATTAAAATCAATTACATAGTTTTGGAGGTAGGGAGTATGATGTCATTCCATAATATCAGCATATAAATTCACAGTAGTTCTTCTCTGTGGCGCCTTCTGTTAAGAAAAAGGTTGCTGGTTTGAGCTCACTTAGGAACAGAACCTACTCATAACCTATAAAGACTTTTGAGCAGCTTTTATGTTTCAAGCAGCCACTTCATCCTGCAGCCCTCATTTCCTCCTCATGATTTCCTCCTTTCATCACCCAGGGTGTTCATGAAGCTTCTCCCAGCAAACTCATTTTCCCAGATCTTCACATGGTGCCACTGCTTACCTTGCACTCCCTGGAAGGCAAAGGGTACCTTCACTCACCGCATTGATGCTCTAGATTCCAGGGGAACTGCCAGGGTCAGAGGCTGAAGACACAGGCACTGAATCCCTTCCTCAAGCATGTGACATCAGAAGTCACCTTCTAAGTAACCATTTGCTCTCATTCCAGATTGTTGCATCTCAATATGCAATGTTCATCACAGGATCAGAGGACACCACAACCCTTTGATTTAGGGCTGTCTTGTCCTTATCTTTTTCTTTTCAATTAAATTTACGTACAAAAATTTTACCCATTGTAAATATGTGATTCTATTGTATGGAGTTTCTCAACCTGTACCATAATCCACTTTTAGAACATGTCCTTTACCTTCCCAAATTTTTCCACTGCCACTGTAGCAAATCCTACTCCCTCCTTTAACCTCATCCAACAATTTATCTGTTTTCTGTCTACAAATTTATATTTTTCATATAAATGGCATGAAACAATATGTAGTCTTTTGTGACTAACTTGTTTCACTTAGCATAATGCTTTAAGATTCATCCATACTGTAGCAGGTGTCAGATTTTTTCCTTCTTATTGCTAAATAGAATTACATTGTACAGATAATGCCACATTTTATTTATCCATCTACCAGTGATGGACATTTGAGTTGGAGTTAGTTTTTGCTATTATGAATAATACTGCCATGAACATTTCCAAAGAAGTTTTCTGTGCACCTGTATTTTCATTTACCTTGGATAGACTTCTAGGTGTGGAATAGCTGAGTAGTATGGCAAGCTTCTGTTTAACTTTTTAAAACACTGTCAAACTGGATTCCAAAGTGGTTGTATCATTTTACATTCTTCCCAGCAATATATGAGGGTTCCATTTTCTCCACATTCTCAGTAACAGTTGATGTTCTCTGTATTTTTTTAACATAGCCACATTAGTGGGCGTAAAGTGGTATCTTATTGTTGTTTTGATTTGCATTTCCATGCAAATCAACACCACAATGCAATACCACCTTACTTCTGCAAGAATGGCCATAATAAAAAAAAACAACAGATGTTGGCATGGATGCAGTGAAAAGGGAACACTTCTACACTGCTGGTGGGAATGTAAACTAGTACAACCACTATGGAAAACAGTGTGGAGATTCCCTGAAGAACTAAAAGTAGAACTACCTTTTTTTTTTTTGGAGACGGAGTTTCGCTCTGTTGCTCAGGCTGGAGTGCAGTGGCGTGATCTCCGCTCACTGCAAGCTCCGCCTCTCGGGTTCACGTCATTCTCCTGCCTCAGCCTCCAGAGTAGCTGGGACTACAGGCGCCTGCCACCACGCCCAGCAAATTTTTTGTATTTTTAGTAGAGATAGGGTTTCACCATATTAGCCAGGATGGTCTCCATCTCCTGACCTCGTGATCCGCTGTCTTGGCCTCCCAAAGTGCTGGGATTACAGGCGTGAGCCACCGTGCCCCGCCAGAACTACCATTTGATCCAGTAATCCTACTACAGGGTATCTACCCAGAGGAAAAGAAGTCATTCTATGAAAAAGATATTTGCTCACACGTGTTTATAGCAGCACAATTCACAATTGCAAAAATGGGGAACCAACCCAAATGCCATAAATCAACGAGTGGATAAAGAAACTATGGTTTAAAACAAAACAAACAAACAAACAAAAAAAAATATATATATATGAATGAATGAATGATGGAATACTACTCAGCCATAAGAAGGAATGAATTAATGGCATTCACAGCAACCTGGAGGGGATTGGAGACTATTATTCTAAGTGAAATAACTCAGGAATGAAAAACAAAACATCATATGTTCTGACTCGTAAGTGGGAGCTAAGCTATGAGGAGGCAAAAGCATAAGAATAACACAATGGACTTTGGGGACTCAGGGGGAAAGGGTGGAAAGGGGGGAGGGATAAAAGACTAAAATTTGGGTTTAGAGTATACTGCTCAGGAGATAGGTGCATCAAAATCTCACCAATCAGCTGGGCGTGGTGGCTCACTCCTGTAATCCCAGCACTTTAGGAGGCCGAGGTGGGCAGATCACCTGAGGTCAGGAGTTCGAGACCAGCCTGGCCAACATGGCAAAACCCTGTCTCTACTAAAAATATAAAAATTAGCCAGGCATGGTGGCACGTGCCTATAGTTCCAGCTACTTAGGAGGCTGAGGCAGGAGAATCACTTGAACCCAGGAGGCAGAGGTTGCAGTGAGCCAAAATTGCACCACTGTAATCAAGTCAGGTCTTGAACTCCTGACCTCAGGTGATCTGCCCACCTCAGCCTCCCAAAGTGCTGGGAATACAGGTGTGAGCCACTGCACCTGCATCATCATTATTATTATTATTTCAGACAGAGTCTCACTCTGTCACCCAGGCTGGAGTGCAGTGGCACGATCTCAGTTCACTGAAACCTCCGCCTCCCAGGTTCAAGTGATCCTCCCACCTCAGCTTCCCTAGTTGCTGAGACTACAGATGCCTGCCACAATATCCGGCTAATTTTTTGTATTTTTGGTAGAGACGGGGTTTCGCTAGGTTGCCCAGACTGGTCTTCAACTCCTGAGCTCAGATGATCCACCCACCTCGGCCTCCCAAAGTGCTGGCATTACAAGCATGAGTCACTGCACCTGGTCAATTGCATTGCTTTATATTAAGTTGAAAAACTTCTTTAGGTATTGTGAATAGAAGTGTTTTTTATTACATATTTAATTACAAATATTTGCTCCTAGTCTGTGGCTTATCTATTTTTCTCTAAATAGTGCCTTTTGAAGCACAGAATTTTTAAATTGTAATAAAATCCAACTAATATTTTTCTCTTATGGCTTATGTTTTTTCTGTAGTGTCTTAGGACTTTTTGCTTAACTCAAAGTCACAACGATTTTCTCCCATGGATTCTCTTGAAATTATATATTTTAGGTCTATCATTTAGGTCTGTGATCCATTTTGAGTTGATTGCTGTGTATGTGTGATCTTAGGCAAAGTCCCCTGGGGGAGTTTTGTCCAGATATTGGCGAGGAACTTGATGGTAAGTGAAGTTTAAGAGTTATCCTCCCCTAGCCCAGGAAACAGATTGTATACTCCTGCACCTGTTAGTGATTGGCTAAGTGCCTTGGGAGAGATGAATGGGATGTGTGGGTCCCTTACTCCCAGATATGTCCCATTCTTTGGGACCTGGGTGTAAAGTGGCTCCAGTTGCCCAAGGATAGTTCTTCTCAGAAGAATCTTTGGAAGGAAAACACAGCAGCAAAAGCAGGGAAGGATTATACAGATGGGCTAATAGGGATCTCAGGTGATCTAGGTTGAGCTCCTACAGGGTCTCCTCCTAGGGTGGATAGAAAGGAGGACGGGCATCTCAATAACTCAGTAAACACACATCTTGGGAGTCCAGAGCAGACTGGAGGCATTTCACAGGTTTGTAAACGTTTTTACAAACATGAAAGCAGTGGAGTTGTGTTTGTATGTGTGTTTGTTTTGCTGTGGCTGAGATAAGGTGTCTGGATCTGAAATTTAGATATACTCTCCACAAGGGAATGACAGGGAAACTACCTAGCCGCCTGCAACACCAAGAGAGATTCTCAGCTCGAGCAGAATCCAAAGGGTGGGCTGGCATTATCTAAGCTCAAGCCAGGGACCCTACACTTTTATGATTTGTTGGATCTCCTATTTTTTGGTTACAGCTAGACTAGCAGCCAACTGCTAACACCCTGAGTATAGAAATAGACAAAGAAACATATATTATTTGGACATACCACATTATCACCCTCACTAGTAGTGATGGTCCCACTGTAAATGGGAATGTGCAATTGAAACACACGGTATTTAAAATTGGTTATAGAAAAAGCTTGAAAGTAGGAGTTAACTGTTTCAGTCACTGTGTCCTCAGATTGAACTAAATGGCCAGGAAAATGGAACTACACTGAAATGATTTCTACATTCAACAGGTGGAATTGGAGGAGCTAAGGGAGAATACACTTATATAATTACAACTCAGTCTGACTTAGCTTAGTATCTCTCCAACCTCACACAGTTTTCCTTTCATTTTACCTGATTCCATGGTCCCATTCCTAGGCCTAAACATTTCTAAAAGAGAAGTTGCTATCAATGCAAAAAGTATACCATACCAATACTGTTGAATTTGACACTGCATATTCATAATGGTACTTCAAGCTAAGTTGTAACTGTATGTAGACAAATTAGGTCGAACTTTAGATGCTGCCCCATTATAGCCACGCTTGTGTTTCTCCTTGAGCCTGCCTCCAGGTTAAGCAATCCACCTGACCTGGCTCAATCATTGTGGGAAGGATGTAGGTGATAGGGGTAGTAAATGGAAATAGCGGACATGGAAGCAAACACAAGGCATGCTCATATGTAGGTCATGATTCCAGAGAGAATTGCAGGCATGCTATTTCTAGGAATAATACTCTCAGCTATGCCGCTGAAATCTGGGACTGACTCATCAGCAACGCTGGGAGAAAACAGCATGTCTTTTCTCAAAGGAAGAAAACGGAACTGCTGATTTGCAAGCTATGCCTAAAAATTTTTCCTGGATATTTTTTTTTCTGTGGGAAAAAGGACACAGTGTTCCTTCCAGTTGCTATTATCTCCCTTCAGTGGAGGTTGGCCTGAAAAGAAAGAAAAGCATTCCAGTTTATTTTCCTTGTCAACACTTAGCAATGAAACTCCTGAGAAATATACTCTTATGAAGAGATAAGTAAATCTTTGGAAGGTGACCTGTCACGCCTAGGAATAAAGCCACCCGTAGATGGTCAACTAATCTTTGACAGAGACACCAAGAAAACACGATAGGGATAGCAAAGTCTCACCTATAAAATGGTCCTGGGAAAACTGGATGTCCACATGATGCAAAAGAAGGAAACTGAACTCTTGTCTTATATACTTAATTAACTTGAAATGGATTAAAACTTTGTAAATAAAAAAAATCTGATCAAGGCAAGTCTCCATTATTTTAGGAGGGTTATTTACCAAGATTAAGGATGTTTCCAGAAAAGAACATAGATCCACAGGAAAAACTGTGGTCCACTTTTTACCCAAAGAGGGTCTGGGGACCTCAATATTTAGTGGGAAAATGGCAGGTAGTGGGGAAAGAGGAAGACATTTTTTAAAGGGTGTGGGTAGATACGAGGCAAGCTGTTGCATCTGGTTGCAATTCTTTTGAGTCTTTGATCAGCTGTTTACATGTGGGGGGTGGGTGTAAATACACAATCACTTAGTATTTGTCTCGCTCAGTGAATCTGCATTTTTACATAGGATAATGTAAACATAGGACAGAGAAAGCAATTACATATGTATTTGTCCAGGTGAGCAAGGGGATGACTGAGTGTTTTCCGTTGTCCTGTACCTATGAAGAGAAGCTATCAATTTACATTGTCAGGTTGAAATTTAACAGAACTGTTTTAGGGTAAAGGTCTTGGGGCCCACAAGGAATGTCCTTGCAAGCAAATTGTGGGAAAGTTATGTAGCTTTATATTTGTATTCTATTCTATTCCACTTATTATTTTTATTATTTTTATTTAACCTATTCTATTCAGGAATAAAATGGGAGGCAGGTTTGCATGACCCAGTTCCCAGCTTGACTTTTCCTTTTAGCATAGTGAGTTTGGAGTGTTGAGATTTCTTTTCCTCTCACAACTTTTTTTTTTTTTAAGAGGGAGTCTCACTCTGTCACCAGACTGGGTTGCAGTGGTGTGATCTCTGCTCACTGCAACCTCTGCCTCCCAGGTTCAAGTGATTCTCCTGCCTCAGGCTCCTGAGTAGCTGGGAATACAGGCTTGGGCCATCAGGCCCAGCAAATTCTTGTATTTTTAGTAGAGATGGGTTTTACCATGTTGGCCAGGCTAGTCTCAAACTCCTTACCTCAGGTGATCCACCCCCTTTGGCCTCCCTAAGTTCTGGGATTACAGGTGTGAGCCACCACGCCCAGCCTCCTTTCAAAACTTCAATGTAAGATGTGAAACATTAACATTCCTAGAAGAAACCATAGAGAAAAAACTCTTTGACATTGGTCTTGGAAATGATTTTTTTGTGTATGGCACCAAAAGTACAGGAAATAAAAGCAGAACTAGGCAAGTGGGATTGCATCAAACTAAGCTTCTGAACAGCAAAGGAAACAATAAAAAAAGAAAGAAAAGAAAAGGCAACCTATGGAATGGGAGAAAATATTTGCAACCCATCAATAGGGTAAGGGGTTAATATCCGAAATATATATAGAACTCACAAAATTCAATAGCCAAAACAACAAATAACCTGATTAAAATATGGGCAAAGGATCTGAATAGACATTTGTCCAAGGAACACATACAAAATAGCCAACAGGTATATGAAAAGGTGCTCAACATAAGTAATCCTCAGGGAAACGCAGGTCAAAACCACAATGAAATAGCACCTCACAGCCATCAGGGTGGTTATTATCAGAAAAACAAGTAAGTGTTAGCAAGGGTGTGGAGAAATGGGAACTCTTGTATATTGTTGGTGGGAATGTAAATTGGTGCAGCCATTAGGGAAAACACTGTGGAGACTCCTCAAAACATTACAAACAGAACGACCAAACAACGTAGCAATCCAACTTCTGGGTATATAATCAAAGGAAATGAAGTCAGTATCTCAAAGAGCTATTTGCACCCCCGTGTTTATCACAGCATTCTTCACAGTAGTCAAGACATGAAAACAGCCTAAGTGTCTGCCGATGGTGAATGAAGGGTCACCTCAGAACTTACACCCACTAGGAGGGCATGTCAAAAGCAGGCCCACTTGGCCACTTTTACAACTTACTTCTGACCAGAAAGGCACCACCTTGGCTGCCCAGTGGATAACTGCCTAGGAGCAGGGAGACCCCCTGTCCTTGCTCACTTCCCCATTTACCTAATAAAAACATCCACTTTTTGCTCCAAAGGTGAAGTGACACATTTAAACAGAGAGGTTTTGTGCTTCTTCCCCCAAGCTACCTTTGGAAATAAATTCACTTTTTTTGTAGCGGGCCTCACACTTAACTGGACTCTACATGTGGTGAGCAACTGACCTGCTTTTGATTACAGAATGAGTTTTAGAGATCTAATGTACAGCATGAGAATTATTGTTAATGCTGTATTGTATATTTGAAGTTTGCTGAAAGAGTAGATCATAAGTGTTCTCACTACACTAAAAAAGGAACTATGTGAGAAGGTGGATATGCTAATAAGCCTGACTGTAGCCATTAGTTCATTATGTATATGTATATCAAACCATCATGTTGTAGACTTTAATAATACAGCATTTTAATAAAAATGTTTAAAAGATTCCTTTAAACAAACATTAACAATAACATTAAAAAATATGAACTACATAGCAAAAGATGTGAACACCTGTACACTGAAGACTACACAATATTGCTGAGAGCAATACAAGATCTTTGGAGCCTAGGTGTGGTGGCTCAGGCCTGTAATCCCAGCACTTTAGGAGGCCGAGGTGAGAGTGGATCACCTGAAGTCAGGAGTTCGAGACCAGACTGGCAAATGTGGTGAAACCCATTAGTCTCCACTAAAAATGCAAAGAATTAGCCGGGAGTGCTGGTGGATACCTGTGGTCCCAGCAACTCAGGAGTCTGAGGCAAGGGAGTCATTTTAACCTGGGAGACAGAGGTTACAATGAACAGAGATCATGCCACTGCACTCCAGCGTGGATGACAGAGTGAGACTCCATTTCAAAAACAAATTTAAAAAATTAAAATAAAAAAGATCTTTGGACTATAAGTTATTTATCGTATTTTTCAAGATTCCTTTTGCTATTTGCAGATACTTGCAATTTCTTCCAAATAAAAAGTTCTGTTTTTTTAATTTCTGAAAAAACAGGCCACTGGAATTTGAATAAGATTACACTGAATCTGTAGATTGTTTTGAGTTGCATTTCCATCTTAACTATGTTAAATCTTCCAACCATGGACACAGTATGTCTTTCCATTTTTTTAGTTCTTCTTTAATCTCTTTAAGCAATGTTAGGTAGTTTTCAGTGTACAAGTATTTCACCTTCTTAAATTTATTCCTAGATGTGTTATTCTTATGGGTGCTATTATAAATGAAATATATTAATTTTCCTTTAAAATTTTTTTCATTGCTAAAGCAACTGGTTTTTGTCCATTTATCTTGTGTGCTACAAGTTTGCCGAATTAGTTTGTTAACTCCAGTAATGTGTGTGTGGGGTGTGTGTGTGTGTGTGTGTGTGTATTATTTGGTATTTTCTCTATATAGGGTCATGTCATCTACAAATTGAGATAATTTGTTTTCTTTCCAAACCATTTTTGCTCATCTTCTTCTTTTTTTTTTGAGATGCAGTCTCACTCTGTTGCCCAGGCTGGAGGGCAGTGGTGTGATCTCAGCTCACTGTAACCTCCAACTCCCGGTTTCAAGCAATTCTGCCTCAGCCTCCCGAGTAGCTGAGACTACAGGTGCCCACCACCACACCCGATTAATTTTTATATTTTTAGTAGAGACAGGGTTTCACCATATTGGCCAGGCTGGTCTCGAACTCCTGACCTCATGATCCGCCTGCCTCTGCCTCCCAAAGTGCTGGGATTACAGGTGTGAGCCACTGTACCCTGCCTCATCTTCATTTTTGAAAGAGATTTTCGGGGGGTATAGAATTCTAGGTTGACTTTTTTTGCAGTACTTAAAAGTATTGCAAACTTCTTGTTTGTAATGTTTCTGGTGAGAAATCAGATGCCATCCTTACATTTAGTCCTCAGTATATAACATATTTGTTCCCCCTTTTAGCCCTCTTAGGATTTTCTCTTCATCACTGGTTTTGATCAATTTGAATATGGTGTTCCTTAGTGTAGTTTTCTTCATGTTTCTTGTCTTTAGGATACATTATGTTTCTGGGATATTTGCAGTTTATGGTTTTCATGAGGCTTAGAAAGCTTCCATTCAGTGTGTTTTGAATATTTTTCTATCCCTCTTACCCACTCCATTCTCCTCAGGGATTCCATTTACCCCTACAGTAGGGTGTTTAAGCTTCCCATTGATGGGCTTTTTATGTTTTCAATTAATTTTTCTCTGCGTGTTTCATTTGTGTTAGTTTCTTCTACTACTCCTTCTAGTTCATTAATCTTTTCTTCTGCAATGTTTAATCAAGTGTATTTTTTTAAACTTCAGACTGTAAATTGCAGTTTTCACTTATGGAATTTTATATTAAAAAATATCTCCCACTTCTTCACTTAATTAAAATTATAATAACTGCTGTAATGTCCTTGTCTGCTATTTCTAATATGTGTGTCATTTTCAACCGAATTATTTCATTCTTTATTGTGTCTCATGTTTTCCTGTCACTTGCCTGTTTGAGATTCTGGGATTTGATGCTACACATTTGATGTCAATACCCAAATGTGCCCAGTGGCACAACTCGGCCTCAGTGTCTATATACACCCAAGCTTGTGCAGCAGGAGAGGCAGAGAGAGCAGAGGCGAGTGTGCCACACATGGGGGTAGGGAGTACCCCACTTGTGCTTGGGGCTTTCCTCTGCCTCATTGAAAAAATATGTGTTCCTTTTCTTTTCCATAAGACCTGCCCTATTTCAAGCCCTGTCCCTCCAATGATAGGACAGTCCTCTCTCCAGTCTCATCCCCGCCAATGGGTGGACAATGGTTCAAAACAATTCAGGGGAGAAAGCATTGTCCTGTTAACAAATTCTGCTGAAAAAATGGACATCCATAGGCAAAAATAGAAAAAAATCCATAACAGATGTTGGCAAGGTTGCATAGAAAAAGGAATGCTTTTACACTGTTGGTGGGAGTGTAAGTTAGTCCAACCATTGGGAAAGACAGTGTGGCTATTCCTCAAAGACCTACAGGCAGAAATACCATTTGACCAGTAATCCCACTACTGGGTATATACCCAAAGGAATATAAGTCATTCTGTTATAAAGATACATGCTGGCATATGTCCATTGCAGCACTATTCAAAATAGCAAAGACATGGAATCAACTTAAATGCCCATCAATGACAGACTGGATGAAGAAAAAGTGGCATATATACACTATAGAATACTATGCAGCCATAAAAAGGAATGAGATCATGTCCTTTGCAGGGACATGAATGGAGTCGGAAGCCATTATCCTCAGCAAACTAACGCAGGAACAGAAAAACAACACCACATGTTCTCACTTATAAGTGGGAACTGAATGATGAGAACACATGGACACATGGTGGGGAATGACACACACTGACACCTGTTGGGAGGCAGGGTTGGGGGAAAGAAATCATTAGGAAGACTAGCTAGTGGACGCTTGGCTTAATAGCTAGGTGATGGGATGATCTGTGCAGCAAACCACCATGGTACACATTTACGTGTACATCCTGCACATGTACCTCTGAAATTAAAACAAAAGTTGAAGAAAAAACCACAAAAAAAGAAAAAAATCCACTTAAACCTCCATACTTGCACTAAAAGTAACTCAAAGTTGATTATAGCACTAAATGTAAACTGCAAAACTAGAAAACTTACAGTAGAAAACATGAAAAAATCTTCATGATATGGAGTTAGGCAAAGTATTCTTAGTTATTACATCAACACAAACTATTAAAGAAAACATTGATAAATTCAGCTTTACACAAATTAAAAGTTCTTGGTCAGCACCAGCCACTGTTAATAGAATAAAAAGATAAGCTACAGATTGGGAGAAAAATGTGAAAATCACACATATCACAAAGGAGTTGTGTCATGGTTAATTGTGTGGGTCACTGTGACTGAGCCCCAATGTGCCAGGGCATTTGGTTCAACGTTATTCTGGCTGTGTGCTGGAGGCTGCTTCTGGATGACATTAACACCAGAATAGGCAGACTAAGTGAAGCAGATTGCCCTCCCTGTGGTGGGTGGGCCTCATTCAATCAACCAAAGGCCAGAGGAGAAGGAAAGGGCCTAATAAGAAGGAAATGCTTTCCTGGGTATCCGCCTCTCCATCTTAGGAATTTCTGCCTCCATAATCTCATGTCCAAATGTATATATACACACACATGTACATGCCATGTACATATACATACATGTATATTAATATATATGTATAGACACATTACATAGGTAAGTAGGAAGTTTTGTAGTTTTAAAAGTTCAGCTATTCAATGATAATTGTTGAAGCTGGCCAGTGATTATGGGGGTGCTTTACTATATAATTCTGTCTCCCTTTTTATACTATTGAAGTTCTGCCTTTAAAGAATTAGGATAGGATAATAGCTGAATTTCAAACTAAATTTTAAAACTTAACCAATCAGGGGCTTCCTAATGGAAATTAAGAAGTGCAGAGGACCAGAGGTGCCAACCTTGGAAAGGCAGAATTGCAGGGAGAGGGAAGGAGAGGCCTGGACAAAGGAATTATCCCCTAGATACTCATGGTGAAGAGAATGAATGAAGTAACTGGCAGAAATTAGAGGTCCTGGTAGAACAAAGTAGAATCCCAGAATGAGAACACACATCATGCCGGTACCCAGAGCAAGACAATATTTCCTAAAATCTCAAGAAAAATCATTTTTGGCAAGTACCTTATATCCAGTGATGCAATCCATATACCAAGGCAGCGGGAAAAGGTGATTAAGCAAGCAAATCAGCGAGAACTGATTCCCTCATGAGGACTCTGTTAAGGATGAATTCCTCTCAACGAGTAATGCCTAGGACATGTGCTTTTGAATAGCTCATGAGCATTAATATATTTAACTGTGGATCTAAACCAAAAGCCAAGGTGGAGACAAGGTGGGAAACACAGGCTGTCACTGGTATATGCTTAGGTTGAACTAACACTATAAAAAATGGTGCTGTAAAGAGGTCAGAGAAGAGGAAAATAATGTCTTTGGTTGTCATAGTGGTAAAAATTTGAAGTCGAAAGATATAATTTAACATTTATAAACCATATACTAGAAGTGTGTCAAGTTAAAAGGGGACGAGTGATGTCAAAATGTTTTTAGTGCACTGTTAAACATAAGCTATACAACTTTTCCTAAATAAACGGCACACACACACAGACACACACACAAACACACAAAGAAAACAAATCACATCGACAAGAAAATACAGTAAATACACTTTACTACATATGGTAAATATAGACTAAAATACGGAAGAGTTTAGATATAAACAGGGAAATAAGAATGTTTTTGTTAATCCATATCCTATCCACCAAAACCAAACATTATAGTAAAAGCTTAAAATATTGTATGTAAAAAGTACAGTAGGCCACAGTGATAGGCAAAAACATTTTAATTAAACAGATTTAAAACTTAAACATTCTAACATTAATAGACTAAAATTAATTTTGGATGAAAGTTAAAATTTGTGCAGGGGCTATTCTTTTTATGACAGAATGCCAGCAAAAACAAGTATATACTAATCATTGAGATAGAAAATTTCCAGTGTACAAACATAAATATTGTAGAGACCAGCCCCACAGGGTCACTGGGTCTCTCCCTATGTGCAGAGATGAGAGAGTGTAGAAATAAAGACACAAGATAAAGAGATAAAAGAAAAGGCAGCTGGGCCCGGGGGACCACTACCACCAAGTCGCAGAGACCAGTAGTGGCCCCAAATGTCTGGCTGCGCTGTAATTTATTGGACACAAAGCAAAAGGGGCAGGGTAAAGAGTGTGAGTCATCTCCAATGATAGGTAAGGTCACGTGGGTCACGTGTCCACTGGACAGGGAGTCCTTCCCTGCCTGGCAGCCAAGGCAGAGAGAGAGAGAGACAGCTTATGCCATTATTTCTGCATATCAGAGACTTTTAGTACTTTCACTAATTTTGCTACTGTTATCTAAAAGGCAGAGCCAGGTGTACAGGATGGAACATGAAGGCAGACTAGGAGCATGACCACTGAAGCACAGCATCACAGGGAGACGGTTAGGCCTCTGGATAACTGCAGGTGGGCCTGACTGATGTCAGGCCCTCCACAAGAGGTGGAGGAGCAGAGTCTTCTCTAAACTCCCTGGGGGAAAGGGAGACTCCCTTACCCCATCCACTAAGTAGTGGGTGTTTTTCCTTGACACTGAGGCTACCACTAGACCACAGTCCGCTTGGCAATGGGCGTCTTCCCAGATACTGGCGTTACCGCTAGACCAAGGAGCCCTCTGGTGGCCCTCTCCGGGCATAACAGAAGGCTCGCACTCTTCTGGTCACTTCTCACTGTGTCCCCTCAGCTCCTATCTCTGTATGGCCTGGTTTTCCTAGATTATGATTATAGAGCGAGGATTATTATAATATTGGAATAAAGAGTAATTGCTACAAACTAATGATTAATAATATTCATATATAATCATGTCTATGATCTAGATCTAGTATAACTCTTGTTGTTTTATATATTTTATTATACTGGAACAGCTCATGTCCTCAGTCTCTTGCCTCGGCACCTGGATGGCTTGCCACCCACAAAATACGACAACAGACACAGGCAGGGGTGATTAATTGATGATAAAATGTTCAGAGGAAGATCATTAGAATACAGGATATTTATACTTTTTCAAACCAATTTCCAAATGAATTATACATAAGGAGTCTTTACAAGTGAAAGATCTCCTAGGCCCCTCCTTAACCAACTGACCAGTCCTAGTATCATGATAATGGTGATGGACAAACTGGACCTTCTCTGCCCACAGATGGGCTGAGGTAGGAAACTCACCGCATTGACTCTGCGGTGTTCCCGGCAAAATGTTTAGGCTGAATTTAATCATAAGGACATTTTCAGACAACTTCAGAATGTAGACCATTGGTCTAGACAGCTGACCTGTCCTCTACAAACAAATCCATGTCACCACCATCAATGACAACAATAAAAAGATGAGATACTTTGGGTTCAAAATGACTAAAGAAGTGTAGCTACATTATCTTTTCAATCTTTTTGAACCCAAAATGTCTCTGCTCTTTTTTGTTGTGTGATTCACGGTGACATGGACTGTGTGAAGGAGACAGGTCAGTTGTCCTGCTCGTGTTCTACATTCTGCGGTTGTCTGGTGATTACCTCCTATGAAACTCAGGCTAAGCGCTTTCAGCAAGAACATGCCATTGTTCATATTCTGCACTGGCAAAGTCCCGGGTGACATGCTGTCTCCTGCCAGCGGCTCCTGACTCCTGTTCTCTACAGGATGGAATTGAGAGGAGCAGGGCTAAGGCCTCTCAATGCTATTTGTCCATCTGGGCATCGGTCTCCTTAGATACTGATCACAATTGATCACAATTGGAGGGGGAAGCGCTGTGGCTTCTCAAATCAAAGGAGCCTGGTGGGTTAAAATCATCAACAGCATTTCGTGGTCTTAAGTTCACTTCTCAGCAAAGGATCCCTGTGGTGTTGTGTTTGATCTTGAACTTGCTTTGCTGTTTTAGTCTATTCCATCAAGTGAAAAATCTACTTTGATGACATCCTTTCATCCTTTTCATTCTTCCAGCAGTATTTGGTATCTGTATGGGGAGAGACAGAAATCAAAGGAGAATCTTTGTCTGGTCCTGTCTGGCTGAGTCTGGAGGGACTGCTAAGTGGTGATAACCCAGGGGCAAACTGAGCTCCTGCTGGGAGGACCAGCTGCAGGGTGAGCCTCAGGCTGGCTGAAGTGGCAGGTGCCATCCACAAGTGAGAAGAAAATACCGCAGAACTTCCAGTCAGCCTGGGGTGCAGAATGTAGGGACCTCATCTATGCCCTACTAGCAACCGGTAACATCAGTACCTTTCTTCCTGATTAGCTCTGTTTGGAGCAAAGTGATTGCTTTTCACACCTCCCAGTGAGGTTGTGCTCAGCATCAACCATGCGTGCCCAGAAACAGAGGGCTGCAGAAGGAGACGACCCTTTGCAGAGAAACCCACCCCCTTACAACTCCATGTCCCAGTCTTTTAAGGGAGCAGTGGGAGGGCCACGGGAAGAACCCTGGATGTGAGAAGCAGCAGGGGCCTCAGACCACATCCACGTCCAGTTCTGCCTTTCACAACAGAGAAGCAGTGATGCCACAGGGCTAAGATTGAACTAAGGCCACATGAGTTGCTCTTGACCACCTGGGAACTACAGCCCAGCCTCAGACCCTTTCAATAGCGTTTGGAAGAAGGGAGAGAAAAGGCTCCAATCTGGAATTTCAACAGTCATGAGAGGCTGTTGGGTCACCTTGGCTAGGACAGGAATAAAGTTTTATAATGAAATACGATTTTACTGCTGCTTGTTTGGTTGGTTACAAATAAAAAATGAAAAAAAGAGAAATATAGAAGGCTGGGCACGGTGGCTCATGTCTGTAATCCCAGCATTTTGGGAGGCTGAGACAGGTGGATCAAAAGGTCAGGAGATCAAGACTATCCTGGCTAACACAGTGAAACCCTGTCTCTACGAAAAATGCAAAAATTAGCCAGGCATGGTGGCAGGCACTTGTAGTCCCAGCTACTCAGGAGGCTGAGGCAGGAGAATGGCATGAACCCAGGAGGTGGAGATTGCAGTGAGACGAGATCGTGCCACTGCACTCCAGCCTGAGCGACAGAGCAAGACTCCGTCTCAAAAAACAAACAAACAAACAAACAAACAAAATATATATATATAAAATCATAAGTATTCTTTCCAAGGGGCTCAGGAAAGAAGGAAAAACAAGAGAGTCTACTTGCAGTTAGCAAAGAGAGAGCGGGGATTGTAACCATGGCTCAACTTATTTTCTCTAATTCCCTGAAGTTGATTCCACACCTGGTTACACCTTAAGGCATTTAGAAATATTCTCAACATCTAGACAAACAAAACTCTGAAGAGAGAGGGACGCCCAAGATGGTAGCAATGGGAACCGAGCAGAGTTCAGAGAGCAAAGAGCAGATGGGAATGGAAGGTCCTGGCAGGGTGGCAGCTCATGGAACACAGAGGTAAGACCAGACAGACATGACAGCAGCTGCTGGAGAGAACAAATAGGGAAGAGAAAAGCAATGGAAGAATGAGCTGTCATCATAGACACAGGAGTGAGTGCAGCTAAGAACCATAGATGTGATTACCTTCGTACCCTAAGCTTGCAGGCCAGGGAATCTGCATGCCAGTCTCCACTTGCTGAAAGGCAGTTTTCTTTTGATCATCTTCGGTTTTAGGACACTTGAGGCATGAATGTGGCCAATGACTTGATGCCCATGTGTGTTGTCAGCTGAGCCTTCAAGAGCATCACCTTCCAGCTGGGGAGGGTTCTTCATTCAAGGGAAGACTCTAAATCCAGCTCTGAAAATGAAACCACACCCAACAGTGTTCACGCGGTCCATGATCTTATTGTGACTTTCTCTTCCACCCAAGAGGATCATCAGAGAAGGAAAGTGGCCTTGGACAAGAAAGTCCAAGGGGTAAAGGGAAGCCGAGAAAGACATTTTGGTATTTTCTACATTGTTGATTTTTCATGCATCACCCGGTAATGACAAGATTGCCAGGAGGAAAAGGTGATCTCAATTGACAAACATATTCAAGAAACTTAGGATTAATAAACACAAATAGCTTCTAGGTAGATAAGGCAAAGGCAAGGAAGTCACACTGGATACAGGCTGTGTTTTGGGAGGGAGGAGATTCTAAAAATCAAGCAAAATCAACATTAAATGCACATATGAGAGAAAAGAATTGGGAAGACTAAACATGGGATATTGATGAAATGATCATGCAGATATGTATATGGCATATATACACATTTAATTAAAAACACATGCCAAATATGCATAATGTACATGACAAAAGACATAAATGCATGTATTTATATATAAAAATCTACTGGAAGAAATAATTACATAGGGATGTGGAGGATGTTGAATTAGCATTATAATCACTAACATTATAATCTGGTCCATTGAAATTGGAAAAAAATTCAGAAAAATATGATGAATGAGAGAGGGAAGACATGGTGAGAAACAAATGCCCTATTAGACAGCAGGGAGAAGTCACCGGTAAAGGAGAATGAAACAAAAGGCATCCACTCTGTCCTCTTTCCTGGAGCCTGGTTAGTGCTCTCGACTCCTGGGAAAGCCAGCAGGTGAGAGTGTCGGAGCCAGGTGGGTGAGTCCTGACTGGGGGTGTGGGAATCCATGGAGAAGCAAAAGAGACATCAGTGGAAGAAATCAGTTTAAATACTTAAAGTTACCAGGGCACGTGTCAGGGACTACACATCCCCCGACACTCACTGAGCATCTTCCATGTGTCCTCTCCATGACCCAGATGGTGCTCATTATCTCACATGACCCTCCCTCCTCCTGAGGACGCGGGTCTCCTTATTCCTCAGCTGGGGGCATCACTTGACAGATGAGCACCAGGCAGCCCCAGGGGCTCCAGGAGGAGATATTGAGTGGGACAGAGAGTAAGGATGAACACGACCCAGGGTTTTAAGGAAATCGGAGCAGAAGTGGAACCCTGGGAGGAAACTGAGGACATGGCCATGGACGTGAGTGGAGATGATGAACTAAATGGAGTTTCATAAAAGAGACAGATTTGTACACTTTCCATGAGAAGGTTGCCATTTTATTCTTTTGTTTCAAATCAAGGGGGGAAAAAAACAGAGCAAGAAGCTGGGTATGTCAGGAGACTAACTTGTGGGCCCAGGATTTGCACTTTTACTGAATGTGCCTAATAAGTTGTTACTGAAAGTGCTTGATAGGGGAAAATTGACCTAAAAAGGGATGCTGACAAAGAGGAAGAAAACTAGCAAAAGAGACTTTCTAAGAAAACACAGGAAGAGGGGTCCCTAGAAAGTAGAGATCCTAACAGTTACTCTCCCTAAGATGAAACAGTGCATGTGAAGTCACTTCCTGTAGGGAGACCCCCTGAAACTATTGCTATGGAATAAAAGATGAAATGCTCCTGATTATTGTAAATACAAAATTGCATGCAGGATTGTGTAAAGACAATGCCAGGTTGGGCTGCCAGAATTAGCCAACAGCGCGTGATGTGCTTCCCCCTGCAGAGACCCTATGAACAGATGTGCATTCAGGGAGGTTTCACATCACCAAGATTCCTATCCCAGAAAAGCAGATGTTCATAGCTCTGGGAATGGAATGCAACCCTTGTGGAGAGTCTATAAACGGACACATGGGGGGCGAATGTTTATATGGATAAGATAGGGCTATAAACACCCTCATCTTGCCACGGCTCTTCTAGGCCTCTTTGGGGTTAAGGCATACTCCCTTCTGAGGATTTCTGGTCTAACTGGTTATCTAGCTTCACGTCCTGTTTCTATGGATTATTTGTAACAAGCTTTTGCTGCAACTGTTACTGCTGATTAATATCTTGCTAATCATAGGTTATGGAAAGACTGTGTTTCTGTTTTAAGGCTCTGTTAGAAATTACTGATGCACACACTATACTGTAAATTCTTATCTCTGTATACTGTACTTCTGCATACAGATGTTACGTTAAAAAATTACTTCATCCCCATGTGACCATCTCACCTCATAATCAAATGATCCTAAATCCCTCACTAACCTACTCCCACCCTCACTAAACTTAATAATAAATGCTGGCATATCCAGTGCATTGGCAGCATCATGGGACCAGAAGGTGGTGATGCCCCTGGACCCAGCTTTCACTATCTTGTGTGTGTCTATAATTTCTCGACCTGCCGATCTGCCTGGGAACAAAGGAAGAGCCCCGTTGCATTGTGGGCTGCTGGCCAGATCCCACAATAACTTCCTAAGTGCTAATTTACCAGAAAGATAACAGAATTAGATAACTATTCATAGATTTATTGAGCAATTTTTATTGAATTAGCCCTTTGGAAATTCTCATAGTTAATGTTATCAACAATAATTGAATGTCAATATTATTTTTCAGATCTCACAGATGACAGAACTGAGATGTAAATACCACCACCACAAATGACTTTGCCAAGGTCAATAATGAGTAAGGGTTAAACCCAGGACCTGAGAGCAGATTTGATCCTAAACCCCAGGCTCTTGCTCACCTCACTGGGTTGGAACATTGTGGATTTCTGCTTGACTCAGAGGGAGCACAAAGAGACCCCATTGCCTCCTCCCCTCACAGCACCATGACCACCAACACCCGTATTAGAGCTTCCTGGTCCCCTTTCCTTCCCTACCTTGGAAGGGCCATTGCTTCCCAGGTTAAGCGTTGGCTGTGAAGCTGCAGGTGGTGGAGGAAACGCCCCACCTGGCTAAGCCATAGCCACAGTCAAACCCTTGATCCAGTTTCAGTCACAGACAACTGGGCACCAGGGTTCTTGGCTCTGGCTATGCCTGTGAAGCCTGCACCTCTAACAGGTGGTGGCTCAAGTCTCCACTCCAAGGCCCATAAGGACAGGCCGCCTGGGTGAGAGCTGAAAGGAGAAGGGGCTTCAGTAGGAATGCTCTCACTTTTCCCTTTCTTAATCATGCCCAGAACACCCATCTCTGGCATCTCTGCCTCTGAGGTAAGCCACCCAGTGGCCCAGGCCACAAAGACAGACATCATGTAAATGGGGTGATGTCACCTTCCTGTCTGTGCCTGGGGATGCTGAGATGGAAGGTACCCAGGCTGGATGCCCCTGAAGTGAAAAACCCCCACTTCAGCCCAGAGGGCTTTGGATTGGCTAACAAGGCCATGCCAAATATTCTGTTATAATTAATCCCCATCCTGCCGCCTAGAAAGAATGTTCTGGAGAAACTTCAGAGCATAGGAAATGCTATTTTTCTCAACACACAGGAGTATAAGAACAGGGGAGGACTTAGAGCCTCCAGGCTTTGGGAAGGAACCATAGAAAAGGGTTTTGGGACACTGTAGACCAGCAGTCTCCAAACTTTTTGCCCCAGGGACTGGTTTTGTGGAAGACAATTTTTCCTTGGACCAGGGGTGGGGGATGTGAAAAGAGGGAAGGATCATTTTGGGATGAAACTGTTCCACCTCAGATCATCAGGCATTAATTAGATTCTCATAAGGAGCACACAACCTAGGTCTCTTGCATGCACAGTTCACAATAGGGTTTGTGCTTCTATGAGAATCTAATGCCACCGCTGATCTGACAGGAGATGGAGCTCAGGCTGGAATATGCTTGCTTGCCGGCCACTCATATCCTGCTGCATGGCCTGGTGCCTAACAGACCAGGGACAGGTAGCTGACCACAGCCCCAAGGGCTTGGGGCCCCCTGCAATAGACCAAATACTACACGAGGTGAACTTTTTAGAGTTCTGAAACACTTTGAATTTCCATTGCCTATAATGGTTTTACCACCAACCCACACATATACATCTTGTTGCCATATAGTGGGTGTCCGCAGCCATAAGCAATGTTGTAGAGGGACCAGTCCCTTCGTGGACACTTAGGGGCACCAGGTATTACTGATCAGCATGTGTGGTTCTGTAGGGAGGCAACACCGAGCACAATCCTCATCTTACCCGCTCCTCCAGTGGGGTCCGGGCAGCACCCCCTTATAAAAATTATTGCTATTTCCACAGGAAGAGGAAATCACATTCTCAGGAAGTGGACTAAGGAAAGACGTCCAATGGCCTCACTCCAGTCCAGATTGGGCTCAGAAGAGGGACAGGGCCCTCAGGGCCTGATCCACGTTGCTGCAGGGCTCCTCTTTCTCTCTCCTCCCCTCTGCACATCCTCATTCTCCCCAAGGTTTCTCTAAGTTTTCTTTAAAATGCCTTCTGTGTATCTGTTCTTCATCTTCCTGAGAGCACAGTGTATCAGACTTGAAGGGGTGGCCTGCCCCTCCACACCTATGGGCGTTTCTCATCAGGTGGGACAAGAAGCTGAGAAAAGAAAAAGACACAGAGACAAAGTATAGAAAAGTGGGCCCAGGGGACCAGCCCTTGGCATACAGAGGACCCACGCCAGCACTGTTCTCTGAGTTCCCTCAGTATTTATTGATCATTATCTCTACCATCTTGGAGAGGGGGATGTGGCAGGACAATAGGGTAATAGTGGGGAGAAGGTCAGCAGGAAAACATGTAAACAAAGGTCTCTGTGTCATAAACAAGGTTAAGAAAATGTGCTGTGCCTTGATGTGCACATATACAAACATCTCCGTGCATTAATGAGCAGTATTGCCACTAGCATGTCTCACCTCCACCCCAAGGTGGTTTTCTCCTACCTCAGTAAATAGATCATACAATTGGGTTTTACACCGAGACATTCTATTGCCCAGGGATGAGCAGGAGACAGATGCCTTCCTCTTATCTCAACTGCAAAGAGGTCTTCCTTCCTCTTTTACTAATCCTCCTCAGCACAGACCCTTTACCGGTGTCAGGCTGGAGGAAGGTCAGGTCTTTCCCTTCCCATGAGGCCATGTCTCAGGCTATCACATGGGGAGAAACCTTGGACAATACCTGGCTTTCCTAGGCAGAGATCCCTGTCGCCTTCCGTAGTGTATTGTGTCCCTGGGTACTTGAGATTAGGGGGTGGCGATGACTTTTAACAAGCATACTGCCTTCAAGCACTTTTTTTTAACAAAGCACATCCTGCATAGCCCTAAATCCATTAAACCTTGAGTCAACACAGCACACGTCTCTGTGAGCACAGGGTTGGGGCTAGGGTTACAGATTAACAGCATCTCAAGGCAGAACAATTTTTCTTAGTACAGAACAAAATGGAGTCTCTTATGTCTAGTTCTTTCTACATAGACAAAGTAACAGTCTGAGCTCTCTTTCTTTTCCCTACACATTCATCACTGATGCCTGGCTTCATACACCCCCACAACTGCTTTCTCTGATTCTGCCATCTTCACACTAGCAATGTTCTCAGCAATTTTATTGCCCAGAAGTCCTGTTCTTTCCACATTCCTACTCTGTTTCTGAAAACTCTCTCTGTACTGCCCACTGTATGACTCTCCCCGCTTACCCTGCCTTTGTGCCCCTTCCAACTTCTGCCTCACGATCCTATCCAGCATCACCTCCCACCACTTCCTCATACAGAGTCTTCCCTGGAGTCAGGTTGGCCCCTCTCTGGCACAGCCCTGCATGGGGTGCCTTCCAGCTTCTGGGTCTTTGTCCCCGAGCCCTTCGCGCCACCTCACGTGGCCTCCTTAGTTGCTCAGGGCACAGTTTACTGTTCATTAAACATCACTTAGGAGACTCAATGCAACTTCATGGTAGTTTATATGGGGCAGATGGAGAAACAACTCAAAACAACAAATCTGGTTGGGGAAGCCTGATCAAACCCAGGCTTCCCATTCTTGTCCTCTGCAAGTGCCATTTAGAATCAATGTTTAGGAATGTTTTTAACTCTAAATACTTAATTTTGTTAAGTCCTTTTATCTCTCTTTCTCAGAATACTAAGCCTTCTTAAGCTTATACTTTTAATATTGTTTGCATTTTCAGAAAAAAACAAAAAATATCTCAAACTTCTGAAATACTGTACATATTATTGGTTGAACAGGTGGGGAAAGTCCTCAATAAGTGATCAAGTTATGATTTAGGTTGATTCTACTGTGACTTTCCCTGAAGCGAGAGGATAGGTGGGGCACATCAATTCTGGCACCACGGCTAGGATCACAGCTGTGCATGGTACAGACTCTTCATAGGTTATCAGCAGAACCCACACACAGGATGCCTCCTGGTGTAATTGAGACAGTGCATTAATGCATCTCAGCCTGTCTGCATGGATGAACGTGGCCTCTCCTGGCCCATGTTTCATGATGCCCTGGCAGAACTGGCCCATATCACAGACATCTCACTTCTGAGACATGTGTCTGAGCATTTCCCTTCCTGCTCATGGGAGCCTGGACCTGGCGGGGGTGTTCCTGAGACAGAGCCCAGTAACTTTACAAGGGCTCCAAGACTGCCATGTGGAGAGCAGAAACCTAAGTGATACAAGGTAGGAATAGACTAGCACCTTTCATTCCCTGAGACATTTTCCAGCAAGCACCTTCTGGAGCTGTAGGTCCCCCTGGAGGGACTGGAGGAGCCACTGGTTCTGCTCACAGACAAAGTGCACCAAGGTATTTATCACTGGGTTATGTGCGTGAGGGGCTACAGGAGTTCTTTGTACCAGACCAGCAAATTTTCCGTTTCAGTTTGAAATAATTTCCAACAAATTTTCTACAAAGGGGGAAAGCTTGAGCACCCATCCTAGCTCAGTCTCTGAGAGATCCAACCACAGAGAAATGACAGCAACTGCACTATGGAGTCAGGCAGACATGGAGCCCGTGTTCTCACTGTGACTAGTCAGGGCATCCTGGGCAAGTGAAGGGACCTTGCTGAGCCTCAGCATCCTCAGCTCTAACATGGAGATGCCACTGCCCACTTGGGAGTGCCCCTTGAGCACTGTATAGATTATAGCAAGGACAGAGCTTGCTTGACCAAGGGCAAGGTGTACAACAGGTGGAAGGGCGATGTGTATTTTACTTCGTTTTATGAATTGCTGTGATCCTACAAAAGCCTTTGCTTCTTTGAAACCAAAGGAGAAATGAAACACAGGAAAGAGGATGGTTCCAGCAGGAAGGTGCTTACTGACAAAAATAGAATGGAAGACAAAAGTTTCAGTCACTACTCTCATTACAACATATTCAGATGGGGGACATCACAGAGTTACTTGCTCTTCCTACAAGAGCCAATGGGTAAAACTCATAACAATTCACATGAAATTCCCAGAATAATGGTACAAAAAAATAGAATGAGTGAGAACGAAATAAAATTTCTTTTTTCCTTTACAGACCCTATGAAACAGCGACCTCAAGGGGCACTTGCTCACAGGAGGGGTTTGCTGGAGATCATGGGGATGAGAACCACTATGCTTTGCTCATCAGTTAGGCCAGCACCTGATCAGGGAATCTAGCTGTTGATGGTTTACATGAGAATATAGCACTGAGACGACACATGATTGAAACTACAAACTCGCACATGAAAGAAACCACCGGGGCTCTACAGAGGATGCAAGCCATGGCCATGCACGGAGGAAGGGATACTAACTGCCTCAGTGGAGGGAAGCCACCTCAGAGGAGGTAGTAGAGAATCTGGCTTGAAACACAGGAATCATGAAACAGCCCTCCAAAATAATGGGGGAAAACTGCTGGCATAGGTGGATGGCCAGAGAAGAGAGAAGGGCGCTGCTCAGGATATGTGATGAGAAGGGTGCTGCTCAACATAATGTCTGAAAAGAGAGATACCCTATCTTAAGGAATGAAGTCTGTTATATAAAATTCTCCAGGTGAGCTGTTGTGGCCAAGAGTTTGCAATGATCCCTCATCATTCCCCTCTCTGGCCTGTTTTGATACTTACAGCCTGCTCTTGTGAGAAGGGGTTGGGTGACAGAGGAATCACCTGGCACAAGAGAAAGGGGTTCCACCCATTGAATGTCTGAGCATAAAACTGGATCCAAGAACCAGATTCAAAACACTCTGAATTTACAGGGCCTGGCTGCAGAGATGATCCATCTCACCTGCACAAGTTACAGGAAACAGAACATATAGAGGCTGCCCAGGAGAATAGTAGAGCTTTGTGACCTTCAGGCTGGAGTACTCACAGGCTACATCGAGAGCAAATCAGGTGAGCTGATCCCCCAATGAGTACAATGTGCTGCTGTAAGGCTGCTGGCAGCCAGACAGGTCATGGGGGAGTGAAGGAGTCAAGTAAACTTCATCCGGGGAGTCCTGCAGGACGTCCTGTTCCTCCACCTCTGGCAGTTCCAGGCTCAGCCTGGTGAGTGAAGAACACAGAAGATAAACACCAGAGGGAACAGAAACTACAGTGCCCAACTGGTTCTACAGAGAGTCTGACAGGAGAAGCCAGAGGAAGCAAAAAACAGTCCCCTCAGGCAGAGAATGATCCTTCTCTGTCTCCAGCAGGAGACAGAGCAGCAGGTGCTCAGTGCCCTGGGTAGACAGTGAGCTGGAATGATCCCTCTACCAAAGAGCTAAAACACGGCACATGCAGCAGATCCTGTGTCTTCATAGACTGATAGAGTTACTGTGACCTCAACATCTCTTATTCTCAAAATTTTGGCATGATATGAATTACTTGTATTCACATTCCTGCTCTCAGATATTTGCAAATATAATGGCAAAGAGGCAGACATTGGATGAGCATCTCAAGTTCTCTTTAAGCCAAAAAGGCAGAAAAGGAAACTGCAGAAAATGTGATTGATCAGTTCAACAAAGTCAATTGAATAAAGATTAGTACAATTTTGGAGGAATTAACAAGAGAAACAAATACAGGTGTAAAATGAAAAGAGGCACCTTTATTAATATTGTACCAATAATATTAATATTAACTAATAATCCTGCTTAATAATTATTGCAGACTGATAATCTTAACATTACTAATATAGCGATTTCATGGTTGGCTGAATGAATGGACAGGTATGTTCTGTTTTCCCTGTATCTGGCATCTCCAGATATAAAAAATAAATGTCTGCAATTGCTCAAAGTTACCTGGGGCATGGTGGGTCTTGGTCTTCTTCTTCTTCTTGATTTTTTTCAATGTCTGCAACAAAGTCAGACAGGGGCAGACACATTAAATCTATTCCCCTATTCATGCAACAATCCACTGTCCAATCCTAAAACAGGAACATCTGTCCCCTGAGCATGAGAAGAGGACACTGTGAGAGATATATTCCAGGAGGCCTGACGGTCAGACATGATACAGATTCCTTGGTTTTTGTCTCTGAACCTAAGGGTGAAATGTCCCCTGTTCTGGTAGATCATTATCCCAGTATCATCTGTCCTGAGTTTGTGCAACAGTTATGCAATATTTTCCCTATCAATTCAAAGCAAACACCCAAAATAATTTCTGGAAAAAAAAACTGCAGTATTCAGTCCTGTCTCATCAAATACCCAGCTTGTTCACAAAGGCGAGGATTTTAGACACTGAAATTACAATGAGGGAGAAAATCAACAAACCCTTGAGTCAAAAATAAGTCTTTGGTTCTATAAGAAAACATTGGTTATTCATGGCATCAAAAAGTGACAGGGCTCAGTCTTGCTTCCAAAACCAAAACAAAAGATAACAGACAGATCAGCTAAAACAAGCAGACATTGAAGATACAAAGAATGAGGTTAGGTTAATTAAAACCAGGGTAACACCTTTGCATGAGCTGTACACAAAGATGACATTGACTTTGAGCAGGTATTGAAGCTCAGAGACATGCCTGCAAAATGAAATCCCTGAGGAACTTTGTAGCTACCCAGAGATATGTGGTTCAAGTTAGAATGTCTGATAGATTACTCCCAGCATGTGCTGCATAGTTATGTGAACCTGTCACAACTAACTTGGGTCCAATGTCTTCAGACTGAGCACAGGTTGCCACTAGCATGGTCTGAGAATAGGAATAGAGCCATGCCCACTGACCCATCCTAAGTCTGGGCTTCCAACTGGAACTAGAGTTTCATTCAAACCTACATGCGCCTATAGGTCCTGCCTGCGGCAACGACATCTCTCAGCTCAGTAAGGGCTGTTCTGTGCAGGAATATGACCCCTATCTGGAAGACCAGGTGGAGACTTATCACCTTCATAGTAAGGAATCTACTGTCCACGTAAAGAGCCAAGCCAATATGCTGTTCCTCCAATGAGTAAAAGGCAGTTTTATAGGACTGGCATGAGTCACACAGTTCAAGATAACTGGAAGGAGTTGAATAACGTCTATCCAGTGAGTCCTGCAAGACTTCAGGCCCTTCCCCTTCCAGCAGCTCACTGCTGAGCCTGGAGAAGTAGGAAAAACTAAAGAGTAAGCCAAAGAAAATCAGACACCACAGAGCCCCAGCTAGATTTCATGAGTAGCATAAGGTAGTAGTTATAAAAAGAAAAAGGATAGATCCATTAATGAGGCAACAAATTATTGGCTATTTGTTGGGACAGAACAGGGCCAAATGGAAAAGGATGAAAGAGAAAGACAGAGAGAGAGAGACAGAGAGACAGAGAGAGAGAGAATGAGCTCAGTGAATTGTCCAGGTGACACACTGATGAGGGAGTAACAGGACACTCTGAGTTAGTGCCCTCAGGACACACAGCATACAGTGATCATGAAAAGAATGGGCTCAATAATTTTACATAAAATGTGCTCAAGTTTCCATGCAGTCGCCATGTGAATACAGCTTTTGAAGTATGGTCCACCTATGGTAGCTTAGTAAATGATAAGGGGAGGAAGAAATGGAAACCTAAACATCTACTGCAATGAAAACCAACAGCAATGTTAGTAGGAATAATTCAGGCTTGGTTGAAAAGATGTAATCGATATTGTCAGCCTGCTCTGTTTTCCCTGAACCAGGAGTCTCCAGGTGTCAACACAGAAGTAGCTGTTCACAATTGCTCAAAGTTACCTGGGGCATGGGGGGCCTTGGTCTTCTTCCTCTTCTTGGTCCTTTTTAATTCCTGCAATAAATTCAGACAGGGACAGACAAAATAAGCCAATTCACCTACATCCATAACAGCCCACTGTCTAATCCCCACACAGGGATCTCAGGCTCCTCAGCATGAGAACAGGACAATGTGAGAGATATACTTCAGGAGGCCTGAAAGCTGGTCATGACAGAGATTCTTTGGTTTGCATCTCAGAATCGAGGGTGAAATATCCCTATTCTGGTAGATCATTATTCCAAAATCATTTATCCCAAGTTTGTGCAAACAGTTATGCCTTATTGTTCCCATCAATTCAAAGAAAATGCCCCAGATGATTTCTAGGAGGAAAACTGCAGTATTCAGCCCTGTCTCATCAAATGCCCAGCTCGTTCATGGATGCAAGAATTTTAGACACTGAAATTAGAATGAAGGAGGAAACCTACAAACCCTTGAGTCAAAATCATAGTTCTGTGAATTTTTTACATCTGTCTGGGTCCAATGTGCTGAGAGCGGGTTCAGGTTGCCACAGGCATGGCTGGAGACTAGGAATAGAGCCATGCTCACTGACCCATTTCATGTCTGGGCTTCCAAGTGGAACTAGAGTTTCATTACAACCTACATGCACCTATAGGTCCTCCCTGTGGCAATGACATCTCTTGGGTCAGTAAGGGCCACTTGGTGCAGGAATATGACCCCTATCTGGAAGACCAGGTGGAGTCCTATCACCTTCATAGTAAGGTACTCACTGTCCCCGTCAAGAGCCAAGCCAACATGCTGTTCCTCCAATGAGTAAAAGTACTTCTGTAGGGCTGGCATGAGTCAGGCAGTTCAAGATAACTGGTAGGAGTCGAATAATATCTATCCAGTGAGTCCTGCAAGACTTCAGGCTCTTCTGCTTCCAACAGCTCCCTGCTGAGCCTGAAGAAGTAGGAAAAACTAAAGGGTAAGTGAGGGAAAATGAGAAACCACAGAGCCCCAGCTAGATTTCATGAGGCATAAGGAAGTGGTTAAAAAAGAAAAAGGATAGATCCATTAATGAGGTAACAAATTATTGCCTTTATGTTGGAATAGGCCACAGCTGGGTAGTAAATGATGAACGAGAAATACAGAGAGAAAGAAAGAGAGACAGACAAAGAAAACTTAGTGAATTGTCCAGGTGACACACTGATGAGGGAGTTAAAGGACACTCTGAGTTAGTGCCCTCAGGACACACAGCAAACAGTGAGCATGAATAGTGTGGGCTCAATAATTTTCCATAAAATGTGCTCAAGTTTCTGTGCAGTCGCCATGAGAATACAGCTTTTGAGGTATGGCCAATCTTCATCAGGTTAGTAAATGATAAGGGTAGGAAGAAATGGAAACCTAAACATTTAGTGCAATGAAAAGCAACAGCGATATTAGTAGGAGTAATTCAGGCTTGGCTGACAAGAATGAAATCACTATTTTCAGCATGTTCGGTTTTCCCTGGACTTGGCATCTCCAGGTGTCAACACCAAATTAACTGCCCACAATTTCTCAGACTCACCTGGGACATGTTGCCTCTCGATCCTCCTTTTTCACTTGATCACACAGGTCCTGCAAATAAATTCAGATGGGGTCTCTTACATTAAGCAGTTCTTCCTTGCATACAGAAACATTCCTCTGTCCAATCCTAACACAGGGGCATCAGTCTTGTCAGTGTGAGAACAGGAGACTTTGAGAGAAATATTCCAGTAGGCCTGAGATCAAGTCTTGAGAGAACTGGCTTGGGTCCTATCATGAGCCTTGGGCAAAATTCCCCTGTTTTGGAATGTTATCTTCCCAATGTGCTCTGTTCTAGGTTTGTGTACACAAATGAGCAATTTTTTCCCCAATAAATTGTAGGCAAATAGTTCTAACACCTCGTAGGAGAGATAGTTCAATATTAAATTTCTCTAATCAAATACCCAGAATTTGATCGTTTATGAGATTGTGAATGGTGAGATTTGATGGATGGGTGCAATGTACCAACTCTTGAGTCAAAATGAGTCTTGTTTCTACACAGAAGCATCAGCTATTATGGATTTAGTGAGTGAAAAGTCAGCTGTTTATCTAGAAAACATACCAGCAAGACGATGGACAGATGAGCTAAAACAAGCCAACATAGAAGACACAGAAAATGAAGATAAATTCAGTGAAACCTGGGTCACATCTTCCACTGAGAGGTAGACAAGGGTGACACTGGCCTTGGGCAGGTAAAGAACCACACAGACATGCTTTGGGAACAAAACTCATAAGGAACTTTGTAGCTGGCAAGAGACATTTAATTCAGATGAGCTGATCTGACAGACAACTCCTGGGCATGTGCTGCAGAGCTTGGTGTGAGTTTGCCACACCTGCCTTGAGTTCAATGTCCTGAAAGTCAGTCCAGGGTGGCACAGCCATGGCCTGAGACTAGGAAGACAGCAAAGCTCCCTGACCCACCCCATGTCTGTGCTTCAGACTCGACTCCAGAATGACTGAAATCTACATTGATACATAGGTTCAGCGCACAGTGATGGCAACTCTCAGCCCAACCAGGGGCATAAGGCCCAAAGATTATGGGGTCTACTGGGACACTAACTGGAGCTTTATCACCTTCACAATGGAGTACTCACTGCCTATGTCAAGAGTCAAGCCGACTTGCTGTTCCTCTAATGAGTGAAAGGTACTCCTGTAAGACTGGTATGAGGCCAACATGTCAGGAGGAATTGACAGAGTTGAATAACCTTCATCCCAGGACTCCTGAGGGGCTTCCTCCTCTTCAGACTCCTGAAGATTCCTGATGAGCCAGGCAGGACAGGGATGACAGAAGATTAAACCAACAGAGATTAGACAACAAGGCCTTTCAGGTGATCCAATGGGAAACAGAATCGAGGGGTCACAAAAAGCAAAGGCATTTTTCCTTCAAGAGAAAAAAAGCTATCCTAAATGCAGAGTGGAGGGTGACTGCTCTGGGGACAGAGCAAAAGCGTGCAGGTCGTGCTCAGTGCATTTGCCACAGATGATCCACTGCACGGCACCCAGACTCTCCCTATAAACTACCATCATGACTTGAAACACAGAGAACTAACACAAGGCTTCAACCACTTTGCATAAACTGGGTTGAATTTTTTTTTATTATTATACTTTAGGTTTTAGGGTACATGTGCACAATGTGCAGGTTTGTTACATATGTATCCATGTGCCATGTTGATTTCCTGCACCCATTAACTCGTCATTTAGCATTAGGTATATCTCCTAATGCTGTCCCTCCCCCCTCTCCCAACCCCCCAACAGTCCCCGGAGTGTGATGTTCCCCTTCCTGTGTCCATGAGTTCTCATTGTTCAATTCCCACCTATGAGTGAGAACATGCGGTGTTTGGTTTTTTGTCCTTGAGATAGTTTACGGAGAATGATGTTTTCCAGTTTCATCCATGTCCCAACAAAGGACATGAACTCATCATTTTTTATGGCTGCATAGTATTCCATGGTGTGTATGTGCCACATTTTCTTAATCCAGTCTATCGTTGTTGGACATTTGGGTTGGTTCCAACTCTTTGCTATTGTGAATAGTGCCACAGTAAACATACGTGTGCATGTGTCTTTATAGCAGCATGATTTATAGTCCTTTGGGTATATACCCAATAATGGGATGGCTGGGTCAAATGGTATTTCTAGTTCTAGATCCCTGAGGAATTGCCACACTGACTTCCACAATGGTTGAACTAGTTTACAGTCCCACCAACAGTGTAAAAGTGTTCCTATTTCTCCACATCCTCTCCAGCACCTGTTGTTTCCTGATTTTTTAATGATGGCCATTCTAACTGGTGTGAGATGGTATCTAACTGGTCTGAGATGGTATCTCACTGTGGTTTTGATATGCATTTCTCTGATGGCCAGTGATGATGAGCATTTCTTCATGTGTTTTTTGGCTGCATCAATGTCTTCTTTTGAGAAGTGTCTGTTCATGTCCTTTGCCCACTTTTTGATGGGGTTGTTTGTTTTTTTCTTGTAAATTTGTTTGAGTTCATTGTAGATTCTGGATATTAGCCCTTTGTCAGATGAGTAGGTTGCAAAAATTTTCTCCCATTCTGTAGGTTGCCTGTTCACTCTGATGGTAGTTTCTTTTGCTGTGCAGAAGCTCTTTAGTTTAATTAGATCCCATTTGTCAATTTTGGCTTTTGTTGCCATTGCTTTTGGTGTTTTAGACATGAAGTCCTTGCCCACGCCTATGTCCTGAATGGTATTGCCTAGGTTTTCTTGTAGGATTTTAATGGTTTTAGGTCTAACATGTAAGTCTTTAATCCATCTTGAATTAATTTTTGTCTAAGGTGTAAGGAAGGGATCCAGTTTCAGCTTTCTACATATGGCCAGCCAGTTTTCCCAGCACCATTTATCAAATAGGGAATCCTTTCCCCATTTCTTGTTTTTGTCAGGTTTGTCAAAGATCAGATAGTTGTAGATATGCGGCATCATTTCTGAGGGCTCTGTTCTGTTCCATTGATCTATGTCTCTGTTGTGGTACCAGTACCATGCTGCTTTGGTTACTGTAGCCTTGTAGTATACTTTGAAGTCAGGTAGCATGATGCCTCCAGCTTTGTTCTTTTGGCTTAGGATTGACTTGGCGATGCGGGCTCTTTTTTGGTTCCATATGAACTTTAAAGTAGTTTTTTCCAATTCTATGAAGAAAGTCATTGGTAGCTTGATGGGGATGGCATTGAATCTATAAATTACCTTGGGCAGTATGGCCATTTTCACGATATTGATTTTTCCAACCCATGAGCATGGAATGTTCTTCCATTTGTTTGTATCCTCTTTTATTTCATTGAGCAGTGGTTTGTAGTTGTCCTTGAAGAGGTCCTTCACATCCCTTGTAAGTTGGATTCCTAGGTATTTTATTCTCTTTGAAGCAATTGTGAATGGGAGTTCACTCATGATTTGGCTCTCTGTTTGTCTGTGATTGGTGTACAAGAATGCTTGTGATTTTTGTACATTGATTTTGTATCCTGAGACTTTGCTGTAGTTGCTAATCAGCTTAAGGAGATTTTGGGCTGAGACAATCGGGTTTTCTAGATATACAATCATGTCATCTGCAAACAGGGACAGTTTGACTTCCTCTTTTCCTAATTGAATACCCTTGATTTCCTTCTCCTACCTGATTGCTCTGGCCAGAACTTCCAGCACTATGTTGAATAGGAGTGGTGAGAGAGGGCAACCCTGTCTTGTGCCAGTTTTCAGAGGGAATGCTTCCAGTTTTTGCCCATTCAGTATGATATTGGCTGTGGGTTTGTCGTAGATAGCTCTTATTATTTTGAGATACGTCCCATCAATACCTAATTTATTGAGAGTTTTTAGCATGAAGCATTGTTGAATTTTGTCAAAGGCCTTTTCTGCATCTATTGAGATAATCATGTGATTTTTGTCTTTGGTTCTGTTTATATGCTGGATTATTTATTGATTTGCGTATGTTGAACCAGCCTTGCATCCCAGGGCTGAAGCCCACTTGATCATGGTGGATAAGCTTTTTGATGTGCTGCTGGATTTGGTTTGCCAGTATTTTATTGAGGATTTTTGCATCAAAGTTCATCAAGGATATTGGTCTGAAATTCTCTTTTTTGTTTATGTCTCTGCCAGGCTTTGGTATCAGGACGATGCTGGCTTCATAAAATGTGTTAGGGAGGATTCCCTCTTTTTCTATCGATTGGAATAATTTCAGAATTAATGGTACCAGTTCCTCCTTGTACCTCTGGTAGAATTCAGCTGTGAATCCATCAGGTCCTGGACTCTTTTTGGTTGGTAAGCTATTGATTATTGCCACAATTTCAGAACCTGTTATTGGTCTATTCAGAGATTGAACTTCTTCCTGATTTAGTCTTGGGAGGGTGTAATTGTCGAGGAATTTATCCATTTCTTCTAGATTTTCTAGTTTATTTGCATAGAGGTGTTTGTAGTATTCTCTGATGGTAGATTGTATTTCTGTGGGATCGGTGGTGATATCCCCTTTATCATTTTTTATTGCATCTATTTGATTCTTCTCTCTTTTCTTCTTTATTAGTCTTGCTAGTGGTCTATCAATTTTGTTGATCTTTTCAAAAAACCAGGTCCTGGATTCATTAATTTTTTGAAGGGCTTTTTGTGTCTCTAATTCCTTCAGTTCTGCTCTGATTTTAGTTATTTCTAGCCTTCTGCTGGCATTTGAATGTGTTTGCTCTTGCTTTTCTAGTTCTTTTAATTGTGATGTTAGGGTGTCAATTTTGGATATTTCCTGCTTTCTCTTGTGGGCATTTAGTGCTATAAATTTCCCTCTACACACTGCTTTGAACGTGTCCCAGAGATTCTGGTATGTTGTGTCTTTCTTCTCGTTGGTTTCAAAGAACATCTTTATTTCTGCCTTCATTTCATTATGTACCCAATAGTCATTCAGGAGCAGGTTGTTCAGTTTCCATGTAGTTGAGCAGTTTTGAGTGAGTTTCTTAATCCTGAGTTCCAGTTTGATTGCACTGTGGTCTGAGAGACAGTTTGTTATAATTTCTGTTCTTTTACATTTGCTGAGGAGAGCTTTACTTCCAACTATGTGGTCAATTTCGGAATAGGTATGGTGTGGTGCTGAAAAAAATGTATATTCTGTTGATTTGGGGTGGAGAGTTCTGTAGATGTCTATTACGTCCACTTTGTGTAGAGCTGAGTTCAATTCCTGGATATCCTTGTTAACTTTCTGTCTCGTTGATCTGTCTAATGTTGACAGTGGGGTGTTAAAATCTCCCATTATTATTGTGTGTGAGTTTAAGTCCCTTTGTAGGTCACTCAGGACTTGCTTTATGAATCTGGGTGCTCCTGTGTTGGGTGCATATATATTTAGGATAGTTAGCTCTTCTTGTTGAATTGATCCCTTTACCATTATGTAATGGCCTTCTTTGTCTCTTTTGATCTTTGTTGGCTTAAAGTCTATTTTATCAGAGACTAGGATTGCAACCCCTGCCTTTTTTTGTTTTCTATTTGCTTGATAGATCTTCCTGCATCCCTTTATTTTGAGTCTATGTGTGTCTCTGCATGTGAGATGGGTTTCCTGAATACAGCACACTGATGGGTCCTGACTCCTTATCCAGTTTGCCAGTCTGTGTCTTTTAATTGGAGCATTTAGCCCATTTACATTTAACGTTAATATTGTTATGTGTGAATCTGATCCTGTCATTATGATGTTAGTTGGTTATTTTGCTCGTTAGTTGATGCAGTTTCTTCCTAGCCTCGATGGTCTTTACAATTTGGCATGTTTTTGCAGTGGCTGGTACTGGTTGTTCCTTTCCATGTTTAGTGCTTCCTTCAGGAGCTCTTTTAGGGCAGGCCTGGTGGTGACAAAATCACTCAGCGTTTGCTTGTCTGTAAAGTATTTTATTTCTCCTTCACTTATGAAGCTTAGTTTGGCTGGATATGAAATTCTGGGTTGAAAATTCATTTCTTTAAGAATGTTGAATATTGGCCCCCACTCTCTTCTGGCTTGTAGATTTTCTGCTGAGAGATCAGCTGTTAGTCTGATGGGCTTCCCTTTGTGGGTAACCCGACCTTTCTCTCTGGCCACCCTTAACATTTTTTCCTTCATTTCAACTTTGGTGAATCTGACAATTAGGTGTCTTGGAGTTGCTCTTCTCGAGGAGTATCTTTGTGGCGTTCTCTGTATTTCCTGAATCTGAATGTTGGCCTGCCTTGCTAGATTGGGGAAGTTCTCCTGGATAATATCTTGCAGAGTGTTTTCCAACTTGGTTCCATTCTCCCCATCATTTTCAGGTACACCAATCAGACGTAGGTTTGGTCTTTTCACATAGTCCCAAATTTCTTGGAGGCTTTGTTCATTTCTTTTTATTCTTTTTTCTCTAAACTTCCCTTCTCACTTCATTTCATTCATTTCATCTTCCATCAGCGATACCCTTTCTTCCAGTTGATTGCATTGGCTCCCGAGGCTTCTGCAATCTTCGCGTTGTTCTCGAAACTTGGCTTTCAGCTCCATCAACTCCTTTAAGCCCTTTTCTCCATTGGTTATTCTAGTTATCCATTCTTCTAATTTTTTTTCAAAGTTTTTAACTTATTTGCTATTGTTTTGAATTTCCTCCTGTAGCTCAGAGTAGTTTGATCGTCTGAAGCCTTCTTCTGTCAACTCGTCAAAGTCATCCTCCATCCAGCTTTGTTCCATTGCTGGTGAGGAACTGCGTTCCTTTGGAGGAGGAGAGGTGCTCTGCTTTTTAGAGTTTCCAGTTTTTCTGCTCTGTTTTTTCCCTATCTTTGTGGTTTTATCTACTTTTGGTCTTTGATGATGGTGATGTACAGATGGGTTTTTGGTGTGGATGTCCTTTCTGTTTGTTAGTTTTCCTTCTACCAGACAGGACCCTCAGCTGCAGGTCTGTTGGAGTTTACTAGAGGTCCACTCCAGACCTTGTTTGGCTGGGTGTCAGCAGCGGTGGCTGCAGAACAGCGGATTTTCGTGAGACCACAAATTCAGCTGTCTGATAGTTCCTCTTGGAAGTTTTGTCTCAGAGGAGTACCCGGCCGAGTGAGGTGTCAGCCTGTCCCTATTGGGGGGGTGTTTCCCAGTTAGGCTGCTCAGGGGTGAGGGACCCACTTTAGGAGGCAGTCTGTCTGTTCTCAGATCTCCAGCTGTGTGCTGGGAGAACCACTACTCTCTTCAAAGCTGTCAGTCAGACAGGGACATTTAAGTTTGTGGAGGTTCCTGCTGACTTTTTGTTTGTCTGTGCCCTGCCCCCAGAGGTGGAACCTACAGAGGCAGGCAGGCCTCCTTGAGCTGTGGTGGGCTCCACCCAGTTCGAGCTTCCTGGCTGCTTTGTTTACCTAAGCAAGCCTGGGCAATGGCGGGCGCCCCTCCCCCAGCCTCACTGCCACCTTGCAGCTTGATCTCAGACTGCTGTGCTAGCAATCAGCGAGACTCCGTGGGCATAGGACCCTCCGAGCCAGGTGCGGGACACAATCTCCTAGTGTGTCATTTTCCAGGCCCGTTGGAAAAGCGCAGTATTAGGGTGGGACTGACCCGATATTCCAGGTGCCGTCTGTTACCCCTTTCTTTGACTAGGAAAGGGAACTCCCTGACCCCTTACACTTCCCGAGTGAGGCAATGCCTCGCCCTGCTTTGGCTCGCACACAGTGCGCTTCACCGACTGTCCTGCACCCACTGTTTGGCACTCCCTAGTGAGATGAAACCGGTACCTCAAACAGAAATGCAGAAATCACCCGTCTTCTGTGTCGCTCGGGCTGGGAGCTGGAGACCAGAGCTGTTCCTATTCGGCCATCTTGGCTCCACACCAACTGGGTTGAATTTTACATGCAGCATTCAAGTGAGCAGAGCTCTTGAGGCAGTGCAGACACAGATCTTGTGTATTAAGGGCCCCCTTTGCCCAATATTTTGATATAATATGTTTATTTTTTGAATTTCTTTTCTTGTACAAATACTAGCAAACATACTAACAACAAATGGGCAGAAAGCATATATACATCTCTCCCTGGATTTAAACACATGGGAGAGAACAGGCAATACCAAGAAATCCCTGTTTAGTTAGTTCACCTGGCTCAACTGATTGCAGGTTCCTATCTTGAGAGGACTACAAAATTAAAACCAACACAAGTGCCATGAATAACCCACAACAGTGTTAATAAGGACAATTTGTGGCAGGGTTAATGGAAGAAATAGTTCTATTCATCATTTCCTCATTTTCCCTGGATCTGCAGTCTCCAAGCGTCACTATTGAACTAATAGCCCACAATTACACAGCGTTACCTGGGAGATGCTGGCCCTTTTTCTTCCTCTTCCTCGTGATTACTTTGATTTTCTGTAAATAGATTCAGAGAAGCAGGTCACATTAAGCAAATCACACTTCACATATGACCAAATAAGTGTCCAGTCATAGCACAAGGACATAAATATTCTCAGTTCAAGAATATGGATTCTGACAGGAACGTTCTAGATTAAGTCTTGTGTGAAGTAGATGAGCCTGCTTTCCAGACCCACAGGCAAAAATCTCCCTCTATGGGTAGACCATAATCCACATTCCCTGCCTGAGTCTATGCAAGTTAAACAAAATTTTTTCCCAAAAAATCTCCAAAACTTGGTCAAGCTACTTTCTGAGAGTGTTGCTGCAATACTGACTTATCTCACCAGGTAACATGGTCATTGAATGTTTAAAGGCATCTATATATGAGACTGGACTGATGGATGAATTCTAACAACTCTGTCTTAAAAAATAATCTGCAATTTGGGAGGCCAAGGTGGGTGGATCACTTGAGGCCAGGAGTTCGAGACCAGCCTGGCCAACATGGTGAAACCTTGTCAGTACTAAAAATATAAAAATTAGCCAGGCGTGGTGGTGTGCACCTGTGGTCCCAGCTACTCAGGAGGCTGAGGCAGGAAAATCGCTTGAACCCAGGAGGCAGAGATTGCAATAAGCTGAGACTGTGCCACTGCACTCCAGCCTGGGTGACAGAGTGAGACTCTGTCTCAAAAAAAAAAAAAAATGTGATGCTACAAAGAAACATTGGCCATTGATGGAGTGGAGAACTCAAGGCCCAGCCTTGCTCTATGGAAACATATCAGCAAGGTAAAGAATAAATGTTTCCATCCTGGTTTCAAGGTGACTGTGCAGCTAAGCAAGCTGACTTAAAGGAGATCAAGACTGAAGCTGAGAGCAGTGAAACTCGGGGAACAATATCTCCAAATACAAAGGCAAGGCTGGCAATTTCCTTAAAAAGGCATAAAAACTCCATGGACTTTGTTCAGGGACAGATGACAAAATGACAGGTGATAAGAGATATTGGATCTAAGCTAGGAGGCTTGATAGATACCTCCTGCACACCTCCTGGACAAAGGTGACTATGAGTTTGTCCCAGTTGCCTGGGGTCCATGACACTGGGAACAGGAAGACAGAGGCATGATATGGGCTGAGTAGGGGAGGAAAACTCCCTAAACCACCTGATATCTGTGTTAGTACCCCATCCTAATTTCTGATTCAAACCAACTTGTTTGTATAGAGCTCTTTTTCAGAGTTGATCTTCCTCAGCCTAGACAGAGGTATGAGGGACAGAGAATATAGAGGCTACCTGGGAGAATGTGTAGAGCATCCTCCCATTCATCATGAGAGGATTCACTGTCTACAACCAGCCCAGAGTCAAATTTGTCTGCCTCAAATGTGATTTTGGTGTTCCTGTGTGGCTGGTTAAAGTTACAAGGGCTGTGGCTATTTGAATAAGTGACGGCACATTCCTCCAGTGAGTCCTCAGGGACTTTCTTTTCTTCAGCCTTCTGCACCTCCCTGATGAGCCAGGTGGGATAGAGATGACAAAATATTAAACAGAGAGGGATTGGACCCCAGGGAGTCCTAGCCAGTTTTGACATAGGCATAAGAGAATTGTCCCCAAAAGCAAAGGGGTGGCTCCCTCTAAGAGGGAACAGGCACTCCTCCTCTCTCTGCAAGAGATTGTGGATGCCATGGGAGCCAAAGAGGAAGAGAGCAGCTGGTGTTCATTGCACTGGGAAGACAGGAGCTGAGGAGGACAGAGGCTCAGCTATCTCTGTGTGCAGATGTGGCACTCAGCATGCACGGAGAACCATAACAGCTGCTACATCATGTGCCAAAGCTGGGTTGAATTTAAATACTGTGGCCAAAGGAATACAGGCTCTTGAGCCACTGTAGGCTCTAGAAGTGGTGTGCCTTCTAGGTCTTTTTTTTTTTTTTAATATTGTGAAATGTACAATTTTGTTCTAGGTACTTCTCTTGATGTTTACATTTTCTAGAAACTTCCTAAATAATTCCTCTGTTTGTTACCTCTTTACTATTTTTTTGAGACACATTCTCGCTCTGTTGCCCAGGCTGGTGTGCAGTGGCATGATCTTGGCTCACTGCAACCTCCACCTCCCGGATTCAAGTGATTCTCCTGCCTCAGCCTCCCAAGTAGCTGGGATTACAAGCACCCACCACCACACCTGGTTAATTTTTGTATTTTTAGTAGAGACAAGATTTTGCCATGTTGGCCAGGCTGGTCTCAAACTGCTGACCTCAGGTGATCCACCCACATTGGCCTCCCAAAGTGCTGGGATTACAGGTGTGAGCCAACATGCCTGGCCCACCTCTTTGCTATTTATCTTTCTTAACAAGAACCTGAAGACAATCATGTAGAAAGCAGCTTTGCATCTCCTCCTGGTTTTCATTACAGGAGAGAACAGTTCTCCTCTGTGAGTGCAGGAAATCCCTAGGGCTGGTGGGTTTATTGAGGGTCATGCTTACAAGGACCGTGAAGACAATGGACCAGGGCTATTTCCTTGTTGGGTGAGTGCGTGAAATCAGCGCACTCTGCAGTTTTCTTTATCCTGCATCTGGAATCTGTGACTACCTTCAACTCACTTGTATTCTTTCTAAGATCTTTCCCATGGTTTATCCACCCACTACCTGCTCCTGATTATTCAGTGTTACCTGGGGGCAGGTGATTCTCATACTTTATGAATCTCTTCATCTTTATCATTTTCACTATCACCTTCATCATTCTCTGCAAACAAATACAGAAGTGTCCATTTAGATATTCCTCACTTCACACACTGCAAGCACAGCGAACCCAATGTGCACAGAGACATTAACATCTATGTATGGGTCAGCATTGTGCTGAAATCTCTCATGTTTTATCTTTAACAAAATGCCCTGGTATGGTTTTCTGATCCATCAGGCAATGCATTTCTGATCTGGAGGGCCACCATCAAGCTGTGGCCAAATATTGAAAAGACCTTTTGTTCCCCATGTCACTGGAGGCTTTCCAGCATCTTTCTGGACTTTGGCAGCTGTCTCCCCCATCCTGCCACAGATCTGATTCCCAGGCACAGGCTCGGTGTCTTGTCACAGCTCTCACATTTAGAATCTATTTCTTTCTCTTAGGGGAGGACAAACAACTTTGTTCCACCTTTCTCCATGCATTGGGAGACTTCACAAGCCCTCCAAGTTGGCTTCTGCTGTGTTATTCAGGGACATTTTCTCCATGGGGAGTGCTCCAGTCTGAAGCACTTCCTACCACCAAATGCCCCCACATCAAGTGCCTTCTCCAACACCACACGGTGAGGGGCTTCATCTTATTTTGAAATGTAATCATAAGTGTTCCCATATTTGAATGCTGTATCTACCATTAAAGAGACAATTTGACCCCTGTGCAGATTTAGACAAAGAAATCCAGAAAGGATAAATCAATCACTCACCCACGGTTACAAAGGGCATTGCTGAAGATACAGCCTGGGAAACTTCATTCTTAATCCAGGACTCTTTTTACTCTAACAAGTTGCCTCCCGTCACAGCCTCCTTCCTGTCCTTTAAAACTGAATGGATATGGCCTCTTGCTCCAAAGAACGTGACTATCAAGGAGGAGGAAATATTTGCAATACTGTGACCTCTAACCCCATGGACTTCTTGTCTCTGTTCCTACCCAGGAAGTCCTGGTCATGTCATGGCCACATATGTTTAATGGAAAGAAACACCACCAATATAACTGTCACTGTGGAGGTATGGAGGTGTAGAGTCTCTCATAAGCCTGGGGCTTTGTGTCATCAGGGCCTGTGGTCACCTTACCTGGGCTGAGCTTGTGGACAAGGTGCTCTGCCAGCCTGCTGTCAGAGGTCCTGCCCCCGGGAGTTGTCAGAATCATCGGGAGTGAGGAAGGCCTTGAGATGTTGATTCAGTAAGAGAAAGGCATCTCTCCCTTCCCGTAACTTGTCCTGTAACCAGGCCAGCTCTCGGGCCTGGGAGTGAACAGAGACTTTATATTGCCTAAGGTGGGAGAGTAGAGAAAATTTAATAGTGGAAAGGGATGAGTGATCAGTTCTAATATTGAAACAAAGGAGCCCTCCACGCAGAAAGTCAGCACATGTTAAGAGAAATGCCTGTTGCAAAGAGAAAGAAAAATGTATTTTTTAAAAAAAAAACAGGTCTTCCCCTCTGCAATAGAGAGAGAGAGCTCCAAGAAGATTTTTCAAAATTCCATTCATCTTTTTCTTTTGTAACCAAATCAGTTCCAAAAGGATTTTCCTTCAATTTCTCATTTTGCCTGTGGACATTTTCATGTTAAAATACACATAGTGCATTATTCAGTGACTGGACACAAAGCCGTGCACAGAAATGTGGCCAGGCACAACTGGAAATATGAAAGAAGAAAAGAATGACAGGGTCAAGAAGGCAATATTGATTGAAGAAATGAGAAGCCCAAGTCAGTCAGGAGTTGATTCTGACTAAGAGTAAATGCAGTGGTGATTGCACAGCATCTTGAGTATACTGAATGCTGCTGGGTAGTTCACTTTCCTTTGGTTAATTTTGTGTTATGCAAATTTCACCTCAACAATTACTTGTTAGAAAAAGAGAAAATGAGGCTCTAAGAAATAACTGCAACCCATAACTTACTATTATTGTTCTCTGTTTTATAAATATTTGTGTGACATGTGCCTGCCATGGCAATTCCTGCCCTTCCCCTGGCTCAGCTTAGCTCTTACTTCTCCCCGCTGAGCTGCTGCACAGAGATTCACACACCTGCCCACCTGCCTACCCCCAATGGGGCCCCCTCACCTGAGCTCTTCAACTTGCCTGAGCTTCTCTGCCAGTTTCTCCCCCTTGAACTGCAGCTCATCCCTCAGCCTAGATTTTATGAGGTCTTTGCACTCTTCACACTCTGAGAAAAGACAGACACACCTGCCTCAGTGGAAGGCTGGACATGCTGTTGTGGTCACTGCCTACAGGGCAGGAGCCAGGTCCATCCCAAGGACAAAACTGTCCCCAGTACCAGGCTCTAGGCAGGGATTGCACATCTTTACTCTTCAGTCTCCCCACTTCCTGGCATCTGATACTCCCCAACTTAGAGATAGGAAAAAAGCTCAGGGGCCCATCAAGCAACTTGACAAGATGATTCACCTGGAATGAGGAAGGGTCAGAATTCACAGCCCCCGAAGTCTGACTCTGAATCATGGGACACTTTCCCAAGCCTTGCAGCCTCTCCTGCACTGGGGCATAAAATAGTGATTTTCTGTACAGCTAGGAAGGCTTCTAGGACTATGGGACTGTGAAAAGAAAATATCTTGGGCCTCCAAAATCACTAAGGAAAACTCAAGCTGGGAACTGCTTAAGGCAAACCTGCCTCCCATTCTATTCAATCACTCCTCTGCTCACTGAGATAGATGTATATCTGATTTGCCTCCTTTGGAAAGGCTAATCAGATACTCAAAATAATGTAACCATTTGTGTGTCACCCATCTGTGACCTGGAAGCTCCCTCCCATGGAAGCTCCCTCTCCACTTTGAGTTTTCCTGCCTTTGCTTCAAGTTTTCCTGTCTTTCCAGAATGAACCAATTTACTTCTTACATATATTGGTTGATGTCTCATGTCTCCCTAAATGTATAAAACTAAGCTGTGCCCCGACCACCTTGGGCACATGTCATCAGGACCTCCTGAGGCTGTGTCCTGGTGCATCCTCAACCTTGGCAAAATAAACCCTCTAAATTAACTGAGACCTGTCTCAGATTTGTTGGGTTCACATTTTGGTAACCACCACGGGGGGATTCTGAGTGGAGATGCCCCTGACCTTTGACAAATCTCCTGTCGGTGCTTGGTACCAGCATGAGCTAACTTTATGGCTCAAGCCAATAGGACAATTTGCTGAGATCTGACAGCACCCCCTCCAGAGAATCCCTGATCTCCCTAAATTTGGGCGAGATCTTAAGTTTATTTTACTGTACAACTCTTCTTTTTTTTGGAGTTTTACTTGCTTTCAACAGGAAGGCAAATTTTCCTGCTTCCATGACAATGGAATGAAGGTAACTCCTTTATGAAGTTTGAGTTCGCTTCTTCCAACAGGGAAGATGAGCTGTTTTCCCTGCTTCTAGGATGGTAGAGAGCAGTCTACAGCCTGAGACCAATCACTAGGTAAAAAACTAGTTTGGGATTGTATCTTGCAAATTCCTTTTAAACGACTAAAATAAGCATTTAACAACCAGCTGGTGTTAATTTCTGCTTACACTTAGATGCTCAGAAATCATATAATTTGGATCTTCCTGCCTTTGCTTCAAGTTGTCCCACCTTTCCAGACTGAACAAATGTACTTCTTACATATATTAATTGATGTCTCATGACCCCCTTGGGCACATGTCATCAAGACTTCCTGAGGCTGTGTCCCAGGTGTGTCCTCAACCTTGGCAAAATAAACTTTCTAAATTAACTGAGACCTGTCGCAGATTTTCTGTGTTCACAGGACTGATTTCTTTTTTAACTGGGAATTTTAAGCACCAATATGTGCAAGATTTTAAAAATCATATCTGGACATAATTGCATAAAATATGAGGCATAAGACCAGAAGGCCATGAAGGAAATATGCCCAAATGCTAATCAAGTTCCTGTTAAGTTAGAAACCGTAGAATGAAGAACTGATGGTGTTTACTCTGTGCCAACAACTGTTCCAGGAGGTTTACAAGCAATAGGTTGTGTAATTCATTGTAGCAATTTACCGAGATAGGTATTATTATAATACCCATGAACAGATGAGGAAACTGAGGCACAGAGAAGACGAGCAACTTGGATGGAGCCCAGGAAACTGGCCCAGGGTACCTGCTTTACACACTGCTACCTCCACAAAGTCTTGAGGGCTCTCTTTTTTCCTCTTTAGAAATAAGAGCCTGGGCCAGGTGTGGTGGCTCACGCCTGTAATCCCAGCACTTTGAGAGGCCGAGGCGGGTGGATCACGTGAGGTCGGAAGTCTGAGACCAGCCTGACCAACATGGAGAAACCCCATCTCTACTAAAAATACAAAAATTAGCTGGGTGTGGTGGCGCATGCCTGTAATCTCAGCTGCTTGGGAGGCTGAGGCAGGAGAATCACTTGAACCCAGGAGGCAGAGGTTGTGGTGAGCTGAGATTGGGCCATTGCACTCCAGCCTGGGCAACAAGAGCAAAACTCTGTCTTAAAAAAAAAGAGAGAGAGAGAAATAACAACCTGTGCTCCAGGAAGCAAGACTTCCCTCTCACCAGGGTACTCCCTGCTCTTGATGCTGTCACTTATGGATACCACAATTTCTATTAGGTGCAGACTCCTCTTTAAGCTCCTTGGAGTTGGTACTGGGTGCTATCACCACGTTTCCACCAGGGTCCTCAGAATGGAACTTTGCCTATCAGGCCTCAACAGCTTGAACTGAATGGAAATTCATTAGTCCCAGATATGTAGAGCCACAGATTAGATGCTACTTCTCTGCAGGATCTTATATGGTACAGAAAGAATTCTCATAAACATGATTTAGGCTTTTGCTGAGAAAAACAGGTGGTTCTGTTCCTATGTCAGAAATCAATAACTGGTATTTTAACTCTAGTCCCACCCTACACCAAATTGCAAACATGGAAAAGGTGCTGAATACTTTGTGCCTCTGTTTTCCATCTTTTAAAAAATGAGGTTAAAATACCCTCTTCTCTTTTCCTAGAAGCATGGAAAGGATAAAATTAATTTTGATTAAGAGAGCATTTGGTCTCTCAGGGAGAAGATGGGCAATCATTCATCATTTTTGGTATAGTGAACCTATAGAACTTACGTACTTCTTCAGCTGGTTGGCCAGGGAGTAGGCAATAGTTTGAGTTATAAGAAATTTCTCTTTGAGGTCTCAGAACTGCTGTTTGCTCTCTGCCAGCTGCGAGCGCAATTCTTGGTTGAGTTGTAGGATGTTCATCTCTGCCCTCTCACTCGACAAAAGGCTGGCAGATACAGCCATGCTGACATTTATGCCAGAAGAGGTGGAGCCAGGAACTAAGGAGAAGAAACCCAAACACATAATGGGTTGAAAACTAGTGAAATCAAATAGGTTTAATCAGGACTGATGGATGACAATAACTGGAATTGTTATCTTACCGCTGAGAAAAGCTTGATCACTCCCCAGAGCACTTTAGAGTCCTTAACCACAAAAACAGGGTTTGAGATACCAGATATCTGAGCCAAAGGCACTGCCTGTACCTCAGACTCTGACAAGAGTGAGGCAGATAGTGGCCAGCATGCCAGGTAAGGGCCTGCAGTTGCAATAACAAAATTAGAAGGTGGGAGTGTCATGGAATCTTAGAAGCCCTGCATTAAAATTGCCCAGGTTTGCTGAAACACAAGGCCCCCTGGTCTTACCTGAGGGTCACCATTGAGGGGGACCATTTGTTCAGCAGTCATTCTCAGTATTTGTGTACTTTTGTGACAATGCCACAGACCCATATCTTTCCCAGTACATCTAAGCATATTCCTCATTGTTCATTTCTTGTGTGTACAAGGCAGAAACAGTTTCCCAACAGGTCATATTTTCTTAATGGTAGTCATGAAGTCACCACACCTTCTCTTTCCGTTAAAACAGAGCTGAAGGCTTTTCCACAAGTGAAAGATATCAAACTGTTAGACTGCCATGATATTCTCAGGATCTTCTGCAGTTTTTTCTGTATCCACTAAAAAGTGAATGAATAATTCATTTTTTAAAAATGTTTTCTTTCTCATCTCAATATTCTTCTTGCTGCATCTCATTGTTAGGTTGATTTCTTTTCAACCTAACTAGATGAGAATTTTGGCTTTTCATTGCACTTAAGAAAAGTTTGACATCACTATCTTCAAAGCTTTTCTTCTATGTGTGGGTTGATTTGTTTTCTAATGTCAGTGAGCACTACCTTTTATATTTGTCACTTATTGATGTCATTCTAGTTCCACAAGAGCTCTTTTCAAGGTATCAAGCAATCCAAATAATTTATACATATATCTCCTGAAAACACATGTGACCACCTATCTTGGGAAGTTTTGTAAACTTGATAATATTTTGTTGTTTTCATTCAGTTTTCCCATATAATGAAAAGAACAGGGCCATGAGCAGTTCTTGTGGAATGTCGTTTGACATATATATATTTTCTGAGTTTGTCTAACACCATTGAAGTGTGGTTGCATTCCACTAACAGAACATGGCAAGATCAAGGGGGCAAGACATGGTCAGGGGTGGTTTGTGATCCTCAGTGTTTCTGTGCAGTAGAAGGTGAGTTTTAGATGAGAGGGATGAGTAGGGGAGAGTGATCCCCTGAACCACCTCCTCACTTTCTCAGCTTTTATCCCAATCTAGGTTTTGTGAGCCTGGGACTGGGGAGATAGTCCCACAGCCCAGGTCTCCTAGGTTTGGCTGCTGGACTTGAGTGATTTGAGGGTGCAATGAGCGTGACCCTGGGCTACTCAGCATTCATGTGGAAGTGAAGGATGGAGGACTGGGTCAATCTCATTTGAAAGCATCCTCTCAGCAGCCCCCACTATCCTCCAACTATGCTGTGTAAGGACATTGCTTTGAAATGTATCAATGTAAATAAGTTTATTTTCTGGTGTCTGTGAGACCTAACATTATATGGCAAGAAAAAAAAATTTGTAAAATTTCTTTGTTTTAAAAATGGTGAAGGTCAGGTGTGATGGCTTACGCCTGTAATCCCAGCACTTTGGAAGGCTGAGGTGGTGGATCACCTGAGGTCAGGAGTTCAAGACCAGCCTGACCAACATGGAGAAACCCCATCTCTACTAAAAAAAAAAAAAAAATACAAAATAAGTCAGGCATGGTGGCCCATGCCTGTAATCCCAGCTACTTGGGAGAATGAGGCAGGAGAATTGCTTGAACCCGGGAGGAGGTTGCAGTGAGCTGAGATCACGCCACTGCACTTCAGCCTAGGCAACAAGAGTGAAACTCCATCTCAAAAAAAAAAAATGGTGAAACTGGAGGTCACAAAGTTACATGACTTACTTGAGGTCACACAGGGATGAGTTCTGAGCACTGCCAATAAAAGCAATCACAATAATTATTCAGTAATTATTCATAGAATCCATATAATTCAGTAAATATTTATATAATTATTCAGTAATTATTCATTGACCAATTTGTACCAGACATTTTGCTCAAAACTGTGCACATATATAGACCTTGTATTTTCACCATAATCCTTAAAGTAATGTTGTTATTCATAAAAAACAGATAAGAGACCTGAAGAAGAGGGATAACAAATTATTTATTTGACCAGATTTCCATTTTTTTGTTTCTGTGATTCTGAAAGAATGAACAGAATGAGTCAAGGGAAGAATATTCATTACCATATCATTTTCCAAGACAGAGGTGTGTCCTCCTAGAGTACTGGGACCAAAATTCAGAAGTGTCTGAAGTGTGAGACTTGGGTCTTCCCTTGACCATGTTTAATTTACTCTTCTATTGAATCCCTATGAGTCTCACTGAGATTTTTGCCTCTTTATAAACACAATATATGTCTTATGAAGAGGATTTTACTATTAGATCTATTTAGAAAGAATAGATATAAGCTATTGTTTAGGTTTTATGCACTGGACTTAATATTTTTCTGATTTCTGTTTTGAGATTAAATTCTCATGTAAAAAGAAAAATAACTGTTATTACTTATAAAGAACAAATTAGTTATCAGTTTGAGTTTTTGAAGATGAAGCACAAACTTCTCATTTTATCTTTGTTTATCCCCATCGGGTGCCACCCATTGTCTCTCAGAATGACCTGGCCTTGCTCCTGCACTTACCTGTGCAGTGCTGAACCATCTCCATTCACTGTCCAATTCCATCAGTGATTTGGGCTCCTCCCAAGGCTCCCTGAAATGGGTACAGGTATCAGGATGTCGGACACATTTTAGTTGCAAAAGCAACCCATACTGTAGAGTGGACAGCTGTGTTCTTACTTCCCCAAAGTTGGCAGAGATGTCCAAGGACATGAAGGAATACTTTCCATTTTTAGAAGGTCTTTTCTTCATGTCTCAATGCCTCTGGACAACTGTCCTAAATGTGAAAGAAATTGCTACATTTCTGATCTTTTGTTAGATAGCTAGAACAGATTTATAAGACTTTCTTACTTACCCATGACTGCTGAAGTTTGAATTCTTAGCAGTATGATTCCTTTTCTTGTAAGGTGTGCAGCTTAGGAAAGATTGGCCATGTTGCTGTGCAAAAAGAGGTAAACTTAATTTCTACTCAAAGCATGCTTGAATTTGAAACTAGGGCTTCCACTGTTCCAAAGCTGGACTGTCACTGCCTCAGGCATGTGTCCTGAAGGACTCCTATCCCTGCTGTACTCAGGATAAAGTTTAAATGGAGCCCAGCAAGCCAGATCTCCTTTACTTCTAGGTTCCCCTAACAGTTTCTCCTCTGCTTTAGAGACTGCATTGAAAATATTCTTGTTCTGCTGTTGTGTTTTGGCTTTGGAATGATGTGATGCAGCTCAATGGGTCCTACCCCCAAGTTGATCAGAGTAAGAAACAGCTGGGAAAGTTAGTGCAAATACAAGTTCATTCTCCTCCTGGCACAAATTTTGATTCTATTGGCTCAGATGGGCCTGGAATGTGTTTGTTAACATTATTCGGATGTGCAGTCAGTTTGGGGACCCACTGATACCATTGACCTTAAAGTTTACAGGATGATTATTTCTGTTTTGCTGATGAAAAAACCAAGGCACAGAGAGTCTGCAACTTACCCAAGTTCCCTTTGCTGTAAGCCCTGGAGCCAGACCTCAAGTGGAGCAGCCTCTTCCGCATCCCCTTCCCACATTTTCCAATTCAATTGTGTCAGTTCTTTCCAAGTATGTGTTTCTCTTCCCTATACCTTATTTCTACAAACAACAGCAAGAACAACAACACCTTTTTGAATTTAATTTGTTTCATTCCATCACACATGCTGTCAGCATCATATTCTGGTCACTTACTATTAATGCAAGATGCTTGAGATAGGCTCTCGTTCTGTCACCCAGGCTGGAGTGCAGTGCTGATTATAGCCAACTGCAACCTCAGACTCCTAGGATCAAGCGATCATCTTGCCTCAGGTTTCCAAGGAGCTGGAACTGTAGGCACACATCACCATTCCTGGCTAATTTTTTTTTATTTTTTATAGAGAGGAAATCTTGCTATGTTGCTCAGAGTGGTCTAGAACCCCTGGCCTCAAGCGATCCTCTCACCTAGGCCTCCAAAAGTGCTGGGATTACAAGAGTAAGCCACTGAGCCTGGCCCTGAGATGATTTTTTTTTTTTCATGAAAATATAGGGCATGGAGATGTGGAAAGACACCTTGCTTTATTATCATTGTTATTTCTAAAGTATAATTCATAAATCACAGAATTCACCATTTTTAAGCATACCATTCAGTGTCTTTTACTATATTTCAAAGGTTTTGCAACCATCACCACCATCTAATTTTAGAATATTTTCATAATGCCAAAAAGCATGCCTGTACTTACTGCCAGTCACTCTCAAATTCTCCCCTTTTTGCAGTCCCTGACAACCACTAATCTACTTTATCTCCCTACGGATATATTTGTTATGGACATTTCCTGTATATGGAATAATACAACGTGGCCTTTTGCACATGCATCTTTTACTTAGCACAATATTCTCAAGGTTCATTTTTGTTATAGCTTACATCAGTACTTCAATCCTTTCTATGGCCAAATAATATTCCATTACAGTTACACCACATTTTGTTTATCTATCCATCAACTGATGATCAGTTGGGATGTTTCCACTTTTTAACTATTATGAATAATGCTGCTGTAAATGTTTTTGTACACGTTTTTGAGTGAACATGTTTGTAATTTTTTTGGTTATATGAGTGCAATTGCTGCATCATAAATCACTTTAAGTATTTGAGGAACTGACAGACTCTTTTCCAACCTCAGTGGCTATACCATTTTACATTTCCACTAGTAATATATGAGAATTCCATTTTCTCCATAACTTTTCAAACATAAGTTGTCTTTTTTTTTTTAAGTAACACTAGTGAATGTGAAGTGGTATCTCACTTTGGTTTAAATTTACATTTTCCTAATGATGAAAAAATTGAACATATTTGCAGGAGCTTGTTGGCCCTTCATATGTACCCTTTAGAGAAATGTCTATTCAATCCTTTTTTCTCATTGTTAAATTTGGTTGTCTTCTATTGCTGTTTTATGAATTATTTACATACTCTAGATACTAGACCCTTGTCAGATATATGACTAGCAAATAGTTCCCCATTATGTGAATCATCTTTTCACTTAAATGACAGAGTCCTTTGAAGCATGAAAGTTTTTTTATTTTAATAAAATCTATTTATCTATCTATTTTCAGGTTGCCCGTCCCTATTTAAGAAATGTCTAATCCAGAGTCACAAAGATTTATACCTATGTTTTCTTCAAGACATCACTTTTGGAATTAGAACTTTCCTGGGTTTTAGTGGAGGGTAGACATTATTTATTTATGCCTCCTGTTCATTACAATATTTTTCCTGATCGGTATTCATATGCCCACTGCCCCTCCATGGAGCATCCCATGGCCTGTAACAGAGCTCTGGGACTGGCATCCTTCCACTAATTTTGATGCTGGTGAGAGCCCTGGTCATATATTTCAGCTTGAACTTAACCCAACCCAGTTGCGTCCATAGCTCAGGGCCTTTAGAGTTGAAGTCAAGAGCCACTCTGAGAATGCTTGGCAGCCCGTGCTACTCTAAGACTGCAGTGCACTTTCTCAGTTCATTCCAGACAGAAGAGACCACAGGGGTTGGACCCAGTCAAGACTTTCACCTCTGGTGTTGGAAAGTAGACCTGCTTCAGGGTTTGGGGAAGGTTATTTAATACGAACTAGATCCTCTCTAATTATTTACACTGCATGTGTGACTTCTTTCTAGAAACAACGGAAGAATATGTTAGAGCATTTTGTCTATTCTTTGTCAATTGTTGTTTGACTACAATTTTAAAGTAGATAAAGGAAAGCTCAATGTAACTATATTCTTAACACTTAATTAGGGTTCATGTCCACTGCAATGTGATCATATTTAATTCTATAAACTATCTAATTACTTAGATATTATCTGGTTCCTGATGAGAAAATAAACTCAGACAGATTAGAAAATTTATCTAGGTCACAAATCTAGTAAGAAGAGGAATAAGAATTAGAAGCCAGTTCCTTTTGGCCTTCAAAGCTAACCTTGTACCATTAGATCAAACTGAATGACAGTACTTTTACAGGAATTGGTCTCAGAGTTTGTGGTTCTACATTGATTTTCCCAAGGAAACAGTGTGTCATTTTAATATTATTTCAAACTTTTCAATTTTAAACCTTTTTTAAAATTATACATTTTTTGTTTGTTCTGTTCCATTGCTTTTGATTTCTTCTCAATGGATCCCTATTATTTATATACTGAATATTTGTTACCTATCTTCTGTCACTTTTCACTTTTTTTTGAGTGTTTTTCATCTCTCCCTTTGCTTTATACTAACAGTTCTTCACTGAGGTGTAATTTGCATAGAGTAAAATTCAAAAAACATAAGGGCACACTTAATAAATTTTAATGTAATTATGCATTGTATAATAACACCCAGATCAAGATAGAGAACATTTTCCCCCATGTCAAAAAGGTCTGATATGCTTTTGCCAGTCAATACTCATCCCCCAAATGAAGAATACAATCTGAATTTTGTCACTGTCTTAGTCCCTTTGTGTTGCTGGAGAGGAATACCAGAGGCTGCGTAATTTATAAAGAAAAGAGGTGCATTTCACTCATAGTTCTGCAGGCTGCACAAAAAGCATGACACCAACATCTGCTCTTAATGAGGGCGTAAGACTGCTTCCACTCATGGCAGAAGGTGAAAGGGAACCAGTGTGTGCAGAGATCATATGGTGAGAGAGGGAGAAAAAGAGAGAGAGGAAAGGTGCAAGGCTCTTCTTTAATAACCAACTCTTGCAGGCACTAAGAGAATAAGAGTTCACTCACTGCCTTCTCCCAGGAAGGGGAGTAATCTATTCATGAGGGATCCACTCCCATGACCAAAACACCTCCCATTAAGCCCCACCTCCAACACTGGGGATCAAATTTTAACATGAGATTTGGAGGGGACCAATATCTAAACTATAATAGCCACCATAGATGAATTTTTTTTTATTCTTGTGCTTTATAAAAATGGAATCATTTAACATGTTCTCTTGTTTTGACTTCTCTTACTCAGGTGGTTATATATGCTACTAATTTGTTTGATTGTGCCTTTCTCTCATTTTATATTGTTTTGGCCAAGTAATATCCTATTTATTGTAGGATTATCACACAATTTGATATCATTTTTCTTTTTTCTTTTCTTTTCTTTTCTTTTTTTTTTTGAGACGGAGTCTCGCCCTGTCGCCCAGGCTGGAGAACGATGGCGCGATCTCGGCTCACTGCAACCTCCGCCTCCCGGATTCAAGGGATTCTCCTGCCTCAGCCCCCCAAGTAACTGGGATTACAGGCACGCGCCTCCACGCCCAGCTAATTTTTATATTTTTACTAGAGACGGGGTTTCACCATGTTGGCCAGGCTGGTCTCGAATTCCTGACCTCATGATCCACCTGCCTCGGCCTCCCAAAGTGCTGGGATTACAGGGGTGAGCCACCGTGCCCGGCTTGATATCATTTTTCTAATGGTAGACAGGTTTACTTGTTGACTGTTATGCATAAGTAACTATGAATATTCTCGTACAATTCTTTCTGTGAAGATACATACACATTTCTCCTGAGTATATATAGCTAGGGATGGAATTGCTTGGTGAAAGGGTAAAAACTGACATGAAGTTTTGGGAAGTAGTTGTATTATTTTACATTTCTATAAAAAATATAAGCCATTTCCTGTTGCTCTACATTCTAACACACTTAATATTTTCAGTCTTTTTAATTTTGGCCAATCAAAATTAAATATACTACAAGATGTGTAGTATATTTATAATAATAAATTATACTACAAGATGTGTAATGATGTCCTATTTTGGTTTTCATATGCCTATTGGTCATTTAGATATATTTTTATGTAAAGGATCTTTTCAAATTTTTCTGCTCATTGATATACTGGGTTGTTTGTCATTTTCTTTGTGATCTATAGTTTTTTATATATTTTGAATGAGTCCATTTCAAATGAATGAGTCCATATATGTATATATATATGTACATACGTTGCAAATAATTAGTCCTGGTTTACAGATAGCTTTTAACTTGTTAAACAATAACCTGTAATAAGCAGAAGCTTTTTAAAAATAAAGTACAATTTAATTTATTTCTCATTGTGATGAGTGCTACGGTATCTGGTATAAGAAATATTTTCCTATGTCAAGTTCATGAAAATATTTTCTATTTTTCTTTTACAAGACTTCTAATTTTAACTTTCACATCTTAAGTTAAATTTAATGTATTGTGGAAAGTGGTTGTTAATATTAAATTTTTAAAACAACAAATATTATTTTACTCAAGAACTTTTTTATTGAAAAGTCTTTCATTTCCTCAATTAAGGGCATTAGCATACTTGTTTTTTAAAAATTTAAAGAACTGTACATATGTGGGCATATTGTTTGAAACTGCATTCTTTTACTTTGATATATTTATGTATACTTACACCAGTAGTATAATTTTTAAATCATTGTAGCTTTAAAGTGAGTTTTAAAATATAGCAGAGTAAGTCCTCCAATTTATTGCTTCTTTGAGACTGGCTTGCCTGTTCTAGATTCTTTGATTTTTAAATACATTTTGAAATTAGCTTTTAAATTTCTCTAAAAACTACTACTAAAGTTATTAATCAGAATTATGTTGATGTAATATCCTAACAAAATGGAGTCTTCCAATCCATGAACATAATATATATATATATATTTTTTTAGCCTTCTTTAATTTCTCTCACCAATACCCTTTAGAGGATTTGTATCTGCTTCAATGTATGTATTCTTAAGGATGTAATGACTTTGGAGACTAATTTCTATTGTGTTTTATTGAATTTCATTTTCTAGCTGCTAATAGCTAGTATGGAAAAAATAAGATTATGAAATCCACTTTATAAGGGTATAAAGGGTACAACAGTCTGCACCACTTTAAAACGTGTAATTCAATGCATGTTTACAAATGTATACACTAATGGAACTACTGTCACAATCAAGATTTAGGAATTTCCCTATGCCCCAAAGTTTCTTGTACCCCTTTGCAGTTCATCAGTCTTTCAACTCTCAACCCCAAGGAGCCACTGTCACTTTAGGTAAGTTTGCGTTTTTAACCATTTTCTATAAATGAAATTATACCTGTGTTCTTTTGTGTCTGCCTTCTTTCATGCATCATCTTAATTTTAAAATTTACCCAAATGAGTATCTGCATCAATAAATAATTCCTTGTAATTGCTGAGTAGTATTCTTTTGTGTGGCTACACCATGTTTGTTTATACATTCACTTGTTATTGGACATTTGTGTCATTCCATGTTTGAGCTATTATTAATAAAGTATAATGAGCGTCCACATACAGAATATAGTGCAGACATAATGTGTAAATTCCTAGGAATGGAATGACTGTCCAACTGATTTGTATATGTTTAACCTTATAAGAAACTATTAGCCAGATTTTGAAAGGAGTTGTACCACTTTTTATTCCCACAAGTATAAGACTTTTAAGTGCTTTTTATCCTGACCAACATGTGGTATTTTAAATGTTTTGAATTTTAGCCATTCTCATGGATACATAATGGTATCTCATCATTGTATTGATTGATCTTTCTGATGACTAAAGAGTTGAGCATCTTTTCATGTGCTAATTGACCATTCATGTATCTTCTTTTCTGAAGTATTTATTCAAGTCTTTTGAGAAACTGTTTTATAGTGCTGTTTATCTTGTCAAACTGCATTATATATATATATACCCCAAAAAATCGTTTGTTGGTGGTAAATATGATATCTCCTATATTGTGGCTTCTTTTTATGTTCTATTAATGTTCCATACTTTGGACATAAAGATAAATAATCTTCACAAAGGTGATTTTACATGTACACATATAAATTCATGTCTAAGAATAATTTATTAGACATATATGTAAGGATCTATTTCTGGATTCTCTCTTCTCTTCCATTGATGTATGTTCTATTTTTTTTTTAACAATACACATGATCTTGATTTCCATAAATGTATAGTAATTCTGGAAATATGTAGTGAATTCATTCACCATTGTGTTCTTATAATATTGCTCTTTTACTATTCTTGATCATTGACATTGCCATATAAATGGTAGAGTCAGCTTGTAAATTTCTACCAAAATGCCTGTTGGAATTTTTATTAGAATTACATTGATCTGGAGATCAGTTTGGGAAAAACTGACTTTTAAACTATAACAAGTCTTTTGATTCTTGACAAGGTTTATCTCCCCACTAATTTAGTTCTTTTATAATTTCTCAAAGCAATGTTTGGTAATTTTTAGAGTACCAGCCTTACATAAATTTTGTTGACTTTATTTCTAAGCACATCATGTATTTAGAAGTTACTTTAAATGAAATTGTATTTTTATTTCATTTTCCAAATGCCCATTGCTGATATACAGAAATACAACATACTATATTTATATTGAACTTATATTCGGCAATACATTGCCAAGATAGCTTAGTTTTTGTAGATTTTTGTAGATTTCTAGGATTGTTTACATACACAATCATTATCTGTGAATAAAGACAGCTTCAATTCTTTCATTTCAGTCTTTTTAATGCCTTTATTTATTTTATTAATTTTTTTTACTTTATTGATTTGGTTAAGGTCTCTAGTATAATGCTGGATTGAAAGAGTAACAGAAGGTAGTCTACCTTTTTTCTCTGATTTAATAGAAAAGCATTTGACCATATGCCATTCAATATAATGTCACCTGTAGGATTTTCAAATTTACCCTTAGTGGGGTTGGAAGTGTTGCCTTCTGTTCTTCTTATGCTGAGAGTTTTGAGGGGTTTGTATTTTTTAATCATGAAAAAAGTTTTCAATTTTACCAAATACTTTTTCTGTGTATGTCAAGGTAATCATATGATTTTTCTCTTTTGTCCTGATAATATAGAGAATTATATTGGGTATTGAGATATAACTTACATGCAAGAAACTATACATAATTAAAGTGTATCATTTTAAACGTTTGAACATAATATACATCTGCAATCATGATAGTGGATATAGGTTGGGCACAGTGACTTATACCTGTAATCCTGGCACTTTGGAAGGCCAAGGCAGGCAGATTGCTTGAGCTCTGGATTTTGAGACCAGCCTGGGAAACATGGTGAAACCGCATTTCTAAAAAAAAAAAAAAAAACTAGACAGCCATGGTGGCGTGTGCCTGTAGTCTCAGCTACTTGGGAGGCTGAGTTGGGAGGATGGCTTGAGCCCAGGAGACAGAAATTGCAGTGAGCCAAGATTGTGCCACTGCACTCCAGTCTGGATCACAGAACCAGACCCTGTCTCAAAACAAAAAAAAACCATAGAGGATAGATCTACCACTTCCAAAGTTTTCTTGTGTCCCTAGTAATTCCTTCTTCACCTTTCTCTCCTCATCTCAGGCAACCATTGGTTGTCTTTCTGTCATAATAGATTAATTTAAATTTTCTAAAGTTTTTTATAAATAGAATCATATAGAATGTACATTATTTTGGTTTGATTTTTTCGTTCAGAATAATTATTTTGAGATGTAGAAATGTTGTCAGGTATATCAATAGATTGCTCTGCTATACTGCTGAGTAATATCCCATGTGATGGATACATCACGATTTATTTTATTCATTCACCTGTTCGTGGATTTGGATGGCTTCTGGTGTTAAGACTAAAGCTTCTATCAACAAATTTGTGTGGACATATCCTTTCCTTTCATTTGGATGTAATAGCAGTATCATATTGTAGGTACAGGTTTACTATTTTAAGAAGCTGCCAAATTGTTTTATAATGTGCTTGTAAAATTTCACATTCTCATCAGCAACGTGTGAAGTTTTAATTCCGTACATCTTTGCCAGTATATGGGATGGTGAATTTTTTAACTTTCATCATTTTACTTGGTATGCAGTGGTTTAAATTTGCATTTACCTAATTACTAACGATGTTGAATACCTTGTCATGTTATGTGCCTTTCATATTTTTTTTTGCCAAAGTATCTTTACACATCTTTTATTCATTTGAAAATTTGATTTTTTTGTCTCCTTATTAATAACCTTTGAGAGTTCCCTTAGCGTTGTAGACAGGAGTTCTTTATCAGATATGTAATGTCCAAATATATTTTCCTAAGTGTGGCTTGCCTTTTCATTCTTTTACAAATGCCCTTTTTTTTTCTTTTTTTTTTTTTTCTTTTGGAGACAGATTGTCACTCTCTTGCCCAGGCTGGAGTGCAGGGGCATGATCTTGGCTCACTGAAACTTCTGCCTCCCGGGTTCAAGTGATTCTCCTGTCTCAGCCTCCCGAGTAGCTGGGATTACAGGCGCCTGCCACCACGCCTGGCTAATTTTTGTATTTTTAGTAGAGACAGTTGTTCCACCATGTTTGCCAGGCTGGCCTCAAATGCCTGACCTCATGTGATCCACCTGCCTTGGCCTCCCAAAGTGCTGGGATTACAAGTGTGGGCCACTGTGTCCAGCCACAAATGTCTTTTGAAGAGCATTTTTCTAAAAGTGTTGTTGAAGTTAAATTTATTAATTTGTTCTTTTACCAGTTCTTGGGGGGAATTCTTCTAGCTCTTGCCCATTCAGTATGATGTTGGCTGTGGGTTTGTCATGGATGGCTCTTATTATGTTGAGGTATGTTTCTTTGGTGTCTAGTTTGCTGAGAGTTTTAACGTGAAGGAATGTTGAATTTTATCAAAAGCCTTTTCTTTATCTATTGAGATAATCATGTTGTTTTTGATTTTAGTTCCATTTATGTGATAAATCAAATTACATGTTGAACCAAGCTTGCATCCCAGGAATGAAGGCTACATGATCATGGTGGATTTGCTTTTGGATGTGCTGCTGGATTGGATTTGCTAGTATTGTGTTGAGGATTTTTGCGTTCATGTTCATCAGGAATATTGGCCTGAAGTTTTTTTTGTGTGTGTTGTGTGTCTTGGCCAATTTGGTATCAGAATGATGCTGGCCTCATAAAATGAGTTAGGGTGGGGTCCTTCCTCCTTGACTTTTTAAATAATTTCAGTAGGATTGTTATCAGCTCTTCTCTATATGTCTGGTAGAATTCAGCTATGAATCTAACTGGTCCAGGCCTTTTTCTGGTGGTAGGTTTTTTATTACTAATTCAATTTCAGAACTCCTTATGGTCTATTCCTGGGTTTTACTTTATTTTTTCTGATTTAATCTTGGGATTATATGTTTCCTGGAATTTACTCATTTATTCTAGGTTTTCTTTTCTTTTTTTTTTATTCTAGGTTTTCTTACTGCTTTCATTGAGTTTTGTATGTATTTTCACATCTCAATTTTATTCAATTCAACTCTGATTTTGGTTTTCTTTTCTTCTACTAGCTTTGGGGTTGGTGTGCTTTTTTTTTTTTTCCTAATTCCCCTTGGTGTAATGTCACTTTGTTAATTTTCTTTCTTTTTTTCTCTATTCTTTTCAGCATAGAGTTGTTGATCCATAGATTGTTAATTTGAGATCTTTCTACCTCTCCAAAAATGCCCACTCTCACCACTGCTATTCAACATGGTATTGGAAGTCCCAGCCAGAGCAATTAGGCAAAAGAAAGAAATAAGAGGCATTGAAATACAAACAGAGGAAGCCAAACTATCTCTCTTTTCTGATGATATAATTCTATATCTAAAAAATCCCATAGTCTCTGTCCAAAGGCTCCTAGAACTGATAAACAACTTCAGTAAAGTTTCAGCATATAAAATCAATGTACAAAATTGAGTAGTATTTTTATACACCAATAACATCCAAGCTGAGAGCCAAAACAAGAATGCAGTCCCATTCACAATAGCCATGAAAAGAATAATATTTCTAAGAATACAGCTAACCAGGCAGGTGAAAGATCTCTACAATAAGAATTACAAAACATTTCTGAAAGAAATCAGAGACAAGACAAATAGAAAAACATTCCATGCTCCTAAGCAAATTAATGCAGGAACAGAAAACGAAATACCACATGTTCTCACTTATAAGTGGACATGGGAGTGCAGATATCTCCACTAGGTGTTCTTGTCATTTCTTTTGGATATATACTCAGAAGAGGGATTGCTGGGTTATATTTTTAACTTCTTGGGAAACCTCCATACTGTTTTCCATAAGGATTGTACCAGTTTACATTTCCATCACCAGTATACAAGTGTTTCCTTTTCTACCCACCCTTGCCAACACTTCTCCCTTGTCTTTCATACAATCACCAACCTAATAAGTGTGAGGTAAAATCTCATCATGGATTTTATTTGCATTTCCCTGATGATTAGTTATATTGAGCAACTTTTCATATACATGTTCGCCATTTGTACGCCCTCTTTGGAGAAATATCTATTCAGGTCCTTTGTACATTTTTTAGTCAAGTTTTTTATTTGTGATTGAATTCTATGTGTTCTTTATATTTTGGATATAAACCCTTTAACAGATATATGGTTTGCAAATATTTTCTCCAAATGAGTAGGCTGCCTTTTCATGTTGTTGATTTTTTTTTTTTTTTTTTTTTTTTTTTTTTTTTTTTTTTTTTGCTGTGCAGAATCTATTTGGTTTGATGTAGTCCCATTTGTTTATTTGTTTATTTTTGCTTTTGGTGTCCTATCAAAAAAATTATTGCCAAGACCAACGTCAAGGAGCTTTTCCCCTATGTTTTCTTCTAGAAATTTTATGATTTCGCATGTTACACATAAGTCTTTAATCCATTTTGAGTTGATTTTTGTGTATTTTGTATATGTGTCCAATTTCATTGTTTTGCATGTGGATATCCAGTTTTCCAAGCACCATTTTTTTAAGAGACTATCCTTTCCCCATTTTGCGTTCTTGGAGGCATGGTCAGAAAGTAGTAGACTGTATGTACCTGGGTTTATTTCTGGGCTATCTATTCTGTTTCTGGTCTATGTGTCTGTTTTAATGCCAGTGCCATACAGTTTTGATTACTATAGCTTTGTAATATAATTTGAAACTACATAGTATGAAAGCTTCAACTCTGCTTTTGTTTCTCAGGACAGCTGTGTCTGTTCTGGGCTTTTGATGATTACCTACAAATTTAGAGGTTTTCTCTATTTTTATGAAAAATGTTATTGGAATTTGGATAGGGATTGCTTTGAATTTATAGACCACATGAAGGCAGTACAGGCATTTTAACAATATTTATTCTTCCATACCATATCTTTCCATTTATTCATGTCTTCAATTTCTTTCAACAATGTTTTATAGTTTTCAGTGTGTAGGTCTTTTGCCACCTTGGTTAAACTTATTGCTGATTTTATTCTTTTTGGTATTATCATAAATAGTATTTTTAGATGTTTTATTGAATAGGTCATTATTGGTATACAGAAATCCAACTGCTTTTTAATAGTTAATTTTATATCCTATGACTTTACTGAATTCATTTATTAGTTCTAACAGGGTTTTTTGTGGAGTCTTTAGAAGTTTCTACATATAGGATCATATTATCTGCAAATAGGAATAATTTCATTTCTTTTTTTCTGATTTGAATCCCTTTTAATTTCTTTTTCTTTCCTGGTTGCTCTCGTTAGTACTTCCAGTACCATGTTGAATAGAAATGGTGAGAGTGGGCATCCTTGACTTGGACTGGATCTTAGAGGAAAAGCTTTCAGTTTTTCTTGATTGATTATCATGTTAGCTGTGGGCTTCTCATAAGTGGCCTTTATAATGTTGAAGAAATTTTTATCTATGCCTTATTTGTTGAGAGTTTTTATCATTAAAGGATGTTGAGCTTTGTCAACTGCTTTCTCTGTATCTACTGAGGTGATCACGTGGTTTTCATCTTCATTCTTTATCACATTGACTTACATATATTAAGCCAAACTTCAACCACAGGGATAAATCCCACTTGGTTAAGACATATATTCTTTTTGATGTGTTGTTGAATTTGGGTTGCTAGTATTTTATTGAGGATTTTTTTTATCTGTGTTCATCAGCGATATTGGCCTGTAGTTTTCTTTTCTTTTGGTGTCTTTGGCTTTGGTATCAGGATAATGCTGGCCTCATAAAGTGATTTTGGAAGTATTCTCTCTATTTTGATCTTTTAGAAGAGTTTAAGAAGAACTAGCAATAATTATTTTTTGAATGTTTAATGGATTTTAGCTGTGAAGCCCTTTTGTCCTGAGTCCTGGTCTGGCATTTCTTTTTTGGGGAGGTTTATAGCTATTGCTTCAATCTTTTTATTTGTTATTGGTCTGTTCAGGCTTTCTATTATTTCTTGATGGAATATGGGTAGGTTGTATGTTTCTATGATTTTATCCATTTTCTCTAGGTTATCTAATTTGTTGGTATATAGTTCTTCATAATAGTTCTTTATGATTCTTTTTATTTCTGAGGCATTTGTTGAAATGCCTCCATTTTCATTTTTGATTCTATTTATTTAACTCTTCCCTCTTTTTTTAGTCTAGTTAAAAGTTTGTCAATTTTGTTTACTTTTTCAAAAAATTAACTCAATTTTGTCAATTTTTCTATAGTTTTTCTATTCTTTAATTGATTTGCTTCTGCTTTGATTTTTATTATTTTCTTCCTTTTGCTAATTTCATTTCGTTCTTTTCTTAGTTCATTGAAGTGTAATGTTAGATTATTTATTTGAGACCTTCTTTTTTAATGTAGGCATTTTTTATTATTATTTTATTTTATTTTATTTTTTGAGTCAAGGTCTCACTCTATTGTGCAGGCTGGAGTGCAGTGGCATAATCTTGGCTCACTGCAATCTCCCCCTCTTGGGTTAAAGCAATTCCCGTGCCTCACCCTCCCTGAGTAGCTGAAATTATAGGCACATGCTACCATGCCTGGCTAATTTTTGTATATTTTGGTAGAAACGAGGTTTCACTGTGTTGTCCAGGCTGGTCTTGAACTCCTGACCTCAAGTGATGCACCCACCTCAGCCTCCCAAAGTGCTGGGATTACAGGCATGAGCCATCGCACCCTGCCATTGTAGGCGTTTATCATTATAAACTTGCCTCTTGAGCTGCTTTTGCTGGTTTCAAAGGTTCTATTATGTTTGTTTTCTTTTTTGTTTGTCTCATGATATTTTTAAATTTCCCCTTTGATTTGTTCTTTGACCCATGAGCTGTTCAAAGGTATGTGATTTAATTTCCATGTATATGTGAATTTTCCAATAATCCTTCTGTAGATTTTTAGTTTTATACCATTGTGGTCAGAAGAAATATTTGATGTAATTTCAGTCATCATAAGTGTGTCTATGATCTACATTTTATTAGTTTGTTATTAATATAGAGAGGCTGTACATATTTTGGGGATATATGTGATAATTTGATAAATATATACAATGTATAATGATCAAATCAGTGTAATTAAGATATCACCTCAAACCTTTATCTTTTCTTTGTGTTAGAGATATTCCAATTCTTCTCTTCCAGCTATTTTGAAATATATAATAAATTATCTTTAACTGTGGTCTCCCTACTACACTATTGAATAATAGAATTTATTTCTTCTATCTAACTGTATTTTTGTACTCATTGACCAACTCCCATTATGTCTCCATTCTCCTTCCCAGCCTCTGGTACACACTAATTTTTATATATGGAATGACACATGGATCTGATTTTTTACTTATTTTTATATGCATGTGGATATATCATATTCGTTTGTTTTAAAAAATCCTTGACCATTTGTTGAAAGATTATACATTTTTTAATATATATTTTTCTTTTTCATGTTTGTCAAAAATCTGTTCTCCATATATGTATTGATTTATTTTTGGACTGTATATTTTGTTCCTCTTTTATCAATCTATTTTATTGATCATATCCCAATACCATTCTGTTTTGATTACTATAATAGTTTTTCAAATCAGGTAGAACTAGCCCTCCAAGTTTGTTCATTGTACAGGCATTTTGGTTAGGCTAGTTCATATTAATTTTAAAATCAGCTGATCAATTTCTACTAGCAGAGATGCTTGCTGAGATTTTGAGTGGAATTGCATTGAATTTATAGTTCAAATTGGGGAAAACTAACATCTCAACAATATTTAGTCTCCTGACCCATCAACAGATAATGTCTCTCTAGTTTTTAGGTATTCATTATGTTCTCTGTGCAACATTTTGTAATTTTCAATCAGATTTATCCCTATGTATTTTATATGTTTGATACTATTGTAAGTGGTATTGCTTTTTACATTTCAATTGTACGTTAGAATTACACAAAATAGGATTGATTTTTGTCCATTGATCTTGTATCCTGCTAGAAACAAATGTTTTTCAGATTCAAGTTACATTTGGCAGTGACAATATTTTTAGGGTCTTGTGTATTTACCAGGTGAAAAGAATCTTTTTTATTTCACTTGGAGCTTTATCATCAGCCCAAGGAAGAGGAATGTCCCAACCCATATCAAGTTCTGAGGCTGGGCAGAGTTTGTACCTTGTGGACCAATGCACGTGAAATGTTCTGCATGTTTACCAATAAGTTTTCCTTAAGAGTACTTATGCAGTTGATGGGTCTTCCCACGTGCATGTCTGTCTGCAATGTTACATTTGTAAAATTTAGAAGCCAATGTTATCCCTTATTTTCAAATTTAGTATTCAATAATCTATCCCAGCGTTACGTAGTGTCAGAGACTTTGGGATGGTCTTCAGTAATATATCCATCAAGTTACCATGAGTAGATACCTGATCCTGACTAGTCTTATTTCTGATGTGATCTATCATAAAATGAGACCAGATCTTTAAAATAACTAATAATAATGGGCTTGAGAGGGTTTCTTTGTGGGATACTCAGCCTTAGGAACCAGTAGATCCTACTCCACATGTGAAGTAGGATCTACTCCCTTCAGTATGTGAGCATCAAGACCCTGATTCTGCAGTGGAGTCTGCAGTCCCCTGCTGTATCAGCCTCATTCCCTCAAGGGAGAATGAATGGCCTTCAGTTTGTTATGTCGCAATTGACACGTGTAGCACATTTGAGTATCTCTTTATTGACCTAGATTTATGTCCAATCATGTCAAGCTTGCTCGCCTGGGTGAATCACAAGGTCACATTCCCAGTGGGTCATTTGACTGTGTCACAAAAAAAAAAAAAAAAAAAGCATTCATTTGTCATTATGTATCTCTTCTAAAGTTCAACTTTGATAGGCTAAAACATGGCCCACAAACAGCTTTAAGGGTGGTTTCTTAAATATTTGTCTGTGGCTTACCAAAGTCCTATTACTCAAATGAATTTATCTTTTACACCAGTTTTTTATTTCTCCATGTTCTGCCTCTATGACAGAACCCAAAAGTCAGTATAAACATAAATTTATTCCCACTGATTTATAACCACTCAATAGTGTGTATGTTACATACTGTACATTGGGTTGCCAGCCTTCTTCCTTCTTTTACCTGTTTCCTATTGGATGGTAAGCTAGTATGGGCGGGTTTTGATGGCTCAAGTTTGTAATTCCAGCACTTTGGGAGGCTGAGGTGGGAGGGTCACTGGAGTCCAGGAGTTCAAGACCAGCCTGGGCAACATAGTAAGACTTCATCTTCTTTTTTAAAAAATAAATGTTGTAATGTTATTTGCCACTTTTATTAACATCCCTGGACTACAGTTCTACCACTTTTTTTAAAGCATACATTATTATTATAAGATGTGCTTAAATCTGCATATTTGTGAACATCATTAATATTATTAATAGTTAAAATCTATAGTAGTGAATTATTTGGTTAGGTCAGAGACTAAAGTCTGAAAATTAGAAATTCACTATTTCTTTCAGGTGTATGTGTGCTGTTGTGCTAATCCCTCACCTCTGTCAGAAAAGTCATTGTGGGCCCAAGCCAATAAGTAAACAGTCTGTGAAAGAATGAATGAAGATCCTAAAATAAATATGTAGTGCCCACTGAGTGGAAGATTTTGCAAAAGTTGTTTTTCTACTTTTGTGCAATTTTTCTCTGAGCCAGCTCATCCATTCCTTCAAAGGCCCCAAATTATTATTTTTTTAATCATCTTATGGTCATTGTCATTAACTCCATTCTGCCCTTGCCTATGTCATCTATCATGCTGTCTGTTTCACTGCATGGCACTAGAGACAGAGCCATTTTTCCAACTTCAAGTGCATTAAAAGACTTGCGTCTCTGAAAGAAAATGAAAGTCAGTGGTTCTCTTTGATTTTGGTATTTAAAGCCATCATTAGGGTCAAGTGGGAAATATGTTTTCTCCAGAAGTTATTAGGGGCTGTTCAATGCAATAACTTTTCACTTCCTACACTACAATTGATCCCATCTGTGATAGTTAATACTGAGTGTCAACTTAATTGGATTGAAGGACTAAAAGTATTGATCCTGGGTGTGTCTGTGTGGGTGTTGCCAAAAGAGATTACCATTTGAGTCAGTGGGCTGGGAACAGCAGACCCACCCTTAATCTGGTGGGCACAATCTAATCAGCTTCCAGCAAACTAAAGCAGGCAGAAAAATGTGAAAAGGAGAGAGATGGGCCTAGCCTCCATCTTTCTCCCATGCTGGATGCTTCCTGCCCTCAAACATTGAACCCCAAGTTCTTCAGTTTTGGGACTTGGACTGGCTCTCCTTGCTCCTCAGCTTGCAGACAACCTATTGTGGGATCTTGTGATTGTGTAAGTTAATACTTAATAAACTCCTATATATATACATATATATATAATTATATATATACACACGCACATACATATATATGTGTGTGCGTGTGTGTGTGTGTATATATATATATATAATATACATGTGTCCTATTCGGTCTGTCCCTCTAAGAGAACCCTGACTGATACAGATTTTGCTACCAGGGGTGGTTCTAGAGGAACAAAATATTAAGGATGGAGTTTTTCATTGGTTTTGGGGTTTCTGGAGTTGGCTGCTTAATATTATTGGACCCAAAAGTGCTAAGGACTCTACTTCTAATAGCATGGAAAACACTGATAGTCTTCTGTGGAAACAGTTTAGAGTTAGGCAAAATAGATACATTTGACACTTATGATTCACTGCTCATGAGAGGCAAGTTTAGTGACTCTATACATAATACCTTTGACCATACATGAAGAACTAAGGAACATAATGAAGCTGGTTAGTTGCTCATAAGTTCAGTGGACAAAGTGATGAAAGAAAAGAATAAACTCAGGGATTCTGTCTCCCAGCCTCAGAAGCAGACACTGTACCTCAAATCTCCTAACATTGCCCTGAGTGAGAGTCTTATATCCTGTAGATAAAAAGCTGAAATTCTGTCTCTTTGAAGCAATTGCACCAATCACAGACAAACAGAGAGCCAAATCATGAGTGAATTCCCATTCACAATTGCTTCAAAGAGAATAAAATACCTAGGAATCCAACTTACAAGGGATGTGAAGGACCTCTTCAAGGACAACTACAAACCACTGCTCAATGAAATAAAAGAGGATACAAACAAATGGAAGAACATTCCATGCTCATGGGTTGGAAGAATCAATATTGTGAAAATGGCCATACTGCCCAAGGTAATTTATAGATTCAATGCCATCCCCATCAAGCTACCAATGACTTTCTTCACAGAATTGGAAAAAACTACTTTAAAGTTCATATGGAACCAAAAGAGAGCTTGCATCACCAAGTCAATCCTAAGCCAAAAGAACAAAGCTGGAGGCATCATGCTACCTGACTTCAAACTATACTACAAGGCTACAGTAACCAAAACAGCATGGTACTGGTACCACAACAGAGACATAGATCAAAGGAACAGAACAGAGCCCTCAGAAATGATGCCCCATATCTACAACTATCTGATCTTTGACAAACCTGACAAAAACAAGAAATGGGGAAAGGATTCCCTATTTGATAAATGGTGCTGGGAAAACTGGCTAGCCATATGTAGAAAGCTGAAACTGGATCCCTTCCTTACACCTTAGACAAAAATTAATTCAAGATGGATTAAAGACTTACATGTTAGACCTAAAACCATTAAAATCCTACAAGAAAACCTAGGCAGTACCATTCAGGACATAGGCGTGGGCAAGGACTTCATGTCTAAAACACCAAAAGCAATGGCAACAAAAGCCAAAATTGACAAATGGGATCTAATTAAACTAAAGAGCTTCTGCACAGCAAAAGAAACTACCATCAGAGTGAACAGGCAACCTACAGAATGGGAGAAAATTTTTGCAACCTACTCATCTGACAAAGGGCTAATATCCAGAATCTACAATGAACTCAAATTTACAAGAAAAAAACAAACAACCCCATCAAAAAGTGAGCACAGGACATGAACAGACACTTCTCAAAAGAAGACATCTATGCAGCCAAAAAACACATGAAAAAATGCTCATCATCACTGGCCATCAGAGAAATGCAAGTCAAAACCACAGTGAGATACCATCTCACACCAGTTAGAATGGCCATCATTAAAAAATCAGGAAACAACAGGTGCTGGAGAGGATGTGGAGAAATAGGAACAATTTTACACTGTTGGTGGGACTGT